>NW_020272057.1:5359-8087 GCF_003268045.1 Sipha flava
GATTAAAATAAACGATTAATAAAAATAATCGCACAGCCCTAGTCGGGACACCGGGACACTTTATTCAAATACGAAACAATCTTGTAAAATACGGGATATGTATGGGATCCTTAAACTTATTTAATGAGTTTTTAATAACTCATTTAATCGATGTTATTACTCAGTACCAGTGCGTCGTATGTTTTTGCGAGGCCCTAAGTAAAAATAATACAATTCCTTATACCTAAATATACCTACCTAACGACAAATTGTGGTCCCCCAAATTTATTTTCTGTGCGATGCCCTAGGTCATAGATTCTTAATCTTTTCTTAGTCATGGACCCCTTTAAAGCATAAAATAAAATCACGGACCCCCCCTGCAGAAAAAAAATATATGTATAGGTAAATAAATATAATTTTTATTATACGGCGACGGGTCAACAGAAGTGATAGGTTTCAGTGTTAAATTGAACTGCTCGTTAGAATGTATTGCCATGTTATATTATTTTACGATTACGATAGCTTTTTATGGCATATAAGATTATCGTAATCTAAGTTTTATATTTAAAAACATTATTGTCTTTCAAATGGCTTTCGAATGTTTTAATAATTATAATTATTTTAAAAATACTATCAAAACAAATTTATTTTGGCTTATTTCAAAAAAACTCACAGCCACCCCGTGGACCACCGAGTAGTCATCTACGGACCCCCAAGGGATCCATGGACTCCGGGTTAAGAACCTTTGCCCTAGGTGATCGCCTAAATTGCCAGCCCGCTCTAATGATGATATTACCCAGTACCCACAACTCACAATTTTAATAAATATTATTAATTGAAAATTGTTCTTGTATATTAATTCATCTCAGTAATGTGGATGCTGTATATATCGAAACGTACTTGATGGTTTTACATCGAATGTATGACATTAAGTTCCATGTTCGTACTTAAACAAGTAAAACATAAAATTTGTTTTCGCAATGCTTGAATGTCGTGCATTGCATTGCCATTGTACGCGACATTGATTATAAAGGTCTACACAGTAGCATGTATCTGACGGGGATGCATGGACTTCCGTAGGAATTTGTCAAGGGGAAAGGGCAAGGTATTTCAATTTTTTAATTTTTGTTTCATTATTTAATTAGTGATAAAATACCTTATTGTTTTTCACGTGTTTTCTATTATATAAGTAGAGAACGTAAAAAATGTAATTATTAATTATGTGTATAGTTAGAACGTTAGAACTTAATCTTACAGTATTAATTATAGTTAATTAATGTACAATACCAATGAAAAAGGCAAGGGGGTCAGTTGCCCCTACTTTCCCCCTGCGGACGCCTTTGCGGAGAGAGAGGGTGTTTAGGTAGGGACTAGGGGTCTTGCCATAGGCGTAACTTGAAAAGTTATTGGGGGGGGGCAAAAATATAATTACATATCTAACGATAAGGGTGTTCGAGGCTAAACGTCGCTTTACTACCTACAAATTATTATATAAAATTATTCATTTTTTAACATTATGTTAGATAAGCGAAAATTTAAAATTAAGATTTAAAAAAAAAAAAGTTATAGTAATAGTTATAACCAGCTGTTTTGTACTTATTTTAAAACAAGGTATGTTAAATATCAGAAAGAGCACTGCCCCTCCTAATTTATTCTAGGGGAGCAATTGACCTCCTTGCCCTCCTCACCAAGTTAGTGTAAAAGCCAGAAGGATGAATTCCGCCTTGATTGATTTTTTTTTTTGTATAATAATAAAGAATAAAGATTAAAAATAATACATTTTTATTAATGACATCTCCCCCATACCGAATTCATACGCACGCCACTGAAACAGATAATGATTTGGATTATAGTGAAGAGAATATCAAGGTGTAGACCTCGTAGTAGATCAACCGATAATATAATGGGCAAGTAGTTGAATCAGATTGGCAAAATATACCATTTGATAAAGAGAAATGGGAGGAAATAGTTTTGGCGGTAAAGTTACTCAATGGAACGTAAAGCCTGAGTAAAAAAAAAAAAATTCTGATTTTAAATAATTGATTAATAGAAGTTTTTTTTTATAAACAATTGTTTTTAATAAATAAATTGTAATAACTGACGTAAGTGCACATTATACATATTTAACTATTGGTGGGCCTCAAAGATTTTCTACGAAATTGGTGATCCGCACTACTAAAAAGTTTGGGAACCGCTATATTAGGGTACTATAGAAGTTTTTTGTCTACATTTGTAATGCCTTAGTTCTATCTAATATCTAATAGATATCCAACTGGATGTTCATAAACTAATAAAAAAGCGGCCAAATTAATATCTAGTAGTTAACTAATACATATGCAGTCATGTCTAATGGATGTTATAGAAATCTATACATACATACATACATACATACATACATATATATATATTATATATATATATATAATATATTCATAAGTACAACTAATCTATTATAAATCCATAATTTGTATTTGTGTTATGTGGGAACATTAACATTATGTACATAAAAATTACATTTTAAGAGTATTAAAAACGCTAAAAAAAAGTTAAAAAAAATTAAAAAAAAAAAAAAATTAAAACTAAAAAAATGAAATAATAATTAAATTTAAATTACCTAAAAAATTAAGGGTGATGAAAATAATTATATATGTGTATGTTTTGCTCTGTTTAATTATGTAATTTATTATATAAAATAATTATTTCACAGCTGACATTCCTACAATGGATAAAACCTTAATAGGAACATAGG
>NW_020272058.1:0-1076 GCF_003268045.1 Sipha flava
CTGTATTTACTGTAAATAATTAATAATTCTTATTATACCACTCCCGAAAATCCACTGTTATTAACATAATAAATTCATTCGATATTTCGATATTTACTTATTTGAAAACTATGATACATTTGTATGGTTAGTATAATACAGCAACATTTTTTTTTTAAAATAAACTACAATATGAATTATACTGTATAATAATTTGATCCGTTCTATAAGCAAAAATTTGTGTTGGAGGTTAGAAGTTATTAGATTAACCCCAGTGGCGGATCTCCGAGGAAGGGGGGGGGGGGGGGTAAACCCCCCTCAAAATCAGGAAAAATCAATAATTTTATGAATTAAGAAAAATATTTTTCTTTTTTTAAAGTATGAGGGAAAGCATATAATTTATATTTTTATTCATACAAGAAAATAGTAGTCTTATATTTAAATAAATGTAATATATTACTTACTATTATCTAAATTCATTATTAATCATTGTCTGCAGTGTTTTAAAAAATATTCCAAGGGACAACATTTTTCAACCCCTCTCCCCCCCCCAAAAAAAAAAAATCCTGGATCCGCCACTAAATAGCTCATGTATATATATATATATGTCAATAACGCTAGTTGAGAACACTCAATATTTTTACGTAGACTTCAAATTTGAATTCTATTTCTTAGTTGATTTCACAACATAAAAATACACATTTTTATGATTTTTGAATTTTTTTAACTCAAAACGCATGCGATTTTCAGTTTTTTTTATTACAGCTCTGAAAATAATTTTTCTAAGATTGTTTAGACTTGACATTTTTATCTCTATTTATTAAGATAATAATACTTATTATTGTTTAGCTGTTCTAGAAAATTCTTTATACTCTTAATATAACTGTTAATATTATTGCTAAGCGATCTATAATATAGATTCTATATAGACCCACAAATACAAATGATTTATTCTTATACGAGTAATATATACCAGTGGTTTTCATACTGTGAGACACGCCTCTCTAGGAAAGCGCAAACAGTGGTTAAAATGGGAAAAATGTTGTGGGGGGACTCTATTCATCAAAAATTGAAAAGCATTCCCCTACCTAATTCTA
>NW_020272058.1:4031-5911 GCF_003268045.1 Sipha flava
TGAGTATAAATTTTTCAATTTTTTTTTTAACCTCTATAACTAAGGACCACCCTAATATATATTAAATATAGAAAACGGAATTAACACTTATTATATGCACAATGATTAACAATACATGGTTTTTTATTAGATTAAATGTATTATATTTATTATTAATTATATATAATAAAATAATCGATAGCTTATAATTTTTTTCTTGACTTTTGAGAAGAAAAATGTTCAATAATATCATTAAAATTAATAGTTTTCGTTAAATCAGCTTCAATGTTAAGGGTTGTTAATTAAGACGATTTTCTTCCGTTGTCGATCTTAAATAAGTTTTGAACCTTTTTAATGTGGAAAATGATTTTTCCGTTAAACAATTACTTGAAAGTGTACATACATAGTAACATCCTTAGACTAATATCAATATAAGGATATACTTCAACTAAACTATTTTTTAACTCTTTTATAAATGCTAACATACATTGAACACTTTTAAGGTAAAATTTTACTCCTTTTGTAAACTTTTTAAATGTGCCTTAAAGTGAATACCGCGTTCTGTGTACTCGAGTGTTTATTATAAACATTGAACGAAAATATAATATCTTATCGAATAATAAATATAATATACCTATTTTGCTATTTCACTATTACCTAGATGACTAGGTATAGTATAATTTTTTTAATTTCTTATTAGATGCTCAACAATATTTTTTAAAATACTAAACAATCAGTACGGTTTCGTCCATCATCGCGGGAGCACGTGCTTATCGCGCTCCGTAGTCCGTATTGGCAACGTTTAATAACAGTAGTCCGATCGTTATTACGCAACACATATTTAATGGGTGTGTAACGGAGCGAACCGTTTCACATATATTAGTATGGCATTGCTTCAATCATCACCGGCAACGAATTCTAAACGATACTTGTCTTCGCACTCCAGCTCTCCCAAGCATGAGAAAAAAACCAAATCTTTCACCTCACCAAATCGATTCGCTGTTTTGTCAACGGCCAATGATGAGCTGGTATCGGACGTATTTACGTCTAACTCCAATGCTACAGAGCGCGAGCAACTACCACCAAGTCAAAACGTACTGAAGTCCATTCATATGCCGGCGATTTACGTAAAGAACATCAGAAACTTTTCTGAGTTTCATAAAAAATTAATACACTTCACGGGTATTAATGATTTTTCTTGTAAGTCCACACCATCTTATTTAATAATTAGGGCCAATAGTCACCCTGCCTTCGTCACCATTTCGAAGTATCTAATAAGCACTAGCGCGGAATTTCATACCTTCCGTCCCCATTACATGCATCACTTTAAGGTTGTAATTCGCAATTTACATCATACCACTATTCTATCCGATATCTCCGATGCCTTGACGGAGCATGGACACTCTGTGGTACGCGTGGTGAATATAAGAAAGAATCAACGTCCATTACCTCTTTTCCACGTCGAATTGGCACTTAAGAATAATAACCACAATATCTTCAACATATCAACATTGCTCCATTCCATTGTAGTCATCGAAAAACCACACTCTAAAATTAATGACCCACCTCAGTGTTTTAAATGTCAAGCATATGGTCATACCCGCAATTACTGTTGTCACTCCCCTAGGTGCGTCAAATGTGGTGAGGACCATCTTACTGCGAACTGTATCAAAGACCGGTCACTCCCGGCTAAATGCGCTCTGTGTTCTAGTGATCACACAGCCTCATACATAGGATGCCCAATTCGCAAGAAATTGGTACTATCAAATAAAAAAAAAAACAAAAATGCCAGATACTCAAAGGCAAGAAGCTCGTACTCGTCATCATGGCAACAACACCAAAGTGAGTCCAACGTATGCCAACATATCTTCAGAGCAACCAACACACACTATTTCTGATAC
>NW_020272059.1:0-4903 GCF_003268045.1 Sipha flava
GAAGGTGTGTTATGTTTGAAAATGGTGATCAGGAATTTATCAAATTTCAAAACTATAAAAGAACACAAAGAATACCTATTGTCATCTATGCAGATTTCGAATGTTTGTTAAAAAAAATACAGAATAAAAAAAAATCTAAAAATACTAAAACTAAAATTACACATGTACATAAACCAATAAGTTATGGATATTATGTTAAAATAGATTATTCAATTATACCAAAATATTTTATAAAAAAGTTTAAAATCTCTAAACCATTAACAATTTATAGAGGTAAAAATGCAGCGAAACATTTTATAAAAACTATGATTGATCTTGGAATTAAAATATGTAGTCTGTATAAAATTAATACCCCAATAAAAAAATTGACTAAAGAAGAGGAATCACGATTTCAAAGTGCTCAGTTTTGTGAGTGTTGTTTAAAAGATTTTAAAAAAAATAATTTAATAAAATGTCGCGATCATGATCATTTCACAGGAAATTTTAGATCTGTCTTGTGTGTATATTGTAATTTTGAAATGTCCAATGTCTCATTTGTTCCAATATATTTTCATAATTTAACCTACGATAGTCATTTCATTGTTCGTGAGCTTGGGTGCGATGAAAAAAATATTGATGTAATCCCAAATTCAAATGAAAAATATATATCATTTAGTAAATCAATTTCATCAAATTTTAAAATTAAATTTGTGGACACTTTCCATTTTTTATCAGATTCGTTAGATTCTTTAGCTAAAAATCTAGCTGAGGATCCTACAAGATTTAGAGAAACGTTAAAAGTATTTTCCTTAAATAATTTAAATTTAGTCATACGTAAAGGGGTTTTTCCCTATGAATATGTTGATGATTGGAATAAACTAAATGAAACTGTTTTACCTCAAAAAAAATATTTTTATAATTCATTAATTGACAAGAAAATTAGTAAAGAAGATTATATTCATGCTCAAAATGTTTGGAAAGGTTTTGATTTAAAAACATTAGGTGATTATAGTGATTTATACTTAGCAACCGATGTCTGTATTTTAACTGATGTGTTTGAAAATTTTCGTGATATTTGTTTAAGAACGCTTAAATTAGATGCATCGCACTATTTAACAATTCCAAGTCTAGGTATGGATTGTATGCTTAAACATACAAAAATTAAGTTAGAACGTTTAAAAGATTATAATATGCAATTGATGTTAGAGCGTGGTATTCGAGGAGGAATTTGTCAGTCTGTAAAAAGATATGTTAAGGCAAATATACCTAATGTTAAAGGCCTTACTTATAATAGAGCTAAACCTAATACTTGGATAACTTACTTAGACTGTGTGAATCTTTATGGAAAATCCATGCTTAGTGAATTACCTTACCAAAATTTTGAGTGGTATAATGATTTAACATTAGACGTAACTAAAATCGAAAATGATGCTGAGTATGGATATATATTGGAAGTGGATACTGACTATCCTAAATATTTACATTCATTTCATAATGATTTTCCATTTTTACCTGAAAATTCTTATCCCCCTAACTCAAAAATTCGAAAATTATTAACAACACTAACTCCTAAAATTAATTATGTTGTGCATTATAAAAATTTAAAACAGGCAATTGCTAACGGCATAAATGTAATCAAAGTTCATAGAATTATTCGTTTTAAACAATCCACATGGCTAGCACCATACATTGAATTATGTACGGGTATGAGGGTTAGATCTAAAAATGAGTTTGAACGACAGTTTTGGAAATTAATGGTTAATAGTGTTTTTGGAAAGTGTATGGAAAATGTAAGAAAACGTGTATCAATAAAATTAATTTCTAGTGAAAAAAAAGCACATAAATACATGATAAAGCCCAATTTTAAAGATAGAACAATATATTCTAAAAACTTAATGGCAGTTCATTTGTTTAATGAAAAAATAAAATTTGATAAACCTATTTACGTGGGATTTACTATTTTAGATATTTCAAAAACTTTCATGTATGATTTCCATTATAATATTATGAAGAAAAAATATGATCATAATTTAAATATTGTTTATTCAGATACAGATTCTTTGGTTTATGAAATAAAAACAAATGATTTTTTTGGCGATCTAAAAAATGAGTTATTACCTTATTTTGATACTTCTAATTTTCCTAAAAATCATTTTTGTTTCAATGAAAGTCGGAAAAACCAACCAGGATTTTTTAAAGATGAATTAAAAGGTGATATTTTGTTAGAATTCATAGCTCTACGTCCTAAATTATACTCTTATCGAGTTGCTAATAAAGAAATAAATAAAGCAAAAGGTGTTAAAAAATATATAATTAAAAAACATTTAAAATTTGATGAATACTTAAATGTTTTAAATGCTTATATTGATAATAAAGCAAAAGAAAAATCTGTTTATCGCGATATGAATTTAATTCAATCACATAACCATTATGTGTATTCAAAAACTGTGAATAAAAAGATTTTAAACGGTGACGATGATAAGAGATATATAATGAGAGATGGAATTAATACATTAGCGTATGGTCATTATAAATTAAGCTCCTAATATATTCAATATAATTATAAAAAATATAATTCTTTAACTATGTTATTTAAATCATTTTTTATTAGATAAGTACCTAATATAATTTATATGTATAGTTTTAGAACTTTAAATAATAATAAATTATTATTTTTAACTTAGATTTATAATTTATCATTAAATTGTTTTTGTTCAATTTTTATTAATTCATAATAATAATATTTATATTTATATTTTTATATATTTTTTACTGTGTATTTATTTATGTGAATTATTATTTTTTTTTAGTTCATTATGTCTTCAAGTAACGACATTATTACTATACCCACTATTTTAGATGATAATAATTTTACAAACCATCGACCTGCTGATATACATGTGGCTATTAGTAATTTATTAAAATCTTTATCACCATTTCGAGGAATTGAAATGAATGTTAGTAGAGTTGTAGAGTTTTATCCGCATATAGTACTTGATTCAGAACTAAATACAATGAAAGACGTATGTGGAAATTTATTTTGTGTGAGACTAACAATACAAGATGATCAAATAACTGAATCTACTGGTTGGTGTTCATATCACTGCTACAAAACTCATTCTGATTATTCCAATAATCGTAGCTATAAGCCATTGTATACCGTACATAGATTTGAATCGAGTATAAACTATCGAAATTGGTTTAAAAAACAACGTTGTTACAATTGCAGACGGTTATTAGCAAGAGGAGTGTACTTATTCGAACCAAAAGATATTTTCCAAATTAATGAAAACGGTGTACAAAGCGTAGAGGGACACTTTCCTATAACTGATCGATATAGGTTTTATTGGTCTAAATGTTTTTTAGAGCATGTTGCACATTTTTAAAATGAGATTTTAAATATATTTAAAGAAAAAATTAATTATAAAAAATATATGTTATATTTAAAGTATTTATTTTTTATTTGTATACTTATTTATCATCGATGTTTATAATTATACACAATGTATGAATTATATGAATGTGAATTATATGAATTAAACAAATGTTTAGTAAAATATTACTGCAAAATGTAGTAGAACCTAAAATAAAACTAACATGTACGTAAAAAAATAAAAATTAAAATGAAATGTAGTCTATACGAGTTGAAGAGTAATGATATTTTTTATATATTTAAGTTTATAGAGTAACCCTTACCTTTTATTTAAACCTATCATATTGGATTTTTACTACACGCCTTAACCCACTAGACTACATGTTCACGGAATATTACATAAAGTATTTACACATATAATTTGTTTAGTAAAATTAAATATTTTATTATTACATTTTATACATGAATTACAATGTATTAACCGACGACATCATACGATTTTTCTGATTTACAATTACAAACATGATTATTTTTAACATTTTCTATAAATTGGTTTCCTTTATATAATAATACAAATAAACAATTTGGGTTTGACTTAGAATGTTCAAACCATGCATCATCACTTCCTTGTATCCAGTTTTTTAAAATCAATCCACAAAAAAAGCATTGTACCATATCTTGTGTTCCTGTATACTTAAAACCACATTCAGAAAGCGAATATTTATCTTTCATTAAAGTTGATGGACATGATTCATATGTTTTAAGTCTTGATAAAAAACTAGAATATTCTGGGTATACCGGATATGGATTATTTCGTACTAAATATAGTAATGATGGAAAATCTTTAGAATATTTTAATAAATTCATGTTTATAATAAAATTATTTTATGGAAATAATATAATTAATATTTTACGAACAAATAATTGTAACTATACTCAAAAAAAAGTAAAAAACAACCTCACCGAACAATGATTCGTAAGCAACTGATAATATGTATTGAAAATATAAATAAAGTTAATTTTTTTTTTTAATTAACACTTTACACTCGATTACTAAAAAATATGTCGACTGACGATTATGAACTTAGAGACATTATGATTCATACAAAATGTACACACAGTAATAAAATTGTTCATCGAGATTGTTAATAAAAATGTATTACACCGTACAAATTATATTAAATACTAGGATCTAGTGTAAATAAAATTAATTTACACTTCCTACTAATTTTTTTATTCGGCACATAAAATTGTTACACATTAATTTATAACATATACAGTTTAACATTTATATAAGTTTTTTTACTTCTCTGTTAAGAGGTACATATTCTATAATACGATCATGAATTAAAAGACAATAAGCACTAACACCATCTAGATTTTCCATAGATTCAATTTGTACAGTAACATCAACAGTTGAAGCTGTGCCTGTATCATTTTGTTTTGAAGTATCTATCACAGCAATTGGTGCTCGTATTTCGAAATCAGTTGGACTCAATACCGGTTTACTATCATTTTTTCCATAATATGATTCTTGAAATGACGTATACA
>NW_020272060.1:0-3393 GCF_003268045.1 Sipha flava
GAGGAAAATTTTAGTTTTTTGATTGCTTAATTTAAAATAAAATAAAGGTAAATTTTATATTATTTTGTTTTTAAACATATTTTTCATATAGGTAATGTATTTGTTTTTATAATATTATATTTTATAATTTACTATGTTAATTACATTGAATAGGATAAAAATCAAAAAAGTTAATGACGTGTTTTTACAAAATAAATGTTTTATTTACAATGTTATTAGTTTTTTTTTTCATAAGCATTCACGCGCAGTGTTGCTTAGAAGCAACAAATTAAAATAGCTCGATTTAAGTTAAAAAAACAATTTGAGAATTTTTTAAATATTTTTTCCGAATTCCTGGCACATAGTTTAGTTTAAAAACATTTTTTTTTTGAAAGAAAAAAAAAATCGCGCATTGAAGGGTTAAAAGTTATAAATTACCATTGACATTAAATTATTATTTAATAAATATATATTCATTGAAATTGTATATATTTTATACTACTTAAATCTATAAAATGAAAAAATATTTATTAAAAATTACTAAAGTAAGCTATCACTAGCTAATACCTAGGGCTTTGATTTTGTAGCAAATGCTTATTTCGATGGGAGTGTAATAGAAACATAATTCTTATACTTGAATACGTTTTGAATCATTCTGATTTCAACGAAGTAAACCTAATTTTTCTTTTTTTTCTCAGTCAAATAATTCAGATTCTGAAGATGATCCATCACCAGTATTAAAGAAAAAAAAATCATTAGTAGTAAGTTAAACAATTCTCATTGGAGTGCTTTAAAATTTAATATTATCAGTCCATTGGAAAAATATATATATTACTTTAGGAAAGTATAACAACACAGCAATCAAGTTCACATGATATATCAACTACCGATTTTAATATTCAAAACTCTACACAGGTACAAAACCAAATACTCAGTATAAAAAAAATAGTCAGTAATTTCATAAAGTAGTATTGCTAATTTAATTTATTAAATATTTGAGAGTACCTAGGTATAGACAATTTTTGGAAAACTTTATTTTAACTTTGATGTTTTAAGTATTATTAGTTTTTATACTTCTTAGTTCAGTACTTAGGACTTTTTTTTTTAAATTTATTTGTTGAGCTATAACAAGCATTCTTGACAGTATTTTAAACAAATTTTTCTTAAAAGATTTAAGAATTTTAAAACATTTTTGTTTAAAGTATAGGTTGCCATTTGAAAATCAAAAGTTGATAATGATTATACCATAAAAAAAATGTACATATTGCATTCATTGAATTTTTATAAATTTATTGAATTTAAAATAATTTATTAAATAAAATTAATTAATAAAAAATTAATTTATTAGATTAAAGAGAGTGATATTGAATCAAGTTCGATGGAAACTTTATCAAACTCTGAAACTATTGGTCATCACAAGCATAGAAAACAAAAGTATAGGTCTCACTGGGAATCCATACAAGAATTCAAAGGTTGGTTAAAACCAGTTGAAAATAATAATTTCAAAGCCAAATGTATCAAGTGCAATGTAACATTTGTGTCTGAATTAAGTACTATTAAATACTATAGTAAAGGCACTAAACATTTAAATTTAATAAAAAGTGCTCCTCCCAAGTCAACATTAATGATGACCAATTTTACAAGTTTTGAAAAGGATGATTTAGACAAAGATGTAAAAATTGCAGAAATCAAATTGACTGGATATTTAGCTGAACATAATATCTCTTTTAACAGTATAGAACATTTAGAAGGTCTTTTAAAAAGTATATTCCCAGACTCAAAAATTTGTCAAAAAATAAAGCTCAAGAGAACCAAGGCTACAAGTATTATTAAAAACGTTATTACACCATGTGCAAAAGAAAATCTTGCATACAAACTTAAGCAAAATCAATTTCCAATATTAATAGACGAATCAACAGATATAGCCAGCGAGTCAACATTAGGTATAATTGTTCGATTTTTTTGATAGTGAAGTTGGACAAATTGTAAGCAGATTTTGAGATTTGGTGCAAGTACATGACATAAAAAATCCAAATTCAGGAGCAACAGCAAACAATTTATTTAATTCTGTTATGAAAAGTTTTGAAAAATTTAATATTCCAGATAGTAATGTCATCGGTTTTAGTTCTGATGGTTGCAATGCTATGTTCGGCAAAAATAATTCAGTAGTTGGTCGGTTTTATGCACGTTTTCCAGGTATATATACTATGAAATGTATATGCCATAGTTTGCATTTAGTGGCTAGTGAAGCCTGTAAGAAATTGCCTCGCAGCTGTGAAGACTTGGCGAGAAATGTCTATTCTTTTTTTAGTCATAGTGCTAAAAGGCAAAGTGATTTTGTTCAGTTCCAAGCATTTGTCGAAGTAAAAAATTCATAAGATTCTCCATCCATCTCAGACTCGCTGGCTTTCACTAACAACTGTTGTCACCCGTATTTTAGAACAGTGGGAAGCCCTTAGGTTGTATTTTGATGAAAAATTACTGGCTGCTGAATTTATTCATATTCAACTAAATAATCCTTTTACTAAATTATTTTACTTATTTTTAGAATTTATTTTACCCAAATTTACACTGCTTAATAAATATTTTCAAACCAATAAGGTTATTTTACCAGTTATTCATGAAAAAATGACCAACACATACAGAGAAATTCTTTTATGTTTTCTGGATCAACAATATGTAATGAAAACACCATTAATAGACATCAATCCAAATAATAAAGAAAAAACCCTAAAAAAACTCTAACATTTATTTAGGTGTTAAAGTTAAAAACTATATGGCGATAGAAACTATTAGAAAAAAACCCAAATTGATTCAACACTTTTTTGAAAAGTGTTTAGACTTTTAAAGAACAAGTTGTCTAGAATTAAAAAAAAAGGTTTTATTTTGATGATACCCTTTTGCCCATTTTAAACATTTTAAGTCCAAAAACTGCCTTGTCGATGGAAATGAGATCTAAATATCCCAGTATATTAAGTTTAGCATCAAAGATCAAAAGAATTGCTGGTGATGATGAAATATTTTTACAAGAACTGGATAATCAGTGGAGGAAGTTGCCATTAACACATTTTTTCAATAAATATCAACACAGAAATTGAACCAGACAAATTTTGGGCAAAAGTTGCTGTGTTTAAAGATTCAGATTCTGATGACCCTGAATGTTCTTTCTTCCTTTGCTTTAAAAGTCTTATCATTGCCCCACTCAAATGCGGACTGTGAGCGTTTATTTAGTAAAATTAACAGAGTTAAAACTAAATCAAGAAACCGGCTGATCAGTGAAACTATTGCTGCGACAGTATTAACTAGTCAGTTGATTTCTAACTCCAGTAATAGTCAAGGTACTTGTTTTGTTTGTTTTTTTGTTTTTATTTATTTATTTACGGGTAATAACCCAATTACATAAGGATTGAAATT
>NW_020272060.1:3403-5582 GCF_003268045.1 Sipha flava
AAAAAGTACTTATGATTGATGATCTAGTTCTGACTTGAGGAACAGAAAAATTTAAAAAACTTAATAGCTCCGGACAGAAGAAAAAAACCGTTTAGCAGTTTGAACAAAAATAATAGATCATTTACCTTTCTTCTGTTTGCTAAGCTCTGGATGTTAAATGTGTTCAACAAAGGTTGATAAGATGAGTGAGGTACACGTATAATATTACATTTATAGGACATAAAACGGAGAAAGCGATTTTGGACATTCTCAATGCATTGAATTTGCGTGTTTAAATAAGGAGACCAAACTGTTGAATTATATTCAAGCTTAGATCTAACTAAGGACATAAATAGAATTTTTAATGTGTTATGGTTATTGAAGTCTTTACAGTTTCTCGTAATAAAGCCTAATATCGAAGATGATTTATTGATAATATGTTGAATGTGGTGATTAAAGGTTAAATTAGACTCGAATATGACACCAAGATCACAAAATTCATTTACACGATGTAAATGGTGGTTACGTAAACTATAAGTGTGAAGAATTGGATTACGAGATCGCGTGAAGGACATAACTTTGCATTTTTCGAAGTTTAAAGGTAATTTATTAATATCACACCAATTAGCTAAAAAACTTAAATCATCTTGTAATAAAGATGTATCATTACTGTTTTTTATGAGACGGAACAATTTCATATCGTCGGCGAACAGTAATTTTCTAGAATAAAACAAATTTAAATCATTTATAAATAATAGAAATAGAATTGGAGCAAGGTGAGAACCTTGAGGAACACCAGATGATACAGTAAAAGGAATCGATTTAAAGTTTTTACACTTGACTATTTGTTTTCTATCGGAAATATAAGAATAAATCCAAGAAAGAAAGGGGTCATTCATACCAATAGTACGGAGTTTAGAGATAAGAATTTGGTGATCGACTTTATCAAAGGCTTTAGAGAAATCTGTAAAAATAACATCAACTTGAAAACCTTGAGAAAAGGCATCAAGTATAAATTTCTGAAAAATTAACTGATTTGTGGCTGTTGATCTATCTTTAATAAAACCATGTTGATCCAAACTTATTAAAGGTAAGAGAAGTGGTGTAATCTTTTTTGAAATCATTGACTCGAAAATCTTAGGTATAATTGAAATTAATGAGATAGGCCTATAATTTATTATATTAGTAACATCATTGCCTTTAAAAATAGGTGTAATAAAACTTGATTTCCAAGCGGAAGGAAAACAACCCGTTGATAATGACAAATTATAAAGGTATAATAAAGGGACACTTAATACAAATTTACAATTAGAAAAGAAAATACTCGGAATCATGTCAATGCCAGGATTAGTTTTTGAACTCAACGTATCTAACTCCTGGAGAACATCAGTAAGATTTAAGACACACGAAAATAAATTAAGATCGGAGTAATTGGTGGTAGAATCAGATGATGAGTGATTGATTAACGGTGGTGTAATTGAGTTGACATAAACACTAGAAAAATGCTTAGAAAAGCAGTCAACTATTTCATCACCTCCATTAATAGACTGATTTAAATAAAACATTGCGGTAGGAAAAGACTGAGAAGAGCGTTTGGATTTAATAAATCGCCAAAATTTTTTGGGACAAGATAATAAAGAATTTTCAGTTTCTGTAATGTATTTATTATAATCAATTTTAGATTGGGCCCTACATTTAGATCTAAGTGCAGAGAATATATTATAATTTAATTGTGTAGGAGATGTTTTATATAATTTGTGTGCTATTTTTTTTTTAAAAACCAAGTCCCTCAGTACAGGACTAAACCAAGTGGGATGTTTAGAAGTGAAAAGTTTTTTTTTAAGACAATTTTCATCAATTATTTTAAATATAATTGTATAGAAAATATCAACTGCATTGTTTATGCACAATTTATCAAAAACTTGAGACCAATCTATAATCGCTAATGATGAACGTATAACATTATAATTACAGTTGAAAAAATCATATACAATTTCATTATAACTTAATGATTCTAGATTTACATTGGTTGGGAGTGTGACAGTTAATGCAGGGTGATACATATAATCTATCGGTAACAAAGAAAATGGCTCGTTACGAACTACTAAATTATGAGCGTTAGATAAAACTAAGTCGAGAATTGAATCTGATCGATTTTTAACAAGATTGAACTGATTAAGATTAAGGTAAGAGAAATTAG
>NW_020272061.1:0-6660 GCF_003268045.1 Sipha flava
CCAAGAAAAAAATTTCTGCGGGCGGCTTTGACAGTCACACACACACACAACATTAGATATAAGGAGCTCAGTTTTCGGTCACGGGCTCATATTTCTTACTGTCTCTTTGTACAAACGGTTAAAGGCGAGTATAAAAAACTACGCATGTTGTCTATGCAGTAAGACGTAGTTAGTTGTAAACGTTTGTAATAATAATTAAAAATACGTATATCAATGTATGTTAAAAAGTTTAAATAAAATTCATATAAGTGAGTCAAAGAAAAAGTGATAATTATTTTAAAATACAAATTAGTCACCTTATTCTTGTATCTCAGACGTTAACCACGGTTTTAACAGGCAAGTCGATACAAGGAACGGAGAGGTAATACTATTTATTTATAACATAATAAGTAATTGATTGAAGGACGTATAACCGTTCCCGGTAACTTCGAGTCAATTTCCAATCATTACACGGCAGATTATCAACAAATATATCGCAGATTAGGTATACCATAGATTAGATCCGAGACGTTGAGAGCCGATAATCGCTACTTATTGTTAATGCGCACAGCATATATAATTCCGTTTTGTTTCCTAACGGTCATCTACTCCATTGCGACGATCGTAATAACACGAGTAGGTATACTGACCGATATTACCACCATCGAAGTGGCGCTTAAGTTTAATTATTTGCAACAGTGTCACGGCAAGTGTTTCTAATCATTACGACTTCCCGAACCTCAGCTCGTCCGCACTGTCCCGGAACCAGAGCTTAGGACGTACCGTTGCCGCCGCCGTCACCGTTTCCGGTCCGAGTCCAAATGCGACACAAACGATTCTCCAAAGGCCGCAGGACGGGTCGTGTACCGATGGAGGACATATTGCGACACGTACTCGTAACGCCAAGGGAGTGCTAACGATGCGGTCGATGGCGCAAAGTAAAACGACTGGAGTCCGTAAAGAACGTGTTACTGTGAGAACAAATAAAGACAAAATGAATAATAAAAAAAAGAAGCGATTGTAAAAAATTTCGGTTGATTTCCCATCTTTATCACTATTTTAAAACGTACCATTGAGGATGTCGTTTTACGGATTTCACGTCCCTCGCGGTTATTTTTGGACGCACCGAAATCACACTTGGACGCGGCGCAATGTCAAAACCTCAGATCAAATACACCGCGTTGAGCTGTGCCGTGAAGATTCGTAGTGGCGCGTTCTAAGATCAAAGGTAAACAGGCGCAACTGGAACCTAAACATTGGGGTACATTATTACAGATTAATCAGAAAAAAAAAAAAAAATAATAATAATCCAAGAGCGTTAAACTTGAACTCTGAGATCTGTTACGATATGGACATGTCGGATCGACCAGACGTTTTGGGGGTGTACATCCGATCCACGGTGACGTTACAAATGTGACGATCCCACACGAAAACACGACGCCGTTCGGATGCTTTTATACAACAAACGTAAGTATAATGCGTATATATATATATATATATATATATATATATGTATATGCATCATAAGTGCGCGCACGTATGTGCAGTGCTCAAGCTCGGAGAAAAATAATCCGTAAAACGTGTCACACCGGCACACATTGTCGAAGTTCCAAAAGCTTTCTGTTTGCACCGCGATGATTAAGTATCGTTATTGTCGAGTCGGCTTCTCGGGTCATTTGCATTTTCATTGGACGTGAAACCATTTCTGACACATTATTATTAGTATTATTATTATTATTTTTGCACACCTACCACGTATCGCAGTGCACGCAACGCAGCGGTGACAGTATACGTGATACATTTTACATTTGAAATATTTCAACGGTCGCCAAAACGGTCAAACGTAAACGAGCGAGATCCGTGCAAGTTACGTACAACTTGGGGTTCAGTGACTTAATTGCATATGATAACTGTTATGATTTGTGCAACTTCACCGTTATTTAAACCGCCGTAAGAAAATATTGATAATACTAACTTACCGAGCCACATTATCGACTCCCGTCACATTTAGTTTAGTATTTTTATACTCAAAAATATTATAATAATAAAGCGTTTTATCTAAAGATACATAAGAGCGTACGGAGATAAATTTAACATTGTTTTCGAATATATTAATTATTCCACAAAATGTTGTTGTTAGTATTTAAGAAAAAACTAACGAGTAAAACTAAAAACTAATATATATATAAAGAACCATCTGTGCCCGCTTTCTGCCTTAAAAAGATTTTGTTCATTTCTTATAACTTCTGAAACTTCTAACGCTAGCATACTACAATATAGAGTTTGATCCTAGCAAAAAAAGGACAACTATCATAATACATAAAACCATAGTACATCCCTATTTAGCAGGGGTCACGTTGGAAATTTTGAAAATTTTCGGAAACCACCAAAATTCAAAGCAAATATTTTACCAAATTAAAATGCAAAAAAATATTTGACAAATTAGAGCGAAACATTGTATTAAGAATAATCGGATGTTGTTCTATTTTGCAGCAAAAACAGATTTCGTCGTAAGAATAATCACGCTGCACATGTACAACATTCGTACAGTGCGCCGGTCGATTTCGAGTCGCTGAAGACCGAGGACTGAGAAAATAAAGAAAAATAGAGAAATAATAAAGAAAACCAAAATCGCATCGATTTAGACTCTATCCAATAACGCGTTTATCCTCCGGGCTTAGTGAATCTTTCCGCCGAACACATTAAACTGTAATATTACATATTTATTTATGAAATGTGGTTTCATTTTCACGGGATTTTTATATTTTCCAAAAGCCTAATAGTCAATAGATATGATGAGATAGACGTATACATATTATTTTATTTCATTTCAATTCCGTATTAAATTATTTAGTTATTTCTCTTATTTTATAAAATAAAACAACCAGAACAATTTTTATTCCCAAATCGATATTCCGCACACGCTATGTTCATATACAATAACACGTCATTAATCTTCATTGTAATTATTATTATCGTTACAAAAACGTACATGTAATGATTATGCCATTTTTCATACCGATCATATTGTAATTATTCTAACTATAGGCGCACTTAGTGGCTACGTAAATAGTTTTACGTTTTTAATAAAATGCAAAGCTTTAAGGATATTGAACATTTTATCAATTTAATTTGCACATAACGGCTTGATATCTAAGCAAAATATAAAAATAAAAATAAAAAATATAAAATAACTATAATATATCAATATAATATAAATATCATTATGATGATATTTTTTTTATTTATTTTTTTTTTTTTTTTTGTATAGATTTCAAAATACGATATTACTTTAACAGTTCAATTTTTCGGAGTCTTATTAAATTTAATTGCAAAGTTCGGATAAATCGTTTATCTATCGTGTTTAAATCGTAATTCGATTTGTATCCTAAAATTATAACTCCCCGAATACTATATATGTGATTTTATCGAGGAATCTCGGTCAAAATTATTATTGAATCATCCAAGTACTGTTACTAGAAAATAAAACGTTTAAAATATTATATACAATTTATCGTACTTATACTTGCAGTGATCTTTATCTCCCTCTCCCGGGACCTTTATGCCCTATTTCCATTTATTAAAGACGTATTCGTTAAGCTTGGTAATGAATAATCGATAGCGCATTGTCATCGTTTATTTCAACGAGAAAATTTATATTCTTAGAATAATTTTCGCGCTATAAGAAATTTATACCGGCACTTTTGCGCTTTTATTCGATAAAGTAATAAAATCTATAGAACGTTGAATATTTAAATGATAAAGAATATCGCGTGTAGAATCAATGTAACAAAACAAATTGATTCACAAACAATAATCCCTTATGATTGACATGACACGAACGGCGGGAAATATAGTCAACGAATGTATTGTATTAATTAAATCACATCGAATCCGTTCCGAAAATAATGAAAACATAGTTGAAATATACATGATTAAAAATGACAATGCACGGTTCCACTCAATCAATGCGGTAACTATTGGTCACCCTCGTCCCGGTTATACGACATGGATTTTCAACTTTATGAACCCTTTGTCACAACAAACCTCTGTCGAGACGCAATCGATTTCGTTTCACCAATAGGACTTGTTTACTTTCTAATTCGGTAAGGTTAAAAAAAATATACTCATCGTAAACTTTGAGTGTACTCAAATATTATTGCTGTGCGTGCGGTGTATATATAGTCGCTTAGTCGTGTACACTTGACGAACATACGAGCAGGCCCAACCAAAACGTTCACTCGCACCTAGGCAAACAAAAGTTCTACCACCCCTTACATGTTAATACTACGTCAAATATTTTTTTTCTACGCAAGCGATTCTAAAATAGACTTAATTCTGCATCAGTTTTATTTATTTTTTTTTTTGTTAAGTAAACAATTGATTGTATCAGAACATTTATAGACAAGTAAACCATTACCGTTTTAAACGAAGCAAAACATTTTATAGTGCCTTATTTTTTATTGCTCATAATTTGATATGAGTAGGTACTAGGAATCGTAATCTTTTTTTTTTTTTAATTATCCGTAGTAAAAACATGTAAAATACAATTTTCGGTGTCGGCCTACGTCGCCTATCCCTCGAAACGGATTTGCAAATGAGTGTAAGGTTATATAATGCTTTTATATAGTATTATGTAAGAGAAAATTATGGTTCATGTGCATTTGTTTTTTCAAGAGAAATACATATTTTATTACTCAGCACCGCGGGTGGGTTTCATTGGTTATGTCGTAAATATCATCTGATATTGCCTAAATCTAGGTCGACGAATCCGTGACACGTGCACACAATTTCAGTTCCACGACGATACAAGTCTATTTGATAATTCATTTCATCTTTACTTATTATAAAGTAAAAATAAAAATATAGTTGAAAATAATTTGATGTCCGAACAATTGTTCAAGTTGTATACCTATTTAAATAAATATGTAATATAAATACGAATAATGTCAAGTTTAACGTACCAGTAAAAATAACTGTTTATAATGAGTATGTTTATTTCATTATTTCATATCAATACTGAACTATATAAAAAAAAAAAAATAAAAAATAATAATAATTATAATATTTTGTCGAAGCATTGCGGCCGCTGCTCGGATAAACCATTCGCTCGTGTCGTTCAAATACACCACGTTTTTTTTAGAACAAAAAAAAAACAACACGTCCGTTTTGTATCGTAAACACTATACAAAATATAGGGTGAAAATAATGAATATAAGCATATAAAAACCAAATAGGATCGGATTTATTTGCGACTACGATCAATCCGATAATGGGCTTGAAAATAATCGGAATTTTAAAATCGGTCGACGACAACGATCAGAATCCCATGGCACCCGCGCATGGCTATTCGTATACGTTTTTAGTCCCTAAAAAGTAGTGAAATACAATGTAGATGGTTAACAGAGCCGCGCGATCCGTTACGTCGAGATTTTATTATTTCATAGAACAAACGTATGTTTATGAAATGCAAGCGAAGTCCAATTATCGGACGCTAACTTGTTTGAAAGTGTGGTCAACGTATCAAAATACGGTAAATATAAAGCTGGAGAAAACACATTGAAATTCTTTTGATAAAATGTGTAGATTAGGCTGCTGGGATTTAGTAATCAGATTTAAGCGATTATTAATATTGAATTAACAGTTAAGAATGTGATGTAATATGTACCTAATATACTATGGGCACGATTTAATCTCGCTTAAAATTACCAAACATAAGGAGTTATTCGACTATGAATCGTTAACTAAATAATAAAATATATTTATGTATAAAATTTATTTATGCGCTCAAATTAAATATTCACTTACTAACACATGTAATTTTTTACGTTTACATGTCTTATCGAAATTCCGCTTTTTGAAGGCACATTTAAAACTTTTCAAACACTCATGATGTGACCGTTAGCTATTTTTTTTTGTTCGATCAAAGAGTATTGCGTTGCCAATTTTATTAAATCTTAAGCTTAAATCTTGAGTTGTAATTTACCTACTTTGTACTCGAAGAGTCCGTAAATTGTTGAATTAAAATTGAAAATATGGTATGGTATCCAAACACAACGCAAACAATATCAATTTACTTTCCTATTTTTTAGTGTGTAAATAATAAACGGTGAAATGCAAATCGGGACCGTTATAGATCCGAAACATAATGGATACGCGAAACTTTTTCGGAATTAAAATACATTTAACCACCCGTAACTTTGTTGGACTTTTGTAATCGAAACTAGTAAGCTGTGCTTTCATGCCACACAACAGTGATTTATGCGCACAAAGTGTATAGAACCCGGTAACCACCAAGAGTATAGGAACTGATATAAAAACTTGAAGCCAAATATGTTCATTTGATTTTCACACATCAACATATCACCGGTGATACTAAAGCGTGCATAAAAAATCGTTTATTTGAAACCAGGGACTGGAACCTATTGGGTTTTTCAGTTCTGGTTTATTTTAAGGGTTCCGGTCTAGGTTTTGGTTTTCCAATAAAGTGTAAGGGTTCTAGAATCGTTTATTTCTGGTTAATTCTGATTATTAATGATTTGTTAAAAAATAGTAAGAAATAAATTATTTATTCTTGTTCGAGTTATAATTATTTCATGAGAATAGAAGGTATTACGAATAGTTCAAAAATAATTATAAATATATATATATATATATATATATATATATATATATATATAT
>NW_020272062.1:0-40105 GCF_003268045.1 Sipha flava
AAAAGTAATACTTTTTGTTTAATACCAGGAAATATTTTTAACGAGGAATTAATAAACTGAAAAATAGTTTCATAATTGGTGGATTCTAGTTCTTGATGTGCAACTAAATATGATTTACGAGGCATTCCATCTAATTTACCAATTGATAAATTTGTAATAGACAAACCCAAACGAAAATAGTATGTTTTATTGTATGAGATATTAAAAAAAAATTATTTATACAAACCTCTTGGATCGGTTGTCTTGACAACAATCATATAAACATAATTATTTCCAATATTGCTAATTATTTGGTCCATAACGCTTTTACAAATATTTGATATGTATTTTTTTCTTAAATTACTTTCATTTGGAATTGATTTGCCAGTATGCTTTTCCAAAAATTATTTTAACACATGACTGCCCAGCTTATGTAAAGGAATATTTGCAGCAATAAATGCATTACATAAATCTTCAAATATACTTTTTTACTTTTTGAGATTTAAGAAGTAATCAAAATCTGTTTTCTTTCTTTATTCCTTTGTAATACATTAATGTGTTCAACTAAAATAAATATACATATATTTTTAAAATAAAATATTATGGAATTACGTGTAATATTACGTATAATATGAGCATAAAATACAAAACTTACTTGTTTTGGAATGATGATATAATAGATTTTTTTTTCAATAGACACAGACTTTTAACATACGAGATAATATATCATATTTCCATCTGATGAAAATACTTCTTTATTATCATTATAAGGAGCAATCCAATTCGAAATTTTACTTTTTTAATTTTATTTTATTTTAGGCATTTTTACAAATACGTTCACTGTGCGGTCAAACTGATCAAAGAAATAGGTACTAAGGTATCAACAGGTAAACGCACACGAATCATTGAACTATAATACATTGAACTTAATTACCACCATATATATAGACGCTTATCGCTCGCTGGACTATTCTAGAATTTTCGTGCAGTAATTTGAGCTAGAAAATTCCAGGCGAGCGATAAACAACATAGATAATACACCTTTATACTTCTAAGATCATGTAATCAAACTAATTATAAAAATCAACAATGTTTTTATTTTTATATTATAAAATTAGTTAAAAAGTATTGATTTGTACATTTGATTACGTGAAGTACACAAAATTGCAATAAATTGCAACATAAAATTAAACAGAAAGACAGTAATTAATACAAATCATGTACATATTTGATCAGATTTTATTTATCTTAACTACAAAATAAGTTGCAATATCAATTAAATCCAGTATTTAATCATAAATAATATTGGCCATTGTTTAAAAGTGCAAATAGAACGGGATCGTTTCTCAACATGGCGTTCGGATAACGAATTACATTTAAATACAGATAAATATCCTTTCATCGCAGACGCTCTCCAACATTACTTGAATATAATCTAGTTAGTTCTAGAATCAATGTGGTGAATGAGATTAGGAATCTCAGTATAATGTTATCGTCGGACTTGAGTTTCAAATACCATATACAAATTATTTGTTCAAAGGCTTATAGAAACTTAGGATTTATTAAACACAACTGTGCGGTTATGAGTTGCACATGTTCAAAAGTTCTTCACTTTGCTCTAATTCAGTCTGTCCTAGAGTTTGGTTCACTGATTTGGAACCCTCGACAAATAGACTAAATCGATAAAATTAATAAAATCCAAAAAAATTGTATTAGAATTATTGTCTTTAAATTAAATTTGGTGGTCTGGCTATTATTGAATTCCACAACCAATGTAAAATATTCTATCTTGGTAGAAGGCGTGATTACATCGACTTTTTACTTTTATATAAACTATAGAATAGAATTGACATATATTGTGAGCTCTCGAGTCTTAATGGCTTTAGACCTTACTCAGTCAGTACTTAACATAATTCCTTATTTTATATTGCAACGAGTGACTGAAATTTTGTTCCCATTAGTAGAGTTCTACATTATAATAAAGATGATCTATCTATCTGACTTCGATTTCCTTTTTGATAATAATAGTGAGTTGAAAAAACTGTTACTTTGCTTTTAGTTTATTCTATGATGTTACTTCCAACTTCTATATACTGTACTCTCATCCCTCGAGGGCGTTACTATCTATAAACAGTGTTGAACATAGATAACCATAATATTATCTAGATAAGATAACGGATAATATATTAAAATTTCAACTAGATAAGATAACGGATAATATATTGAAATTTCATCTTGATAAGATGATAGATAACTATTTAAAAAATTATCTGGATAATAGATAAAATATAATTACATTTATCTAAATAAAAAACAAATAAAACTAGGTAAAAGCATAATTTTAAACATTTTTTATCATTCAGAACTTTGTAAAATGGTTATTTTTATATGAATAAAAAAATTAATTATTAATTATGATTTAATTGTTTTAAAATTAATTAAATTAATTAATTTTTTACAAGTTATGTTTGTAGGATGGTTAATGAGATAAATGCAGATTATTATAGCATTTCTTATATAAAAATTGCATGCTAAAAATAAACTAAAAATCATAGAGATTATAGAATACAGTTATGGGAATCACCATATTTGGAAAACGAAATAGTTGGATAGCATAGATGATAAATAAAAATTTATTTTTTAGAATATATTACATATATAAAATATATATAATTTGCATTTATTAGATATAAATATAATTTCTTGGTATAAGATTAACATATTTCAATATTTTAACGTGTGGAAATTAAAGATCAAAGAGTTCATTACGAAAACAAATGTTATAATCAATTTTTTTTTTATATTTATTTAATTTAAAATGTTTCAGCAAATTAACACTCATGCAAGATCTTAATATTTAATATGATATATCGTATGAAATTTGTGTAATTTAAAATATGAAACTCATGTTTCAAAGCAATTAAAGATTTCAGTTAGTTGATGTACAATATAATAAGGGAATTAGATATAAATAATAATAATCTTAATGATGTTTCTGGATAAGAGATTTGATATTGAAATTACTGACAATTATGGGAAGTTTGTTTTTAAAATTACAGCAAGTAGAGAGACTGAAGATTTTGAATTCGTTCCAAATTTTAGAAATTTTATCAGAGTGTTAAATGTTGATTTGGCGACTGTTATGCTGGATCGAACAAGGTTATATCGGATACATGACGACTTGTGGGGTCGTGTTGAGTTTGTTGTTTAATCTTTTTTTGTTTGTTTATGAACTCTATCAGTTGTTTGCATTTTATATAAAATTTTATGATACTGCTGTAATAACACCAGATCGTAGTTCACATCTATCTGAAAAGCTACGATATTTGGTATACTTTTCAGTTAAATGATCTTCACCACTTGAAGATTTCTTGGTTATTTTCATTAAGAATCAATTATACGTGATTTTAATCACGCGCGTGACCAAGTTTTATCTAGTTGGGTCAGAAAAATGTCATTTAAAATTCTAAAATGATAGGCTTTTTATTAAGGCGTTCGAGTGTGACCGCGAACGTTTAGTCTAGGCCATAGGCCCTTTCGATCCAGGCGACCTCTTACGCCTGATGCTGGAGAGTTCGGCTAATTGGAGAGCGATGGTAACGTTCGCGGAGGATGTGATGTCCACCAAGGAGGAAACTGAATTCGTGAGACAGCCCTTGCAAGGGTTGGCTCCAGCACAACGCGCGAGACGGAGGGCATCGGGATGGCGGGCCGCCCGCTGACACCTCGGTCCCCGGATCTAGGCGGCAGCAGAAAAATGTAAGGAGGAAATATCAGTTGCCCCGCAACTGAAGTTTCCCACAAAGAGGGAACAGGGTTCCACACACTTTAAATAAATTGTGAGGGGTCGTCGGCAGGGGACTGTCCTGACCTCGTCCCATTGTGGCGAGTGTATTGCCAATTTAAAAAAAAAAAATGGTTTTTTATTAAGTACCTTGTATTGCTATTTGCTGGGTTTTTGGTCCGGACTATTGGACTATTAGTAATTATGGTGTATTATGTACATTATTATTGAAAACATTTTTAATTAAAACTTTCGAAAAAATCATAATGTGCCTTAGTAAGTACCTAAGAGTGACGTTTGTAAATAATATTATCACGCACGGTATATAACCTCTTGTTCTGCGTGGTTTATGTGTGTAAATATGTTGACCAAAAGCGCAAGTATTATTTCCGTACATATTTTCCTTTCAGTATTCACTACCGTATGTACTCAACGGTTAACGGTCTTTAGACGGACAACTTCTAGCTACTATTACCCAAAATCTAATTAATTAGTTTCGACTGATGTTCTCCGCGGGGAATATTGAAAGAAAGTAGTAAATAATCAACAGAGAATTATAAAAGTAATGTATGTGAATTCTCAGTTCGTGGAACGTATAAGGTTTTAAACCAAAGTTATATAACAACAAATAATTGTAATCTAGTTGGCCTAATGTGTCAAATGTAACTCAATCGTTTTGTCCGTAGAAAGGTACTTGATCCTAACCGATAAATTCATTGAATCCTTTAATAATCGCATAATAAACAAAAAACTTTCTGCTCAACGTAGAAATTGCAGTTCAATATAATGTGGGTAAGAGGTAAATTACTGAATTAAGGCGGAAAAAATGTAATTAAATTGGGAAGTGTTTACAGCGATATTGTTTAATCAGTTAATAAGATTTTAGAATCAATATCATTATTATACATTTTTTAATTCATGCATACAGTAGAAGTAAACATGATACGAGCTAATAAATCCCTAAAATCCTTTGTTAATCAAATAATTATTAACACGAGTTTTTCTCAGTGAGGCCAGTAATCATTTGATATTAATTTAAATAATAAAAAAAAAAATATATTATAATAACATTTTTCGCTCCTAAACAACTGTACAATATATGTGGGCAAAAAATAAACATCTGAACAAAACTAAATAAATAATAAAAATTTCGTAGTACGTGGTACATTTTTATGTGTTGTAGATACTGTATTTTCTTTAATTAATTATACTAAAACTCATGTGTTATAATGTTCTAATGTACAATATAATTTATAAAAACTAAAACTAAAAAAGTTTCATACAAAATTAACTACAATTCATAAGATATTTTTTATCTTTTCAATAATATTAATAGATAATATTTTGATCGGATATATTCGATAAATAGCTTCAGTCGTCGATGGTTTATTTTTTTATAAGTCTTGTTTTGTCTAGTTGATGTATTTAGGAGGTTATTTTTCGAATGAACAAAACGTTTTTTTTATAATTGATTAAATGTTTAACTCGTGTTTTCGAATAAAAGTAAACTGGGTAAAATGAGACTTCATTTTTTTCCCGCAAATGTTGATTCTGTTGTTTAACCAATCTGATTACGAAATTAGAAATCTACTATGACACTTATATAGTTATACGGCTCATACAATACGAACTATCTTTAGATAATAAAGGTACACACGATTTGTAGATCAAGTCAGGCAAATGAACCTTTTTGAACGAATTTCGTCCCGGACACAATTCGTGTTACATTAACACTTTACATTTTTTTAGTGGTTGCTAGTAGTATCCAATTTGATCTTTAAATTTGTAAAAAAAATTTTCAATAGACATTTTCAATAAAAATATATTTAGTAATAAATACATCAACGAAAATTCAATATTTCCTCTGAAGTTATATGCAGAGAAAAGCTCACAAAGAACTACCAACGCTTGTTAATCTTTTCATTCAAAATGAAACAAATTTTTTGATTTTCCTCTTCCAAACATAAACAAACATTTAGAAGTCTTAATAAATATGCAAACCGATACTAAAATATTTATAAGAAATAGTCTAGAAAAACTGCAAATACTCAGAAAACTAATAATAGAGACAATACAATTTATAGAAAATAAAATAAATCAATTAAAAAATAATGAAATCACAATTAATGATTATGTTAACACATTAGTCTATAAATATAAATACAGAATAAATTTAATTAATATGTGATTGTGATTAATGATTTATATTATGTTATATTTATATTATACTCCTATTTTACTCGATACATTTATATTACGTCAATATGACTTTATAAACCACTTATAATAATTAACTATATGAACAAAGGTAACACAAATTATGTCCGGGATGCGATTCGTTCAAAAAGGTTCATTTATCTGATTGACATTCGTGCGCACCAGATAATACAAAAGCAGAAACACCCGATCTTCTTCGCTCGAATTTGTTTTTCGACATCAACGGTACATCGATTTAAAATTTAAGAGAACAATTTTCGATCTACATCAGTCACCCGCCCATGTATGTTATTCGACCTCCTCCCATTTGACTCAATATTTTCTACTTAAATCCAAGTTTATAGGTTATTAAATTTGTTATCGCACGTCAACCAATGTAAACACTTGATGATTTCAATACTTAAAATTCATTAGGTACATTTAATTTTGATTTTTATTCGTTCAATGCAATCAAGTTCAAAGTTTTCATTTTAAATCCATTTTATTAGGCAAATCAAATGTAATAATGGATTCAAAAAAACCATAAAATCCCTACACACACTGCACTATCATGTAATATTTTGTCCATATTGCTAACAGCATTAAAGTTATATAATTGAATATATATTAATGGAGAATCGGAATAAAATTATATCTCTGAAGGCAAATACTTATAATTTTACTTTGCAAAATGTAAATCCTCCAAATGTTTAATCAAAATTATATATTAATGATCAAAGTAGTTAACTATTTTTCTTTCTGATCACCCATCATGTATATTAATAAAACAGCTTATTTCATTAGCAGCCGTTATAGACCGTTAACTTAACGGAACACGCATAGATTATGAATAGTAATACGTTTCTTCCTGATACAATTTCAAAATTAATAATCAACAGATTTTTCAATTTAAGATTAAATAACTATAATGACCGGTTCGGAATAATAAAGAATAGTAAGTGTTTCAAAAACGTATAATGTTGCATTTTTTATTTTATGAAAAAGAATAAGAAACATATGGGTAGTAAACACAAGCTGGTTCGCACTTGAATGGAATATAATATGTATATTACATACGTGTTTTAAAAATGTGTACACGTATTTGATTTATATTATCTCGTATATAGGGTACGTAAATATATAAAAAGAAAGTTTTCATTTGGTTTTCTTGTGCATTATACAAACAATGGTAAGGTAAGTGTACATTTAAACAAAAAAAACCATAAGGTTAGCTTTAGATTCAGTACGATAAAAAATAATATTGTACTGAATAATATACTGAAATAAAATTAAATAATATAATAAAGGATTAGGTTTCTATTGTTATCGTATAAATAGCAGTTGGATAATACCGATAAAACAGTGTATAAAATAAAAAAAAAAAAAAAAATTAATACCTATTTTGATCAAGTAGGTTATGTATTAAATGAATACGATTCCACTTTTTTTATATAAAATACTCGGCAAGCATAATGTTAGATAATTTCGTACTACACTTCTGCCAATAAAAGTTTATCATCAATCAACGTAATAATTCATAACTATTAATTTACTTATTAATTCATAGACAAGGCTCTTTTTTTAATAACATGTTAATAATTTTTAGTTTTTTAACGTTCACTGATTTCTTATTTTACAAAGAAAAAAATATGTTTCCAAGTCATATATTATTTTCGTATACAATAAATAAATAACACAATAAAGTTATACTGATATCGGTTACACATTCATGTTTATTTGTAAAAACTATAATTATATATGCAAATAAGTACAACGAAATAACATTTTAAATAACATTACTACTATATTCCTATATATTAAATCAGCATAAAAAATTTAAAAATTTTAATTATTTTAAAATAAAAAGTGTATTTAATATTAAATAAAGTGAAAGTGTACAACTTAGCAATTTACTAATAAAACATAATATCATACAACAATAAAAAGTTTCCATTAAATATTGAGGGATAGGTACTTTCAACCCATGAACCATACATTTACTTTCAACGTCCTACATGTTTTGTAATAATAATATTACTTATTGTTTAATATAATGTATGTAGTTATTATTTTATATCGATCAATAATGAAATTTTCAAAATAATTCATAACATTTTTATTTAATCATTTTCAGCTGTATTTCGCTCAACTCTGTACAGCAATAAAAGTAATAGCCATTTTAAATAAATGATATTATTAAATAATTTTAAGGAAATGTCCTATAATTTAGAACTACAGTATTAATATATGTATGTATATAAATAACCTATAAATTAACTTGAATAAATAAATAATTTAAAACTTTAATAATGTTTACAACAACACACTTTAATTGTACTCAGGTACGTTTTTACTAAATCATTATCAAGTAAAAAAATGTTATAAATACATTATAGATAATAAATGGTTTTAATATGGATTATAATTATGGTTTAGCTATAGAGAGAAAAAACAATGGATTTAATGGTAAACGTATCAAATATTGATTTACTTTTACAGTGATGGCATAATATAGATATATATGATTGTAAAAATAATTCTGCTCTTTTTTAAATGTATAATATGAAAAATAATTCAAATAATTTATAGATGTTCATTTTAATTTTAAATTAATTTAAATTTTTAAAATAAAATAAGTCTTACAAGTACATTGTTGTATCCTTTTAGTTTAAACTGTATAGTTAATAATTTATTTTGGTGTTAAGTAGATAAGTTAGTAAACTTTGGTTTTAAAGCTTAGATTATGGATCATAATAGTTTCAATTAGAAACTATTTTACCAGTTCAGTATATTAAAAACTATAGGTATAACTTTAGATATTGACAGTCAACTATCTCGGTTAAGGGTTAAAATTAATTGAAATAAAAAAATAATTGCATTAATTGTAAGCAATTATTAGGTTACTGAGTAACAAGTATTTATTTTGCTATTAATATGTGAATTAATATAATTAATTATCTTTGGTATCATTATTTTTATAATATTTTATAATATTTTTGAACTATAATAAATACATTTTTTCGCGCATTTTTTTCATTTTTTAAAGCATTTTTTGTTATTTTTTAGAACATTAAAATCCTATATCTAGTAAAAACATATACTCGCTACAACAACGGAGTATTAAATAGATCATAAACTATTTAGTCATAAATAAATCGTAAAAATCGATATTAGATACCAGTAATAAAATACATGGACCAAATTTTATATTATATTTTTTCATACACTATAAAATATGATTTCATGCCTATTTTGTATTTTTTATTTTTTAATTGAAAAATCCAAATCACTATTTATTTAGGTAATAATATAAATTTATTGTGAACTTTGATGCACTATGTATTAATGAATGGTGGCATTAGCAACGAGACTATGCATATATTATCATATATTATAAACTTTGTTTCTAAACTATCGCTTAGTTCTTTCAGAATATATATAGTATTTTGGGTCGTATATTCGCTGAACGTTTTATTTCAGCATCGTAACATTTTTAATTTCTTAATATTGTTATTTTTTCTTAATAAAAAGCCACGATATATTGTTAGTCAAACGAATAAGATTTTCAAAACATTTCAAATTTATGGTCAAAATTAATAATTTAACTATACCATTCTTATTAATAAAAGTAAATATTTTTATATTTTTATTCTTAATATTTAGAATATTATTTAAGCAATATTTATTTTGCTTCATATAAATAAATATTTTTAAAGATAAGCTTAAAACATATTTTTACCAAAATTTTATTTGAGTCTTCCATATTATTAGTTAGAGTTTAATACACAGTATGCGCTTTATATAAAATGCTTTAAGAGAAACTTTGTAATAATTGTTATGCTATTTGTATTAAAATGTTATCGTTTAGAACGTATTCGGTTATCTATTTGAAAATTATACTTACAATGAATAGATAGATAATAAATGTTTACTGACAATAGAGATAGATGTAGTAACAAATTTTTTCTAACGACTATTTAATTAATATCAATAGTGAACAATATAATAATTACTAGATTGTTTCTGATCAAAAATATTAAATGAAACATATATACTATGAAATATATATATATATATATATATATACATGTATACCAAATGTATACTATAGCATTCCATCAATAACTCAGTAAACGATCCTTCTTCGATAGTTGTAAGTCAACCACATCGAACTCACTAACTGCTACTTTCACTATTCTTAAATACCGATTGATAACCTTAAAATTTATTTCTCAATGTGAACTTATGAAAGTAACACAGCAGATTACGATAAATTAAAAATATTTCTAAAATCTAGTAATGTTGTCCCGCTATACCTAATAATAATATTATAACAATATTCCACGTACTCATAAATATCAAAATTACATTGAATATTTTAATATTTTCATGATATATGATTTATGTTACCAACAAATGCAAGCTTGATAAAATAAATAAATAAATTTAATTATAAATTAATCCCATTAGGTAATTATATTACATCAAATTATATTAAATGTATGTATTATGTATTATATTAATATAACAAAAAAATATTAATTAAGTAGTATAACATATTATGATAAAAAAAAGCCATATTATACATTCTATAATAATTGAAATCGATGATTTATACACAAACTTTAGCACTACTAAAAGCAAGTGTCAAATATATTATCCAATCCTCAGATCGTTTCATTATTTTTAGCGACCCAATAAGCGCACTGCCTAGTCTCAAAAATATAGCCAACCCAGCTGATATAGCAAGAAATTTACAAAATTTCTAATACATTGTGAGGTCCGCGGGCAAGCACATATTATTTAAGTGGATACCCGGTTGCGTAATTTACAAATGTGTGTACTATTGACCTGTACATTGTTATCACATTTTTTATTATTTCCTTACCTACATATTTCCTTATCAATAATTAAATAAAAATTATACATAAGAATAGGTATCAATAAACAAATATATACTAACCGACAACTATTACCTTTAATCATCTTAATCTCAATAATCCAATTGCTTTTAACAGACATTCAAAATGTTCTAACAAATTTTTGAACATTATTTTTGCTATCCATGGAAGTTTGAAATGTTAAATTTGTGTCAGTTTATTAACATAAAAATTAATTCATAATTTGAGCCCTAAAAGTATTTTATAAGCGATTAAAGAAAACTTGACTAGTACCGTGTAAATTAATCACAGGCGATTAGAATAATTACTTATTAGACGAATATTATCATAAAAATAGCTGTTATTAATAATAATGCTCCGGTTTTATCGTTACTACATATATATATATATATATATATATATATATATTAATATTAAATATATCTGTGGGCGTTACCTATTTATAGGCAGCTGATAAACTATACCGTGTTAAATGGGAAAACCCAAGATTGTACCGAAACGATATCAAACAATATCAACTGATTAAATGACAGTTGACAGTCACTAACTCAAACGTAAAAAAAAATATTTTTCAATATTACATAAAGTGAGAAATTTTCAATTATGAAATATTTCAAATTTACAACCCTAGTTACTACTGTTAAATAGTTTCAAAAGACAAGAAACAATTAAAAATAATCACCGAATAGACCACACTTTAATTACCCATCTTCATCTAATATCAAGAGAAGAGCCACCTAAATTTCCCACCTGTAGCGTTTGGTTGTCAAGCACATCCTCACCAAAATACTGTAAGCAGTAGAGAAATCGAGTAGAAATTATCTGTTCCACACATTTATACGAAATTCTTAGTCCGGATTCAAATGCAATTCATAATCTTTTAACTTTTTTTTAAAAAAAATATGAAATATTATTACATTAAATATAATTAAATTGTCACTGTTAGACCAATGACCACAGCTACTGTGATTTTATACCTTTATAACACTTTTTAAATCTATTGAACTTAAAATAATAAATTTAAATTTAAAAAAGTGTAAAAAGAAAAATGTAGAAAATTTGAAAGAATGTAAAGATTTAGCATGAAAAAAAAATTTAATTTATCAGTGTATCCAATATTTATTTATTATTTATTTTAAATATATATTTAAAAATTATATATAGTTATTATTATTTTTATTAGCATAAATGTAATCCTGGAGGCGCCCCGGGCATCGATACCGGTACCTCTCGCATGCTAAGCGAGCGCTCTACCATCTGAGCTACACCCCCTGTTCCTTAAAAAATGATAAATATTGATAATTTGAAAAATCATTACAGGTCAGATTGTAAAAAAAAAATGTCTCATAAAAATATCCATGTTCGCTATGCTTACTAATAATGAATGTAAAATGTATTTATAAATAAAACTAATAAATACATTTCATAAAAAATATCTCATAAAATTATCAAAAATATTTTTGATTGTTAATAATCATTTTCGACACCACGCCAAGCAAGCCGAACATTATTTTTTGAGCTAAATACATGAATAATCCGATCCAAAATCACTATCAGAAAATCATCTGTTATCTGAACGAGTCAGATTACACAAATGGAGGCATCTAATTAAATGTTCTAATGTTATGTATTTTAGCTGTCTTGGGGTTGAAACCACGTTAGTTAATTTTATAGTTCAACTTCAGTATTTATTCGGTAAAGTTCACTAAGAGTAACCCTAACTTGTTCAGGTCAATGAATTATGGTTGCGTCAATTGTTTTACACAAGAATTCAAAATTTAATTTCAGTTCTCTGTGTATTACCTAATATTTTTTTATAATTAATAATAATTCATGAAAAAGTGATATACTGTTTGTGACATAAATTTCATACCACAAGTTATATTTGTTAAATACATATATCCGTCATTGAATTTTGACACACATTAATATTGTTACTAATAATAATTTATCGAAGACCGTGTTCTGTATCATATCTAACATCGAAGGTGCAAAGAGTATGTAGTCTTTGTTGTATATTATAATTTTAGATGATACATTTCATATGCAAATAATAATTGAATAAGTTAGAAGGTAATAAATATCTGATATACTTGGAATCAATCGGAAGTTTAAGATTTATTTAATTTTTAATTTAAGGGAGCTTTGAAAACTAGCGCTATTAATCTGTTCTTGGTGTGTCATATAGTAGAGGTACAAGAGTTAACATTTGTGTTGGAACTCATGTTTTAGAGCAGTTGGTTGGTAGAGGAAAGGCAGTTTATTCTCTAAGGGTTGAGGTCTAGTCATAAAAGCAAACCCCCTCCCCCAATGACTGGTTTCGTACCGACAACTAAGATTTAAAGTGCAACCACATAATCCACTTGGGAACGACTATGTCTCAAAATTTATTTTAAAAACTTACGTAATATGAAACTATTCGGATGGTAAAGTAAGTATTTCGAGGATAAAGTGAAAGAAAAAAGATAAAAGGAATTTTAATCACAAGTTGTTGATAACAACTAAACCTTATACTCAGCTGAATTAATTTTATTGAAGAATATTTATCAAAGTATAAATTTCAATAATTTTGAATCTTAAGGTTGATAATAATAGATTATTATTATTTTGGCGGAATAAATTAAATTCCATTCTAGTAAAAAATAATTTTATACTTTTTCCGTTAACATTTTTCAATTGATGTAAGATTTTACTCCATTAAAATATTTAGTTAGTCTATTTTTAAACATAACATTAACTCAATTTTCATTAACACACATGCTCAAAGAATACAACTATCTACAATTTCATAATACATTGATCTACATTGTGAAATAATATTGTTGAAATATTGTTAATATTTTGTTATTTTAATGTCATGTAATTTAATAATAACTGTTATAGCTTAATTTAAAGAATGATTTTGTTAATTATAATATACATTTTTAAATATTTACCACGCAAATGTCTATAAATTGAATGTCTGACAGTCATTAAAATATTTAAAAAAAAACCGTATTCTAAGACAGAACATTTTTGACCAGTTTCATCAACTCTACAATTCTATAAATCATTATGGTTATTTATGAACTAACTAAAAATTCATTGCTTTTATCAATAGAAAAATAACTATCCAAACAGATTATAGATAGTATTAAATATCTATAGATATGTGGGGTTTTTACATTTTATGTTAATCAATTCCTAAACCCTTAAAAAGAAATCATTGGTTATTAAAATATTATTAATGCATTTAAAATGAATTGAAGCACTTTTTGATACATTTAATATATAAAAAAATATACTGGTCTGTGTCAAATGTAGTAGTTAGCAAATATCCATATTATGTGCGTAGACTAATAATGTTGTAACAATTTTTTTTAATATTACAACTAATAATTTTAGAGTTTTAAATGTATATTAATGTAAATGATCACAAGGGGTTCGTATTTATTTTGAATAAAAATTAATATCCAACGATAATTTTTCATTTTGTAACACATCGATTGATGACCTATCAGATTATGAGTTTCCGTGTACGCTTAATATTTATAAAATTTTGATATTATTTTTAGTGTACTGATGGATAATTGAACCTACATAGTGTACATCGCATATAAAACAGTTGTATAAAAACAGTCAATTAAATATAAGAATGTTAAATGATTAAATGGCAAATAGTATCATCAGGGATGGACAGTATCTTAGATTAATTTGTATTTTGTATATTTTAACATTTGTGAGTTGTATGTTGTATCTAGATACTTTTTATGGCTATGTATCTTGTATCTTTTTATTTTGTTTGCGTAATAATAAAATATACAAAAGAAAATATATTTTTTTATAAGAAAAGATAAATAAATTTTAAATTTACATTATATTATATACGTAGTTGACTGATGTAAGCACTAAATTGATTGAAAATATGTTTCGTGAAACATGTTTAAAGGAAGTAGGGACATAATTTAGGATAAATTAGGCGAAATGATTTGTTTGCTGCACAACACAAGTTTGTGTTCTACAACGCTATTATGATACATTATTATATATTAAGTTGATATTCGAAATTCTCTTTCAAAAAAAAAAAAAAAATATTTATAAATATTCTTTATATATTGATAAAAAAAAACTTTCACTTGGAGGCGCCGGGCATCGATCCCGGTACCTCTCGCATGCTAAGCGAGCGCTCTACCATCTGAGCTACGCCCCCTAAGATGAAAGTAATTTGCTAAAGCTTGAATATTTGAAATACTACAGTTTAAATTAAGATACTAGCTGTAGTTCGGTGTGTTTAACTACTGAGAATATGCAACGCTGTAGCAAAGGGGGGCCAAAATTGATAACGCCCCAAGAGCCATTCTTGGAGAGGCCCAAAAATAAAAAAGTTGTATTTTATGTTTAAAATAACAACCGTCAATGCTGTATATTTTATTTAAAAAAAATACAACATATTTTATATGATAAAATCTAATATTTATAATAATAATAATTAAAAATTAAAATAAATAAAGGTGCATTTTGAAGTTTCGCCCCAATATTTAGTTGCTACGGCACTGAGAATGTGTTAATGATGTGCCTTTATTATCATTACCTGTAACAAAAACCGGTGCCATTACCATCGTGCCAGTCATTGAGATAAGCTTAATGTTCGTAGATACATCAGTAGGTGTATGTGTTACCTGAAAATATGAACATTTAGGAATTGTCTTCGTTCCCTTGTCATTATTGACAATTCTTGATGATGTTAGGCATTGTTGAATATTTCGCAGTTGTATCTAAATTTCCATTAAAAGAACTAACGTCAATTACTAATTAGTCAATTGTGACAATTCCTTGCTAAATCTGGGATTGTCGTTGTTGACAAGCCAATATCAACATAAACTAGTTATCATATTTTCCGGTAACATATACATAAAGAACATCACACCAAAAAATAATAATTAAGTAAGAAAGGGTAAATACAGTTCTAACAAATAATTAGCGTACTGGTTGGCACTCGAGTATAAATACCTAATAATAATTTATTAAATTAATTAATATGTTTGACATCGCAACTGTTATCAATATATTAACAAAAAATCTCGGAAATTCAATGTAGAATTCTTCAATTTACCAATAGTGAAACTTAAGCTAAGGACACATTTCGGTTAGTCGAGAAATATACATATATATATATATAACACACATATATCAAGCTCACGATATTTGAAGTCTACTTCTTGAGTGATAAAGGTATTTATGAACACTCGTTAACTGTACAGACTTTCATAAAAAGTAAATTATATGTAAGCAAGGCTAGTCTAAAGTTTTTGTAAACAACTTCATGCCTATTTATTCAATAAAAGAAATAATTTCAAAGTGTCAATTAACCGAATGTTTCTAATAAGTGATTAGTTACTGTATTAATTTTAATTAAGTGTACATACTATATAAAATAAATAAAATAAATAAATGTAGGTATAATTTACAAAAGTATCGAGATATTTTTTATATATTACTTATATCAAATTGTTTATTTATAAAATTGTATATTATTTTATGAGTTATGTAAAAATATATTTATCGATGTCTTTTTCATCGCTTAAGAAAGTGCGCACGATAACTTTGGTCACGGAATTTAATGATTGAAGTTTTGTTTGCCGGTATGTAGACAATTATTATGTGTCTTAAGATCTTATCAATAATATGAACAGGATAGCTATTAATATGTAGTAAAATCAGGGGGTGGACACAGCATGACGGCAACGAAATCAGCGGCCATTTTAATTGAGGTAATTTTGTTATCAAATTTTAATCAGTGATAACTTATATTCGTTATTAATTGTAATTTAAATAATGGTAATTGTTCAATATGTGTTCTACCAAACGGTGTAAAACATGGTGACCTACTGGGTACCAAGAAGTTTTTACCAGTGGATCATTTTTTAGATAGTACCTACGTCTACCATAATACAGACCCATGTGCAAGATTTCAGAATGGGTAGTGTTTAAAAAAAAAAAAATGTATAAAATAGATTCATCGATGATTAAATAGTATAAAGGTATTTATAAATTTTTTTTAAGTATATTAAAAACGTTTATATCGATATAATACTATAAAATGCAAATCATTGTTGTTGGTAGATGTTTTACCCTGGTGACAGCAATAACCACTCAGGGGGAACTCAACATTGTTTTGAAATGAAAAAGTAGATATAAAACATAGAAAAAGACAACTTGAATTTTAAGTAGACTGTATAATTGGATTAAGAAAGAAATAATAATAATGTAAATAATAATAATATATAAATATAAATAAATAATATACGGCCCACACGGCACGCAATACAAAATAATTCAAATAAAATACGTGGCCCACATGGCGCACGGAAAATAATAATTCAATTTATAATAATAATGGTATTGCAAAACCAAATGGTAACTAAATAAATAAATAAAATGTGTGGCCCACACGGCACACACGAAATAATAAATAAAAATACAAGCGTTGGCCCTCAACAATAAATATATATAATCAAAATGTATGGCCAACACTAAATAAGATGCGGCTTACACGGCACGCAAAACGAAATAATAAATTACAATATAATAATGATGTGCCTTCGGCGGCTAGGCCCGTCGGCCTTTAAACACAAATGAAACAAATATGGTCGACCAATACTCACTTGTGACTGTGTTGAAATGGCTGATTTCACCCACGCGACCACACCAACCCTGTGATTAGACAATTGCCTATGACGGCACACCACAGTGTATAAATGAAAATAAATCACAGAATTGGTACGTGCGACCACTCAAGCACAGTCACCAACGAAAAAAACTGCAATGGTCCACAGCCCTGGACAATGAAACAATGAATGAAAACCACGTTATTCAATATTCACAAAACGAAAATGACACTGTTCAAAAAACGTGGTTTGAACGAAATGGCTGCGGACGTACGAAAACTTGAAACGAAATGAAATTTGATGTGCACACCACGAAGACACAAAAACGAGAGCGAGATGGGGCCGACGACATTCACCACGAAGACTAAGGCCGCCGGACACCACAAAATGAAGATAAATGTCTCAGTGCTACCACACTAAACCAAACAACACGAGATTTATGAAACTTTGTGGCACTGAGAACATGACTTTTACTTTTACAAAAACATAACCGAAAAACTTTTGAAAACGTGGAAATAACGACACTTTCATGCGATGATAACAGCGCGATTGCGTAACCAGCCGGTCGCACACGGAGGCTTATCACCGCCGCCGACGAAGGCTGCGGATGCGCAACACACCGCTACGCATCGCACGAAAATGATAACATAAAATGACAAACAAATGAATTGATACAACATAGACAGTTGTAGTAAATTTACAAATACAATTGTAATACATTTACAAAAACACAATTTATATTTTTTTGGTAATGATGGGAGGTTGGAGGTTGACCCATAGTCATACCATAGTATAAGACTTATAAGCCCCCAAATCTCAAACTCTTATTGCGCCTAATACCTTGAAAAATAACACTACTATTAGTAAAATTTGAAAATGCGCAGTAGCTTATAAAGAATATTACTACCGTTTCATGATGGAATAAAATGTTACTAACTTCCTACTGTACCTCAAATAAAATGGCTAACTGATTTCATTATTGTCCTATGCTGCCCATGTAATTTGTTATCAGTGTCCATTCTATTTTATTCTGTGGTAAAATGTTCCGCTGAGCTCTTTGTTACAATTGAATAGCCAATCTTTGAAATTTGCATTGTTATCCACAGTGGTTGAATTGGAAAAAAAAATAAAGGTGGACTCTAAATGTAGCTGAACAATTAGCGTTCCAGAGCAAATTAATCTAAAAAAAACCGTGGGGGACTTTGTCCCCCCCCCCCGCCCCCTAAATGCATCTACAATATAAATAATTAAATATATCTAATGATTAACACAGATATCTATAACAAATAATAAACAATACTAATAGGTATTTATTTGTATTAATTTTATCAACACAGCAACACGTCTAGCAAATTTAAAATCTAAAATGTAAATATATAGCCATATGATAAAATTAATTAATCAATTAACTTTCAATTTAAAATAATTCATGTATTTTACTGTTGCCTACAAAAAGTAAATATTAAATTTATAGATTATAAATGTTTCTCTTTTATTAGTATATTAATTTTTTTTTGTCAATATTTGTCGACGCCAATATATTATAATTTGGTACCTGTGTGGAACGTACGTGAATATCTCGCCGCCGACCGACACACACACACACACACACACACAAACACTCGCGCACATTATAGCCGTTATTTTTGTATTTATTATTGTTTTAATTATATTTTGTGTTGTGAGTTATATAATATGCTAATCAGTTACCGGCGCGTTATCTGCTGTCACCGGCTCAAAATTGCACGTAATTTAACACGGCCGCCGCAATTTTTGTCGCTGTCCGTCCGTCGTCGTGAGCAAAACGTCACGAAATTAAATTTACGTTTTTGTTACCAGGCGCGAATCGCCAACATTTTTTTTAATTTTTGTTATTGGTATTTATAGTGTGCGCTAATCGCCACTGATTTATATTTTATATTATTTTATTGGTTGTGAGCGCTAAGTGCTACATATTTATATTTTTTGTGTATCTGCAGTGTATTTAAGGTTCTGGTAGCGGCTGGCCAGCAGTGCTCCGACTTATCCGTGAGTTATATTTCTTAATTATTATTATTATTGTTTATTATCGTGCCATAAGGGCCGCATATTATATTATTTTTTTTTATTTTCTTGTTATTTACACTTGTTGGGCCAGAAGGGCCATACATACATATTATATTATTATTATTTTTATTTGTGTGTGAATTATTCGAACAATTGTATATATTATTTTACTGTACGGGGCGTGATAACCGGCCGCAGTAGGCAATTTACTTACTATTGCCTACTCATTATATTATTTATTTACAATTTAATTGTTCGGCCAATTCATTACCACTCACAGTTACCATTTTTATTATTATTTATTTTATTATTACATTCAATTTATACATTTTTACGTGTTGGGCCAAAAGGGCCGTAATTTAAATCATCATCTTTTTAATTATATTTTGTGTTGCCGTGAATTATTTATTTTATTATATCATTATTATACAGCAACACTAATTACTATATTTTGCGTCATAATTTTTATTTTTATCTTAGTTACCCTTTCTGTTTTAGTTTAAGCACACACCCACACGAATACACACATACACACACCACTTACACACATAGTCGGACACTAGTCGCGCGGCGATCCCAACCACTGCTGTCCGATCTATTTACAAAATACACACATTTTACAAAGGTCGGTCGGTGTGTGAGTGCAGCGCACGGAGTATTTAGGTAACCGGGCGCGCGTATCAATGCTTTACGCTCCCGGTCCGTACAATATTAATATTAATATTTGAAGTTTAATATTAGTCATATAATTTATTTCATCCCGTCACATTATTTTTAGGACTAAGATTTGCTGAGAGTTAAATAATAATTATTTTTATCATAGGTATGTACATGTATGTACATGGTATGTATATGTATTGCTTTAAAATGTATGACCAAAAAAAATTTAAGGAACTTTTAACTGTATTTATTAACTTTTTTTTTGGTAGGTACTAGGTACTTAAGTAAAAAGGGCTAATAACTTTTTTTGGAAAATCAAGTTTTTTTTATCAATTTTATCAAATTACAAAAAAATAAAAATTGCCGGGACTGACGTTCATTGATAATCAGATTGTACATCAGTTTTTCTAATAAATTTTATTCCTACTTACTTATATTTTGTATATCTATTTTTTTTTTTTTAAGGCGGGATTTATGAGGGTGGATTATCAAAAAAAAAATAAAAGTACACCGGTAACAGGAATCTGCGCACACCTATGATTTATTATTAAATTAAAGTGTTTTAATTACCTTAGTCATTGTTTTTCTTTTTATTGAAAAAGTCCGATATGGACAATTTTTGACGTTTATTCATGTTTATTTGTTTATTGCTGACGTGACGTGTAGGACTGTAGGATTGCGGTTGAGGTGTTTACTATTTTCAACAAAATTACAATTTATAAATTACATACGCGAGTACGCGACAAGCTAACCTAATACTGATTACTCATTCGTGGCGCACCTCGTTTCCAAATAAAATATAAATAATATTTAATTTTCCTTGAAAACCATCACCATTTGTTAATCGTCGATAACTAAAACAACGGACGGATTCTCAAAATACGGAGTCAATATATTATTATTGTCAATGGTTTACTATAGATCGTTATCGTCGGTACACCCAGGGAAGTTTTCGTAATAGTTATATTTTTAGCAATTTAGCAGTTTATACCACGAATTAATACACAGTGGAAACACTTAAAACGTGTTACATAAATTATATAACATTATTATATATTTTATTATTGCGTACCTAATATACATATGTGTTAATAATAATGAACAGATTACGAACTAATACCAAAAATTAAATAAAATATTAATCGTTTCCAATTTTTTTTCATATTTATTCAATTTTTCTAAGAAACAAATTCATATTCATATAATTGTTAATTGCTGCGTCCCCTGCGTTCCTTGATGAATTAAATTAAGGGGTACGCTATAATATGAAGAAAAATGAAGAGTAGCTGAGACCCTCTGCGTCCCCTCCCCAATTCAACCACTGGTTATCCATATAATCTACTGGCTATGTTTTTACAGTCTCAAAACGCTATGAATTCTGAGTATTAAATATTCGTCTTTGGTCAAAATATATTTGATCAAATCTCAAACATATTATAAGATATTTTTTAATACATTTTCTTTAAAGTATTTCGTTATTATTTATGTCTGATTTTATGTATTACATCACATGTAAATAAATATGTCGATAACGTTTGTTTATCAATAAAAAACAATGTATCTGTTAAAAAAATATAAGGACAGCTTAAAACTTTTCTGAATACATTTTAAATTTTAAAATATTATTGAATCTATTTCTGAACGAATAAAATGTAGTTAAACATATATATATATATATATATATATTAAACTCGGTTTTCAACAGGTATTATGTATTTTATCATGACATTGAAACGATAGAAACATACAAGTTCAAATCAGTATAAATGTATACGTTACCATGGCTGAAATGTCTTACTAGCTCATGTTCGTCATATGTGTTTTAAATTACTTTCAGAAAAACCTGTCCTAATTATTCGGCATTTCTATAACTCAGGTAACATATTAATTTACCATTACTTTTATAAAAAATATATTTTTATTTTAATGGGTACAAATAAAGAGCCAATAAGACAAATAGTAATAATTACTCATCATTTAATTATTGGCATCCAATGCCAATAACTGAAAAATTAAAAATATTTACGACAGTTATTGATATACATAATAAATAAAATAAATAAAAACCAATTGTGATTTTTAGCAAATAAATCCATTTGATATATTATAAGGAATCAGAATATCTTAAGTTCAAACTATTTAAATAACTATTACATCAATTAAAGTACTCATATATTAAATAGATAAATTACTAATAGAATATTGAAATATCTTACCTGAATCTTACGTTCATAAAAAATACATTTTTGTGGCAAAATATTTATGTAATCGAATAGCATAAATTTTATATCAATCATTGATAATAAAATTATATAAATGTTGCTAAATAACAAAAAAAATGCAATATTCTTAACACAAATGTACTAATTTATATAATTAAATTAATTATATTATTTTAATATTAATTATTTCATTTGTAAATCATAATTTATAATATTCAAAAATATTTATATATAAATATTATATATAAATTATTTTTTGTAAGGTTTTTTAAGTTCGTGCATTTAAGTAAATACATTGGCATAACAACAATAAATTTATCAACTTATCCATTATTAATGTAAAATAACAATTTATTGAATAAAAAAAATATTTACAGTTCAGGTTTGCAAAAATGTTAATCCTGGAGGCGCCGGGCATCGATCCCGGTACCTCTCGCATGCTAAGCGAGCGCTCTACCATCTGAGCTACGCCCCCTGGTAATCTAATAATTTAGATCTAGAATATTTGAGAGAATGTATAGATCTAGTTATTATGAATATACACTCACCAGTTATGTAAAAACTGCAACAGTATGCGTTATCCATGTAACTCAAGAATATATAGTGTTTGTAATATACGTGTATAATCGCATGTATAAAAATAATATTAACTTATGGAGGATGTACGGGGTTTTTCTAATAGTCCCTATAACACGTTATTGGTTTGTGTAATAAAAGATCACGTGTAAAAATGTAATAGAATCGGTCGAAAAAAATTATTTTTTTATTTTGTTTTTGCAATAGTGCAGCAAAGTTGCAGTTTGGTATCCTAAATAAGGGAAAAATAATTAAAAAATTCTAAGTTGATTTCTTCAGTTCGCGTATCGCACTTATTTTATAAATTTGAATGAACAGTCAAAATCTGAAAATGTTGACAACTTTATTAAAAATATTAAATCGATATATTTTTGAAAATTAATTGATCATTAAAATACAGTACACAGTTATTTATAAACTTGAAATATAATCCATTGTAATATCAGTTCATGTTTGAGCACAAAAATAGATCAAAATAACCTAACGTCGTCAGCGTATTGCCATAATTAGCGTGTTGTTCTACCGATAACATCATGGGACAATTAGCTGAAAACTAATCACTTGTTTTATTTTAGTTTTATCTACCATACGAGCATTTTGTATTATGCATGTATGCAATCAGTTGCCGTTATTATTTACTCGGAGTGACATAGTTTCGTTTTGTATTGTATTAAAGAGTGTGGTGTGGTATTAAGTGTCATAATATTACGTTTAGTTGCTGACGTTATTATAGAGATATTTTCTTATTAATAATGTATACTTCAAAATGAAAACTCATTGAACTTCTAAACGCTTAAATGTTTGTCCTATTTCTGGTGCACCAAAAGTGTTAAGTCAACAAATTTTACCTACATACGAATCTGTATTATTGGCTATTTTTGAAGAAACATCAAAATCTAATAAAAATATTGCTTTTTCTCGGGTTTCTCATGAAGTTGCTACTCAAATAGAGGAAATTTTCAGCAAAGCTTCAATACCAACGGTGAGTCATGAACTTATTGTAAAAATGATTAAGGATTACCATAGTAAATATTACAATTTGGGCAAGTCGTTTAATCGCGACGAAGAGAAAATAAATTATCAGGTAAAACTCGAAAATTTTGTAAGTGAAGCAAAGAATAAACTTTTTGATGTGGCGTTTTGTAAGTGTATCATAGAGTTTACATGCACATGTGGAACAAAACTTATATCTTGCGATTGTAAGTTAATTATAAAATGTGCCTGTGAAAAAAAAAATCCCAAAATTGAGAGACAGTTTATGTACGACCAGTGAACTAGGCGTTTGAAATGTATAGGTAGTTTGGATGTGGTCGAAACTAGAAGGATAATGAAAAGAAAACAAAGAAAACAAATACAAGAGAAAAACCAAATTATTTTACTAAATATGAATATCAACTATACTCCAATAAATAATGTTCAAAAAATCCAAATTGAAAACAATAAATAAAACTGTATCAATTTATCGTCAACATCACAAATGCCCCTCAAACTTCCTGCAACTGCCTTAATAAGTGATAGATATGGATTATCTGATAGACCTTCAGCTGCTATTGCATCCTGCGTTTTACAAGATGTTGGAATGATAAAAGAAGGAGATCATTCACTAGTAATAGACAAGAATAATGTCAGAAGAGAAAAAAATAAAATTCGAGACTATTTGCAAAAAAAAAGTCCGAATACAAAGATATTGGAAGTATATTTTGATAGTCGGAAAAACAATACATATTTTCAAAAGAAAATTAGAAACAAAATGTATCGAAAATTGAAGAAAAAAAAACATATCAGTTTGGTTCAAGAGCCCGGTGAACAATACATTGGGCACATGACATCAAAAAGTGAAAATGGAAGCGAAATATTTAAGAACATTACGTGTTATTTAGAAAACAAAAATGTAGACTTCAAACAATTGATTGCTATTGGTTGTGATGAGACAGCGACAAACACTGGATGGAAAATCGGTGTTATCCATAACATTGAGGTTAAACTGGGCCACCTTTGCAGTGGTTTATATTCTTGGTGCATTTTAACGAACTTCCTTATAGACATTTGTTTCAAAATTTAGATGGTAAAACAACCGGACCAACATGCTTTTCCGGGAAAATTGGCAAGCAGTTGGCTTACTGCTATAAGCTTCTAGTTGTTAATTTTGAAACAATTAATGGTGAAGATATCAATATAATAAAAACTAATTTAAGCAAGGACCAACAGTACTTGATATTTACAATGCTGTTAAGACAGGAGAGTGTACGCCTGACCTTGCTGTGAAAGATCCAGGTCCTCTCAATCATTCTAGGTGGTTAATATGTGCAAATAGAGTCTTAAGACTCTACATTTCTGAAACTAGTCCTTCCTATGAGTTTAAGATTCTGACTAGCTTCATTATGAAGACAAACGCTCCAGTATGGTTTGATATTAAAATTAATCATTCAATGAAGTATGGACCAACTCATATATTTAAAGTTACTTCGAATTGTCATGTGTTAGCTGTAAGTTTTCCCAAAATTTAATTTCGAATTACCGAGTGTACTTGAATACGTTGTTATTATTCAAATTACCGCGTGATTTTCAAGGGACCAAGCATTTACTTTGAATTACCAAAGGTTTCGAATTATCGAAGGGTTGAATTATCAACAGTCAACTGTACATTATAAGTATATAATGATTGAATACTAGCCGTAACTTAGTTGGTTAATGTATGTAAGGCTGAATCTCCCCGGGTCCAGCAATATTTTGACTACCACTTATCTCTGACCACATTTCCCACCATTTGGTAGACATATTATAACGACAAATTATATTTATTAATCGCTTGCATGCTTGGAGTTCAATTGGTCTCCAGAGTGTCGCAGACTTTTACTTAACAATATTAAAATGCCTATTAGTGAATAACATATTATAATTGTCTTTAGTCACCAGGATGTCGCGGACTCTTAATAAATGTTACACTAACGCTACCCATGTTATTCAGTTTATATTGCCGAACAAAATCTTTAGTAGCTGAGCAGCCATTCTAGCAGAAAGTCGTTTTTAGTATTTTAAAAAGAGTTTATTTAAAATTATTTTTTGTAAAGTGTTTATTATATTGATACTACACGATTTTCAAAAAACATGGTTGGTTCTAGCTTAGCGTTATACAGGAAGAAGATTTTCATTTATGTGCCTCTATCAACGCCGGCTGAACTTATCGAATCTATATCTTACACATTTGACTTTGTATCCTGTAAGTTTATTCATATTGGTGTTGACTCAACTGAAAATTTTAAAGTCATTGTACATTTGTTGACTTCGTCGCGTTATGTGTATATTAACCCGGAATTTAAAAAAAAAATATTCTCGTTTATGGGGAGTATTTTATGCTTTATACTTGACACTACACAAAGGTGTAAGTGAGTGGTATTTTTCGAAGACAAAATGATTAAACTATCGAGTACGGTGTACAACAAAGAAAATGTGTTAGTGATAGAAGCAAAAAATCAACAAGGATGTAGAGTATTGCTGAATCGAGCGGACCTTATTCACCTTCAATATCTGGAGCGTTGTATTATCGAGAGTATTGCTCGGAAAGAAATATTCACCGTACCGATAATTCTAAAACAATATAAAGCGATTATTATTTTTCTAAACGCGAAATGCTTTTAAAGATTCTTATACGACTACAGTCAATGGTAAACGCATTTCCAACGCTAATTCTACTTCAGCTGTTAAGGTGAAAAAATTGTGTATGGAACTGATTAGATCCCCAGGTCTTGTAGACATTTTAACAACAGCAAACCGTAAAATCGTATGATATTACGCTAAAAATAATGATAATGTTCAAAATTATAACATATTTTTACACTCATTGAAAATTTATCTAATACATATACTGAAAACACAAGTTAAGAAAAACGCTATTAAATTTAATTTAAAACTAAAGGCCACTAATAATATCTCGGATGTGGAAAATTCCTCAGAAAATCGCGCATTCAAAAAATCTGTAGTTGAGTTGTTTAGAGAGTCGGTATATCAGCACTTGTTGAAGAATCTTTTATAAAATTATTAACGGAAGAAGAGACTTATTTGAATAGAGGATGTGGATTCACACTAAAAGCTGTAGATGGATTATTATTAGGGGTGTATAAATATACACTAATGCCTGGTTCATCTTATATAGCCTTACCAGATAGTATCGATAGAAAAAAGGGTATAATCATTCCACAAAATACAGATGAATATTGCTTCAAATGGGTTATATTAGCTAAATATGTAACGTAGGAACCGAAATGCCGTATTGGTGAAAATTATCGCAGACACAAGGGAAAAAATATTTTCGATGGTATCTCATTTCCAACACCATTATCTGATATAATAATATTTGAAAACAAAAATCTACTCATCTCCATAAATATTTATGGTATTAAAAAACATTTCCAACCACCAAAAAAGTTTCCAATATATGAGGTTTTCCCACTCCGAGTTGTAGATAATGAAAAACGAAATCACTTTGATCTATTATTAGTGACGGAAAATAATAATAAATATTACATATATATATATATATATTTAATTTTTCGAGAATCGTTCGGTCTCAAAAAACTAGATATGAAAGCAAATTATTATTTTGTAAGCGATGTTTTACAAGTTTTGACAATACACTTTGAAAATATCAATTGAGTGAGCAGGCTGCGTTAGAGTAACATAAACTGATATGCAATATGTGTAACTAGAAACTTCAAACACCTGTTTTTGTTTCGTGTTTCCTACATAATCTTTCAAATTACGATGCTCATTTCATAGTGACAGAATTAGGACATGATACGCATATGATTATGGTTATACCTAACAGTGAGGAGAAGTTTATTTCCTTTTCCAAATACGTATCAAATACGTTCACAATCAGATTCATAGACACCTGTAGAATCATGGCTTCGAAAATTTTAAACCTCGCTTACCTAGGTCTTGTCAGAAAAAAGACCGGGAATCTTTTTACGATCAACTATATATCACGGGTAATCCTTTGGCAGGTCAACCGTATCCATTCGATCTAGTAAATTAGAGTTGATGGTAAAGTCTCCGTAAAAATTTTTCGTATTGATGTGATACACAAGATAATCTAAAATAATAATATTATGTATTAATTAGTATATTTATACTTATAAATTGGTTTATATATATATATACCTGTATCAATATACATAAGCTTAATATTATTTTCATAGTGTCTTTTCATTACGTTATAATATTCATACATTAACGTTTTTCTGATGTCTAATACTGAAAAACCAATAGAAATTAAAAAAAAAAATTTAAATAAAAGTGTGATAAGAGAAAATTTGATGTTTATAATTTACCGATATTGATAGATTTATTAAATTTTATTATCTTATTTTCCAACGATACAACGTTCAAATTTTCTGTATACGTTGTAGAATGTTTAAAGGTGTTCTTATATATAAGCTTTTGTAAACGTTTGTGATTGGATATTAATTCCATTTGTATCTTTTTTCTTATGATGTCCATTGTTTTCCCTACATGAATAGATAAATGTTTTATAGTTTATAAAGGTTTATCGATTTATATATTATATTAATATACCAAAAACAGCGTTATTCATTAGTTTAAAAAAGTCTCTCTCAAATTCATTCGTAGCGTTCTTCCTCATCACAGTTTTTAAATTAATATATTCGGATAATCAAGGAGATTGATCGAATTGCACGATTATGTATCTACAATATATATATATATATATATATATATATATATGTTATATATTTTAAATAAATAAAAAAATATATTTACTTTTTTCACTATAAACCCGTTTGCTATAGTCTGCTGAAGATTAAGATAGTGTATTATATAATTGTTTTTTCCTCTTGAATGTCGCCATCAGTTTCTTTACCTTCGAGCCCGTAGGTATACTGTTTTGAGGAAGAAATGGTAAGTCAATATGCTTATCACGTACGTGTTCAGAATAACACATACCTACCTCGTATATCCGTCTTATGAGCGAAGTCTCATTCAAATCGTTGAGGCTATCCAACGTTGGCTTGACCCATTTAAAAATACCATAGAGCATGCATTGTGACATCGTCCAACTGTACAGATTGTTACCTTAAAATAATTACAGGGCATATTATAATATTTTTGAGAAAAATAAATGTATTCTTACAATCCTGATACACCAGCCACGAATGCGACTTCGTATCATCATAATCGGGTATCTTCTTATTATTAGCTTTAGAATAACGCATGCTAGCCTGCCTTGTATACCTACATATAAAATATTTAATTGGATAATTTATTTATTTATTTGTTTAATAATAATAAAATAATTTCTAATACTAACCATTTTCAAACACCATATCATAATCTAACAGCAATTCTAGTCAAATGAAAATCCTGGAGCAGTGTAATAGTATGCAGGATCTAAGTTGTAAGCCTTCATACCAGGGTCCGAAACCTTGATGAATTGTATGGTTCCAGTTCCGGTTTAGTTCCTAGAAAAAAAATCGGTTCCGGTTTTAATGCCGATTCTAAAATAATTAAAATTTGGGTTTCGGTTTCTTTTCGGTTTAAAAAAAAACTAAAATTTCGGTTTCGGTTATTAAAATAACAAAAATTTAGGTTTCGCTTTATTTTTGGTTCTTAAAAAATGAAAAATTAATTTCAAGTTTGGTATTATACTAATGTGAGAAAAATTTAGTTCTCTTTCAATTCTTTAAAATTATTATTAGTGTTAATTAGCGTCAATTTTAACGGTTAATACCAATTTTCAACCAGATATCCTACCATCACTTAAGTGAACTTAGGACTAATCAAGTAAAAGTATACTTATCACTGTCACGACTACCCTGTTTCAAATATCCTTTCATGTTTTTTTATAGTTTTAACATTGATTTGTGAATTACCAATTGTTATATCATTATTCAGTAATTAAATTTTAAAAATATAGCTCAGGCGTGCTATACATCAGATAACGATTGTCACAATCATAATCAGTGGCGTATTTAAGATTTTTCCGCCTATAGGCATTTTCCAATTTGCCGCCTCCCCCCTCCATCATTCCTAAAATTATTTATAAGACATATTTAAATATACAATTCATTATATTATAATATTATATTAAAAAATATACATTATTAATGAACATTAAATTACAAATATTAAATCTTTAAATTTTTTCTTCTACTTTTTTCCTCGGCAAATGCATCAATTAAATATATTTTTCTTTTTCGTTCTTTAATTTCGACAATCTTTTGTACTCATGTCCACTTAATCTTTTCCTACCATCAGCCATTGTTACAACTTATAACCTAGTTTAATTAAAATAAAATCCCTAAGAAAATTAACGTACAAAATAATTTTATAATAATTAAGTTATAAATTTACAAATTACCTGTCGTCAAGATTTAAAAATTATACTGCCCGTGTATCGTCCGTGTGTACCGTGTGTCCACTGTCCAACAATTCAGTAATGACTAATGCAGCTTATATAAAATTGAATACCTATTATTATTAAAAGAATTGGAATAAAAGTTAAAGACGAGCGGCTCCATAACGATAAGCGGGTATTTCCCTGTCATATAACTATAAACTACGCTGTTTGTCTGTCTTTACCGAACCCGTATTGAATGCGCGTATGTTTTGTTATCTATGTGCTCGTACTTTGTTGCGTATGTGTATAATATAGTAGGTACATGTAGATAGATGTTTAATTTTGTGCGAACAAAAAATTAGTTATAAGTTTGATTTCATCAAATGAAAAAATACTTATTGTAATTTTGTAAAAAAATATCGTTAAAATTTGCCACCCTCCAAATGTTGCCGCTCTAGGCCCGGGCCTATAGAGCCTGTGCCTAAATACGCCCCTGATCATAATATACCTACAAAAAAATTATTTATAGACATAGTTTTAGAATTTTTTTCGTTATTATGGGAATTAGAAAACACATATGCAGTAAATAATGACTAATTTTGTTGCAATTCCTATTACAGTATTACATTATTAATATAGAACTATTGTATACTTTTATAGTTTAATGACACGTCTAAACTTTGTAATACTTCCATGATTATTTTTGAATATTATTAATCCCGATAATAATAATAATAGATCTGCATATTTATGTAGTTCTTATTACCTATTAATGATAGATATCAATAAAAGTAATGCAATTATAACAATACCGAAATTAACCGTAAAAAATGTTTATAAAAAATTATCGGTTCCGTTGAGGTTCCGATTTTTAATAAATACAAATAAAGGTTCCGGTGGGGCTCCGGTTTTAAAATTAATTTAAATTAGGGTTTTGGTGAGGTTCCGGTTCCCAATATTCAAAGGGTTCCGATTCCAAAACCTGTTCTTTTAGGTACGGTTCCAGTCCCTGCTTCATACACACATCGCGGAAATTTTCGAAAATATCTCCCAGTAGCAATACATCAATATTTTTTAAAGACAGATCCGAATATTCACCAATCGTTTTACATCCAAAATGTTCTCACACTTTCATCGCGTGCTTGTACTCTTTATCTTCTACCCCCTACTCAGTCAGGATACTGTATAATTCAGTTTTATCCGGTAACGCATTTTATCAAGCTTAAGTCCGTATATTCATAAGGGAAGACACTCATACGGGTTACAAGGTTTATATCATCAGAAAAATAAAAAATGAGCATTATCATTATTTTTAGCGTAATACCCCATAATATTTTACGGTTTGCTGATGTTAAAATTTCTACAAGACCTGGGGATCTAATCAGTTCCATACGCATTTTTTTCACCTTAACAGCTGAAGTAGAATTAGCATTGGAAATGCGTTTACCATTGACTAGAGTCGTATAAAAATCTTTAAAATAAAAAAATAAATATATATGTATATATTAGCTTATACTCTATCGACGTTCCCATCTTTTTTCCCGAATGACCTTTTTCCCAAATGTTATTTTTCCGACGGTTATTGTTAAAAATAAAATACTAATATTATTGTAAGATAATAAAAATATATTTTATTATTTTACTAAAATATTATTTTATTTATAAAACATTTTAAGCTTATAGAAAATAAATAATAATCCATATAAATTATACCTAAATTATGTACGTATGAATTTGAATAATATAAATCAAAAAAGAGATAGGTACATCGGCTATATGATTAAAACTATACTATTAAAAATCTACAATTTCGTTCACTAAATTAAATGCACGCAACACTATTATTATTTGCAACGCAATTATTATTTGTAATAGTTTTTGCAAAACTCATTTTACACAAATCTGTTCATCTACTATCTCCGATATCGTAATCAGATAATAAATACTTCGATTAAACTTTTTGAACATTGAGTTTCTGAACAATATAGTGCTAATAACTAGCAATTGCAAGTTAATTTTGTTAATATTGTGTTTTTTCGATTTTTTTTTTTGGAGATTTTGGAGATTTTTGTGGAGATTCAGCCTAATAAACTTTAATCAACTAAGCCACGACTAATATTCAAACATACAATGTATGTATAAGTAAAAATATGCTGTTTACAATAATTTGATAGGAACGTGAGTGATAACGTGTTAATAAGTTGTGGGATATACCTCCATAGTTTTATAGACTTAATTCAAATAAATGATTAATAAAATGTGATAGCTGATAATATATGATAATATGTGATAACAATAATGTATGAAAAGGATGGGAAAATATGTCGCACATATACGCGACCTGGTAGCGACGAAAGTGGTGAGGAGATAATGTATGTCACGCACGTTTAAATTTTAACCTTTTAACCTTTCAAGTTTAATATTTTAAATCTTATTATTGTCTAACATAATGTCTAATAAAAAAAGACCATATTCATAATTATGTAGTAAATAGGTTTTTAATTATGTATTACCTATTAACAGAGTTGGATTCTTTTATGACCGCCGGATTATATTGTCACGGGCAATCTCTAGTTACGCGGCTGTTTAATATGAGTATTACTTGCAACTTGAATCAAACTCCTATGTACGAATGATATGTATTATGATATCCAATTAGAATTTAGAAAACGTCAAAAACCAATATCGCTACCGGTAATGGTTCCTGAGACAATAAACAAGCGTTCCGCGGTCGAGTTTCAAAGGGTCCTTATCCAACCGTTTTTGCGTTATCGTTCTATATGTTAACAAACACTTCTCGGAACTCCTTGCATTATCGTGTGTTATTCGCTCAAAAGGTATGCCATTTTTATAGGATCGAACTATAAATACTATTGCCATCCTAACATTCGAAGGACCGGACCAAGGTCTATGCCGCCATATGTCCCTATATAACAGGGACATACAACCCTTCCCAGAGCTCTTGATCTTAGTTCGTCAATGCATGCGCACTGTTCGTAAGATCAACGAAGCTTTTATTTTTTCTTTGGTCATCTGTGCATGCGGACTGATCATAAGATTAACGAGAGAGTTTTTACGTGTGATTTATTTTGACTTGTGATTTTAATCCTTTCAGCTTATGTTCTTCGTACGAATGTTGAAGAGTATCCGGTTCCAGTAAAATTGAATTCTGCATTTGTCCTTTTTTTCAATCTCGCATCGATATCTGAAGGTATACGGCAAAACAAGTAAGTGCTGCTTTATTTAGTTTGACAGACTATAATTGCACTGATCGACTCTCCAACCTTCACAACCCTGAGAGCCCTACCTTAAACAAGGAGGAAGGTAACAACTCTTTAATATATTCATATCTCATCACTATTTATATTCACCGCCCTTTTCCCCCATTTACTTTATTTTTGTATTTTTTAGGTTATTAAAAGATAATAATAATCAATACATATAATGGTAATGAAATTGAATAATAAATAATTTTAATAGTATGTTAGTAAGTACATTCAAAATTATGATGCTTATCCTCGAATATATTAATGTATGTACCTTTAAAATTAAATTCGTCGATGAACCGTATAAATATTCGAAACTATTTATAGAACTTAATAATGCCATTTGATACGCCATCGGTGATTTGTAATTCACAATGAACAATGTATTATTTTTTCCGAAACATTTTTTTTTACCAAAGCCTTGAACTATAAGATGATAATTAGGGCTGGGATTTCGATGCACTTTGCATTTTTTCCTGAAGCTTTCGGTACGACGCTCTTTTTGTTACAGATATGTTTTAGGTATTTTTAAATTAAAATAAGAAATTTTATTGTGTTTTTTTTTTTGCATTTTTTGACAATTTTTGATTTTAAGGTAATTTTTCTCATATTTTAAGGATTTTTAAGTCATTTTAGGTATTTTTGAACTTAAAATTATAGATTATAGATTATAATTATAGATTTTTTCTACTGACGAATTAGTGTTGTTGTGTAAAGTATGCAATGTAAAAGTTGCTGTTAATAAACGTTTTACATTACAACATATATCAAGAAACAAACATATAAATGGAATACAACGAAGCGAACAAATTGAAGAATAAGAAAAAAATATGTATATCTACAAAAACTTATTGAAGAACAACTGGAGGCACGCTCTTTTAATTTAGTGTAACAACAAAGAATAATTTTTTATTTATAAATATATGAAGTAAAATAAAATATTTAGGTATATAAATGTAATGTAATTTTTTTAAATTTTAAATAAATTTTAAAGGCATTTTTTTGAGTTTTTAAGTCATTTTTGAATTTTTAAAGTCATTTTTCGAGATTTTTAAAGACATTAAAATCCCAGCCTTAATGATAATATAAAAGTAATTCATTAAAATAGAAATATTGCTTTTTAATTTCATGGTCTTGTATAATATGGAGATAGTGTCGGTTCATAAATTCATTAAACCAAGGTTCAACTGTATAATACATATATATATATATATATATATATATATATTGTAATTTAATGTACGAAAACGCAAAAGGAGTGAGAGAGAGCAGCGTGCAACTTAGATTACTGCGAATAAGGTTGCGGCGCATAGATGAAAAGGACTCGTAGAGGACGACAACGATTACGATGATGAGGCGACGGTGAGGGGTACGCAGAACTACACACGCTGCCAACAAGAAACGGCTAAGCATAAGAATCACCCGGCTGCAACGTCAAATGCATGTACATGTAAATAATAATATGTATATATATATATATATTTAAATAAAATCTCTCGTTGTGTTTAGGACGCGGCGACCGATGAAATTTATGACTGTCACCGCATAATTTTCCATCTGAGAATATTACACAATTGCGGGCAGGCAAATAGTAATTCATTAGCTACTACTATGGCTTTTCAAAAGCAATCACAGTGCACACGAGCGTGTATGCAAGTATGTGTGTGTGAGAGATATTTTACCAAAATTTGTCATGGCTCTGTGCCATCGATATTATGTCACAGAATAGTCTATATCTAGAATCATATTATGTCGTACCTATATGGTAGATTATATATATAGACTAGAGCTCCCTATTTTACGTGTATACGTTTTCACGTGCTTACGTGAAATTAAGGTTTAATTTATAAAAGCCGTTGCTTAAAATTTCACGTATATTTATAATTTTATTCACGTGAATCCGTGAATTTATATAATCACGTGAATACGTGAATTTACATAATCATGTTTGTCGCCATCGGTCCTCGTATATAATGACTATGGATAAACTAGGCCTGATATTAAGTGCAACTGTCTAGGTACCTACGTATAGTAAATAATATTAATAACTTATGTTTTAAATTATGTCGTAAATAATTTAATATTAATTAATATACATAAAACTTCGTGAAACAAATTTCAGCAAATAGATAATATTATAACAAATAATGTATAAATAAATAATAATCTAAAATATTATAATAAATAGATTATGTAATAATAAATTATGTATAAATAAATATTAATCTAAGAAATTATAATAAATAGATAAACAAAATAATAAACAAAAAAGACATCTTATTTATAATTTTTAATTATTTTTTTATAATATAATAGTGGTCTTGCATCCACGTGATGCCCAACTATACTCAAAAATATATTTAGCGCAACAATTTTCGATTTTGGTATAAAAATCAATAAAGTCATGAAAAGGGATTTCATTACAAATATATAGGAATTTTTATTCGTATTTATGATAATTGTTTACGATTTTATATTGTACAATTGTAACTTGTAACGTTCAATCAAAATGATGGTATCAGTGTGTGAGTTCTATTTTCACAACCGGACTCCGCGAATAATTCACGGTGAATTACTACGAGCACATAAAGATTTCCCGGCACACAACTACTTATCCAACAACTAGATAAGTCACATGCGACGGGCACTACAGAGTTCAATAAAAGATCATGAAGCTAATCAATAAACTTATAAATACGTTTTCAAATAAAATAAACAAAATAAATAGTACCTAAAATCGGTTTTTGTAACGCAATATATGACCACCATGTAGATATCATTAACAAAATTAACAAGCTCTTTATATTTTATAATTATTTTTTATACAATCAAATTTTTGATTAATGCCAGTTCATGTGAATATATTAATTCACGTGATCACGTGAATATGATTCAGATACGTGATCACGTGATTAAGCTTTCGTTGATTGCCGTGTATTAACCATACGTGATTTATTTTGATTCATTCACGTGATCACGGTATACGTGAACACGTACATTCATATTCACGTACAAAAACGTGACCCCTAATATAGACGAGTATATCTGTGGCATGTGCAAGAATAGCTTATGCAAAAAAAAAAAAGAAATATTATAATTAACGAAAATAACTACATTAACTATAACTTAAAATAAAAATGGTCAACCTTTAATCCCTTTTTTTGATACATTAGTCGTAACAGCAGAAACATAATCGAAAATATTACAATAGCTAAAAAATCATTAATACATTATACTAGCCCTTCTTATATCAAACCATAGATATATAATTATACATAATATTTTGTAGTTACAACAAAAATTAGTTATTTTTAAAATTTTACTATTATGTGTACTATAAAATATCGTGTGGTATATTACATCAAAGTAATATATATTAAAATTTTTCATTTCTTAATAGATAATAATGAGAGTTTTTTTTAATTTTACCTGATCAATTTCTAATAAAAACTGTACAATCGAATTATACGGTTTATAAGTTGATATTTTAAATATCACTTTAAAAATTTTCCACTTTTAACTAGAAACAAAATTATAAAATCAAATAAAACCATATAAAATACTGATAGCATTTAATAGTTCATATAACTATTATAATAAGATCAATAACTCAGTAGGTATTACTTTTTTTGTAAAAACAACGCTGATCGTAAATTTTCTAAGATCAGCTAGCAGAAGTTGTTTTTAATATGAATAATATAAAATAGTGCTGACGATTTATTGGATAGTTCGATGAGTTCCGCCCAATAATTCTCTACTGTTTGTCCAGTCAGCTTGAGGTTCGCCGATCTATGCGAGTTGCTTTGGACAGACATATGCTTACAGTTGTATAATATAATAAATAATATTACGTAAATGTCGGGTGACAGACAATGGAATAGTAAGTAAATTAAATACATTCACGTGGTTGAAAAAGATCGTATTGTTAATTATGAATAGAGAAAATAAATTTAACCAAAATCAATACGGTCCATTTTTCAATTTGTATATAATATATTATAATAATACATTATAATGATAGATATGCCTCCTTATGTCAACGGTAAATATAATATATTATACAATGTTATTATCTATCCATATCTACGTGTATGTAAGCGCATGCACATTATTATTGACCGCAGAACACCGTCTGTCAACCACTTACTCGGTAGGTCAAGTAAAACACAAAAAAAACACTTTTTTTCGCATTCATTTGCATTATAATGACATTTAAATTCTTAAGTTTAAATAAGGTGGTACGCCCTTGATGGAATCTAAGCTCCCCCTAAATTCACCCATGTAGTAAATGTTATTTTCAGCCAGCCATTATAAGGTAATTATTATTAGAAATATGTTTTAAGCATTACTTAATACCAATTTATAATGTAATATTGATAAATTGTGATAAATTTATATTTTTAGAATATTTGAAAAATTTGTTTAAAAGAAAACGTTCCCAATTAAATTAATTATTATCTTACGTCTCAAAAAATCGACTACATATTTTAGTTAATAACAGAGTCTACCTAATAACATATTATTATTATAATTGAATTGGAAATTTCGAAGAATAATTTTTTTCTTCTAAAATGTCAATTTTATTGTGAAATGTTAAGTCCATGTATTATATATAATGTTATATTCTTAAAGTGAAATTCGATTGGTAAAACAATTAATTAAGTTTTCGAGAGGAGTTCAATGATAAAATTGACTAAAAATTAATTAATTTAAATGATACATAAAAAATTGTCTTGGAGGCCGCCGGGCATCGATCCCGGTACCTCTTACATGCTAAGCGAGCGCTCTACCATCTGATCTACGCCCCCTGACGGATATTGTAATGATCATTCATTTAATTATGGATCAAAAAATGATATCTAACAAAATAAACAAATATATAATACGTAATGCACTACGAATATTAACAAAATGTTTTCTATAAACCTTTATAAGGTTACTTATTGTATAACAATATGTAACAAACAATTATTCCAACCACAGATTAAAATACATAGGTATGAGATTATATTGAAATTATCATTTTATTAAATTATTTTAATACATTTTAAATATATATTAATAATTTTCTACTTTCCTAGTGATAAGTGAATATTTCACATCTCATCATTGCATGTATAAGCATTAGATAACTGTTTATCTAAGTTTATAATTGTGTCCCAGTTTTCACACATGTAATTATTAAACTTTACAATAATAATAATTATATTAGTTATTGCATAAATTGTATTTATAGTAAAAATTTATATTTTATATATTTAAATTGAATTATATTATACATAGCCAAGAACCTATATATTATTTAAATTAATATTCAATACTTTAATATTAAATTGATTATGTTAAATATTAAATAAAAAATAAATAGGTATTACATTAAATTTATTATAAATATTATAGTTAAAATTATTAACAAATTTATAAAATTATATTTAAAATGGTATGGAGGCAAAGCCCCAGCATATCTGTTTTTGAAAATGACATAGTGGTTGGGTGATATTCAATATACTACTTTGCCTTTTTGAATGTGCGCCAATATGTAGATACCTATATTTATATTAGTAACTATCCTATTTCATAGAAAACTATACTTATATGATGGTATTAATAAACTAATAAATTAAAATGAATAAATCGGTTGACGAAAAACTATGTATTTTGTACTTTGTACTTTTTTGTGTAACAATTTTATGACTTTTCAAAATCCAAACAAATTCATAATTCTACCCATATCTACAGTACCAAACAAATAAAGCAGAAAAAAAATTACTCCTAGTTTTCTATGGATCCATGATAATGAATTTTATTAGATTAATCTATTAAATATATATTCATTTTTATACAAGTATACGCAAGTTAACCAGTTTGACTAGATTAAATAGATAATAGGTAGTTAATTTTACCAATTGATATACTTTTTTTAAAAAAGACACTGTACTAGCAATATTACAATCAATCACCTTAATTTATTCCATATATCGTTTACTTCATTTACGGATTATTTCATTCGATCAAAAAGAAGTGGGCGTAACAAACGTTATTGGATACCTTCTGGCTTTCTTATTACATTCATATTATGGCAGACGTTCCCAACCTTTTTTGACTCACGGCACCCTTTTCTAAAAATCCTGAGGCACCCTAGGCCCTATACTCTATACTATATAGTCCATATAGACTAGATACAAGATAGTACAAGAGTAAAAAACACGATAAGTTAATTTTTTAACTCATTTACTCTGAACAAAACTTTACCAAGAGATAGCCATCGTACTTCTGTATGTAAAATAAGTTTAATAAATAGTGATTCTATTGCTTCACATGATAAAGAAAAAAGTCGTGATTTTAATGGTCTCATTTTAATAAAATTTACCATTTTTACCACATCATCAAGAACATTTTTTAACCGATAGTTTTCACTATGAAGCTTCTCTAACAAGAAAACAGTGAGTTGTAAGTATATTTTTATTACACTAT
>NW_020272062.1:40115-75626 GCF_003268045.1 Sipha flava
CTCTAACAAGAAAACAGTGAGTTGTAAGTATATTTTTATTACACTATTTTGCTAATGAAACAAAACCTTTTATAGAACCAATCATACTATTATCGCCATTAGTGCATATACCAAAACAATTTTCCTAAGATAAATTTAATAATTTAAGATAAGAATCAATAAAATTAAAAGCATCAAGACCAGGTGTCGTTTCTTTCATTTCTTTGCAACAAAAAAATTGTTCTATAAAATTATTATTGTTAATAAAACAAATAAACCCAATTAAATAACGTTCACCACTTATGTCATTAGATTCGTCAATTTGAAGATTAGGACAAAAACCATTTGAAGCTTTAATTTTTTCTCCAACATTTTTTTTCTATATCTTCTGACATATCTTGGAAGCGTCTGCGAATAGTATTATTGAAAAGAGGTATTTTTGTATTTCGGCTTCAGCTTCACTACCAAACATAATACACACTATTTCTGAACAGGCTGGAATAATTAAAGATTCACCTATTGTATGTGATTTTTTATTTTCAACAATTAATTCTGCCACTTTATAACTAGCTTTGAGAGCTTTATAAATTATAAAATACAAAATAGTTAATAATACTTACCATGAAATTTTTTTCTTTCTTCCGTGTCACTTGGGTCACTAAAAATTAGAACAATTTCTTCCCAGGCCTTTCTTTTACTGATTTTATTTGAATATTCACTACTTGTCATATCTTAAATTCGGGGTCTTTTTTCAATTTCGTCAATGAATAAATCAGTATCAAATTCCTCACTATCCATTTTTGATTTTTCAGAAAACTTTTTCGAAAAAACAAATGAAAATATCGAAAAACAAGAACCTATCGCTTCAAAACGCGCGTTGCAACTGAACACGTCAATGCAAAACTGTACAATGTTCAAACGCGCGTCAACTTGCGCTGACGCGCGTTGACAGGTTTTTTGCGTTGTCGCTGCGTTGAACGCGCGTTGCCATACAACGCGCGTTACCATGTGTACAGTTAATTAGTAATTGTAAACGCGCGTTTAACGCCTCTCATGTGAACTAGCCCTAAAATGTAATTATATAAAATTATAAGATATCTAGAGACGAATGAAATATGTTTCATAATGATGATTAAAACCAGACTGATTGTACTGAAATTGTTAGTATATTATTAAATTACTATTTTCAATCTATGATTTATAAAAATTAAGATAAAATAAAGTCACAAATATTTCACATCAAAGTGGTAGCAAATAAACCGGTTTTTTACATAAAAATAGACTGAACATCGTAATATTTCTACAAAATATATGTAATGTATATGTAAATATATGTGTATATAAATATATGTACAGGTTTTATATTATAGTCTATTTTATTACTTATAGACTTTTCATGAAATGGTTTTTTCTTAAAAAAATATATTTCAAACAATTTCGCGGCACTCTGGTTGGGATTCTCTGCTTTTTGGTTTAAAAATTATTCGCTTCCAAAAAAAAGTCATAATTATATTGAATGTATTAATAATTTAATGAAATTGTGATTATATATTTATTATAATTTATCAATTTTAAATAATAAATAAAAAATATTTCAAAAATTTTACTGGAGGCGCCGGGCATCGATCCCGGTACCTCTCGCATGCTAAGCGAGCGCTCTACCATCTGAGCTACGCCCCCTGAATGATTATGCCGGGCTGAAAAACGGTATATAACTAAATAACATCTTATCAAATTAAACTTGAATTATATTTTTATTTTATAATGTAAACCGTTCATCATTAAATTAAAGATAGCAAATTATTCCAGCTAGAATATTTAATATTACGAAATAACACAATGATATAAATGATAAGTAAGCAAATAAAATGATGTAATTTGATAAATTGTTGGTCATATTTTAACATTTGCCTACTAGAATACATCACAAACAGGGCCGGACTGGGTCAGAAATGTCTACCAGGAAAGTAAAAAAATGGTCCACTTAGATATACCAAAGTTAAATAAAAGAACCCTAAAAAAATGTAAATTTTAATATAAAATTATTGTATATTATTTCGAGAATTTGAACACTTAATATTATTATTATAAATTAAAAGACACTTTATTTAATTTCAGACAATTTCTAATGCAATCTCAGTAGAAAATGTTTCTATGAATGTCGACACAACGAGCCTAAACCGAAAAACTTAAAAGAAGGAACTCACCAACGTGTATAAGAATACTGGGAACCACCTGGTATCCCTCCTGCCCAGTCCGGCCCTGATCACAAATTATTATTTTAACCGTTATTTTAGGCAGGGGTTAAATCACAATAATTTATATTGTTTACCGTTATGGGACATTTAAACGTTATAAATAATTTAAACATTACCTAATTTAAGGCGTTTAACGTTATACAAATTCAAAATTTTATAAAATTTTCCGTTTACTGTTATTGTCAGTTAAAACGTTATGAACAATTTAGCGTTTTACGTTTAGCGTCTATTTTTTTCAATATTAAAATAAATAAAACAATTAGTCCACTCTACTCCCTTATAGTGTCCGGCCAAAATATCGAAAAAAAATTTAGCAAAACTGTATTATAGCGATAGAAAATATATCGAATGTTTGAGAAACAACTATAATAATTCTTGTACCGATAAAATCAGATATCAGTAAATTTATAATGTAATTTTAATTGTATAAGGGGCCAACCATATGCAGATTTATTGATGTGTTGAAAGAGCAGCAATATTTAACGGAAATTAAACACCAACTATTCATTGCCGGAGCACAAAAGTCTAATCAAAAAAAAAATGTATAAAAATTGTTCAACAAAAATTAGAACTATCACTTCATCTTATAATACTAATGACAATATTAATTATTTGAAAGGTATCGCGTATAACTTAAGCATACAAATGTAAGGATTGTAATTATTAATTAATACATATTTTTATAGCAAGACAAAATCTGCAAATAAAAATAATCTTATTTTTTTTTAACTTTTATTTTTGATTGTTCGCAACATTTCAATTAACTTAAATATAAAACAAAATATAAAATGTGAATAACATAAATAAATAATTTTTTGCTGTTTTGGTTTTTGTAACAATGTAAACTTCGCTTTTTCATATTTCGCTATTTTGCTATCACTTTTTTTCAATTCGCTATTTTTGTCTCACCATTTTGGCCTAGAACCCTCCCTTTTATATGATAATAATTTTTAGTACAATGTCAGTAATAATTTTTAGTAATAGTTCTTTTCTATCAATCAAACTGAAAGTATACTTTTGTCTGGTACCTATAGATCTGAAAACTATTTACAAATTATTTATTTTATTGTAGAATATATATTTTAAAATATAATAGATATATTTAAGTCCTTATCAGATGTTTTGTTTTAACTGGTTTTTTGAAAAACACCTTAAAAATAGTCTTGTTTATTGAAATTTAGTAGGTATTCACTTCTCGAACACGTTGTGCACATTTTTAGTTTCGGACTACATTTTTATCGGGGTTCACTTAAAATAAGGATACTAATATAATAATATATGTAAATATATGTATTACATGCAGATACATATTAAAATTGAATTTAAACAATCTATTTATATGTTTCTAAATTTGTCATGGTATCCAAATTAATCATTTTAATAATTTTTGATACATGGAATATAGGTTATATAGTTCTTATATTTTTCCAGAAAATCCTTTATATATTTTTAAGTGCCTAATATTATGAAGTTTCAATATTCGTTCCATGCAATGACGAAAAACACACTAAAATACAAGCAATGTTATTAATAATAAATTATTATTTAATCAAAAATATATATCAAATAATATCAAATCGATGTATAATGGGTTATTTACAATCGACAGTAGGTATCTTTACAGACGTAAATTCTACGAATTGTAGAATATACAACATTTATGCAACTATCAAAAAATATGCGATAAATATTCATTCAAATATGCGAAAATATGAAAAAAAATGAACCCTAGACTCTACACATTACGAAACGTCGACATTTATAATCAAAATTATTCTAGGTGAATTGTAAAAGAATATGGATTCGCATAAAAATCCGGACCCTATTAATAATATATTGTCACATAAATCGAGGTACCCTTAATCTGATAGTTGTTTATTTATCACTATTAATTATCGGAATGCATAGTACACCAATAATTTATTGAATCGTATCGAGTTCAGCGTTTACATATATTTATACTATCTATTATGCGTGCGATAAATAAAACTAATAATAATATAGTGACTAAGTGATTAGTGGCCTCATACCAAACATTAAAAGTATTTAAATAATTAATTCATGGAGGTGTCCTTGTCTAAGGTGACGTTAAAATGAATGAGCGACTACTAAATAATACTACTATATTTATATTTACGAGTGTATAAATGGTAGTAATAGATTGTTCCATATTATCTTTGTACGGTTTTCACATCATAAAATTACCACCATAAGTAATTTCATGTCTCACATTTAGTGCCGTTGAAAATATATACTCGTAATATACTCGTAGTTCCAGGTTTTGTACATTTTTTCTACTCGGTGACTTCAATCAATAACCAATGTACAAAATAGTCGGTTAATATACGAAACTATGATTCTAAATTTCAAGTGTTTACTTTGTGCAACTAGTATGGGTTATATGCACGTTATCCGAATAGTGTCACTTTAGACATGTTTCTGACTTTAACCGTAACATATAATTAGTTTTGTATTGTTTGCATTGATATTAGAGTAAACTGGATCTATTATAAAACTTATAATGAATAACATTATCTGTACTGTGTCATAGATTATTATGATATTTTAATTTTTAAACGAGTTATGTTAAATATTAAAATTAAAAAAAGCTTATAACTCAAACCTCAAAATTTGCAAACTTATTTATTCAACTTAATTACCGCTATGATTTATCACCCAAAGATTTTTTATAAATCTTAATGCTCTCTGTAAACTTCGCATATTGTTTCTTACGTTGTGTTGCTGATTTTTTCATTTTAAAAAGTTCCGTTTCAATTTTTTCATACTTAGCACGACCCTAAGTTGGATGTTTTCTTTCTATTAGCTATTATGCCAGATTTTTATTTGAATATTCGTCGAACCAATTTCTGTGCATTGTCCATTATTATAATATACATTAATTTACTTGGTTCTCGATTTATATTTATTATTCAATTCCGTTAATATTAAATTTATTTTCGAGTGAGATCCATAGGCGTGCGCACGGGGCGAGCCCCGGCTTGACCGGAATATTTTTGAAGGCATGGTAAAATGTAAACTAACCATAGTAAAATGTCTATATATATTTTAATATTTTCGTGGAAATCAATTAATTGTATTATATCATTTGATTTTAAAGAATTTAAAGTTTTACTTTCAACTTCAAAAATATATGTCTAAAAATTAGTAACATAATACTTGATATTATGTGTAGATATACATACTAGATTTTTTTTAATTTACAACAGAATCTACGATGTTGAAGTGCTAGAAAAAATTAGGGGTACTGTCTAAGTATTAGGGCACTAATTGTATTCAGGCTCGACCGGAAGTTGAAGTCTGCGCACGCCTCTGGTGAGATCTAATTTATTCGAAGGTATTGGATATTTCTCTAAATTCGATAGTATTTTTAATTTTGCGTTATGAACGTTTTAAATATTTATATTGCTATACAGTTCAACCATACTATAACAGTGGTATAAATATTATCCAAAAACAAGACATTTTTTAATTTTTATATTCGAGATATTATATAAAAATGTTTTTTTTTTTAAATTTTAGATAAATTCTGATTTTTTTTATTTTATCTATATTTTGACCTCCCATTGTTTGACCCCTCGTTTCGGCAAGTTTATTAGAAAACACATACCATGATACGGATTTATGAACATTTTATTAGTAATTTTGATTTAGTAGTTTGGTAAGAGTATAGGTAATTTTCATCTGAGTCCTACAAACTTATTATTTCTCCGTTGAATTCATTTTTAAATTTACGAAGGTAATTCCGTGCACATTTTTCAGAATATAATCTAAAGCGCAATTTATTGATCTACTCGTAAATTAATTTTTGTACCTTGATTAAAGTCAACATTATTTGTTTCCAATATAAAAAAAATCAGTATCAATGTTTAGTTAATATTATACATATTAATAATATTTAATTATTTTATTATCTAGTATTATTCACACGGTATTGTTTCTTTGTAGTCTTATAATATAAATCATGCATAAAATGTTTTAAATAAATCTATTACACTCATTCTTATGTAAATAGGTCATCAATTTATGTAAATACGAATATTTGTTCTTTTCCGATGAACATATTATTACTAATATCATGTAAATTAATATTTTCAATTTTAAAATATTCATTTTTGACAATAAACATTTCATAAATGTAATCTATTTGTATTTAATTTCTAACCTAATGACAAATAAACGTATGCGATAAAAACAATTCGTTATTGTATTGTTTTCGCTTATAATATATTGCATTTCCCGATCGTTTAATTATTGCGATTTTCACACGGACTCGGTTTTACGCGCGCTCTGTACGCTTTAATATCATTATTGTAATGTCGTTGGAATGGAACTATTATGGAGCTATTCGACGTGTAACGCGCGTCAGACCGGTACGTAAATTATACTATAGCAGTAGCGTTCAGGGTGTTCGCAACAGCAACAGCAGCGGTGCGCTGCGATATTAAGCCATTTTAACTGCTGGCAGTGCTCGGTTGAACACAATTTATTATTTATCATTTTCCGCGAGAAAACATTAGTTTCGAGTTGATATTGTAATACGCGCGCGCAAAAAACATTACTAATTTCGTCTTGTTGTAGTTGTAGTAGTGAGAGAAATAGTAGCAGTAGGTGAATATCTCGTCTTCCTGCATGACGACTGTACGACGTGTATATTATGATAATAATGATGATAATAATACCTATAACAGCCGGCTGCGGATGGAGTGCTGCGAAGGAATAGGGTTTATTCGCGGCTAACGTGCACGCGACAAGGGGACAATTTATAACCTTACGGCGTACACATGTGCCTTGTCGGTGACGGTAGTTGGTAGGACAGGAACGTTTACCGTCATCACCGTGTTCGACGTGATATTATTGCGTATTGTTATATACGATGTATGTATCACGGAGACTCGCGAACAAAGGATTTACAATAATTATTCTTGAGGACCAGACCGTTGTGTATCTTCTGATATTTCTATATGAGCATTACGAAAACACACACATATACGCGGGCGCGCATGTTCACATATTCTCACATTCATTTGTTTTGCGTTTGCGAAGAAAAACTTTGAATCGTTCACACAGCATTTGTGCTTTCGTATCATATTTTGAAGCTTTTCACAATGTCAACTTCTGGGAGTTTTTCTTTCACGATGTGTTTTGACGTTGAATGTCGAACCGTCTGTGGCGTATAATAATCCCACTGGTAAACAGCACAAAAGGAGCTAAGGGAGGTTTTAGAGCTAAACGACACGATGTGTACACTATGGGATAACCGAAAAGGAGCTGCAGATGCTGTTGTTCTTTAACCATTTGATCATAACATATTCAATTTATACATTTTGGCACAAGGGACATTTACTGGAATATTATAAAATAAAGGGCTGAGCGGCCTTTTTATAGGGCTTAAACAACACTAATAAAAATTGAGGTGCGTTACCCCAGCACCCGCACTTTCGAAATCATAAATTGTTATCAAGCAGTATTATGTACTTTATTTTGTACAATTTTGTACAACCAAAATTAAATTTTGTACAACCCCCGAACCTCCCCGAAATTCAATTTCATTTTACGGGTGCTGCGATAACGTTACACCAGCACCCGGATCAACCAATTTTCACAAATTTCAACTTTAAACCGTACAGTATTATGTACTTTATTTTGTATAATTCTCAAACCAGAGGCGGCTCGTGGAATTCATAGAAGTTCGAGTACAAAATTCTAATATTTCCCCTTTATCTATTATCATAGTTTACCACCTTCAACTTCTGTTGGTAATTCGTTTAACTCAATTCTTTATTATGTACTAAATTATTTTCCGTTTTTTATAGGTTAATTCTATATTCTAGAACATCTATGTTAATACTTTTTATTAAACTTATAGATTTTTAACGGAATGATGAACGTGTTTATTTTACAACTATGCACACTTTTTTTTTATTTTATTTTTTTTATTGTGTCTGTCATCACGTTTTGGAGTAGTAATAGTGCTTTGATTTTTGACTTCAGCCCCTCTTTAAAAAGGAAATTTAATCTAGTTTATACTTTAGGTGGTTAATAGTAAAAAATTTATATTAGTTTTTAAGTGATTCTGTAATAATTCTGAAAAAGTAACGGAAAAAACAGGAATTTACGTATAACCACTTTTCGACTATATCGATTTTTTTGATTTTGCTGTAACTCAAAAGCGAATCATTGTAAAGACTTGAAATTTTAACCAAATGTTTATATTAGTGTTATATATTTATGATTACATTTTCAAAATATTTATAGACCATTGAAATTTTCGATTTTTCTATTTTTTTTTTCTTGAAATATCGATAAAAAAAATTTGGCTCCTAAAAAAATCTTTAAAATGTAATATAAGATGTTTAATATATATTGCCCCACTGCGACTCAACGGATCATTAGGCATTGTATTTTATAACCAATTAATTATATTTTTAGTATTTGCCGTTTATAATATGTTATCGGGAATTTTATTGACAATTATTTCTGAAAACTGTTTCTTTTCATTTTAAAATTAATACCATACAGTATAACAAATAACAATCTGGCTAATAATACAATCATTGTTTATAATTTATAAGTAATGATTGTTTTCGTTATATTTAGTTTTGGTTATCCAGTTGCAATTGTGTGTCGACTATCCAGTTGTTAGTGCGTTAAATATTTAGGCCTTCTTCACACCAGGAAACTCCCAGGCGATGCGACGGATACTCGAGTATCTTGTAAATCACTTCCTATATTTAGTAACGGGAAGGCACAAATGACGCAACTCCCAAGCAACGCGTATCCTACGCGTATTCTACCAGTCTCGCGCGACTTGCAAGGAAGGTCGCCCGTCGTCTGCGTTGCCTGCGTCTCGTGAATATTACTTGTGGTTTCAAGTGTTTTTCAAATTCTTCATTTTCTCCTATGTCTCCTATCACGCTTCATCAAATGGAAACGCCTACAAACATCGAAGACAGGAGTAATTCCACAAGCGAATCTAATAGTTATCCAGTTGTTAGTTACCCTCAGTTGGTATCTATGGCTATAGAAGAAGAGAGAGAATGAAATAGAGATGAAACCAATGTAACGTTTTAACTTGTATGTAATGTTAAAATTTTTGTTATTATTATTAAACATGCTAAAATTGCTTTTTAAAATATAATGCTAAAATTATCAATAAAGCTACTTACCTCAAAGTAATCAAAATCCTTTCTTCCGCACTTACACATTCCCGCATAACTGTATCCCTCTGACGTATAGATGGAGAAACAATGTCGATCAAGAGTTGGTATGATTCTTTCGTCATGCGGTAGAATGCTATGAACTTAGAATCAGACTATTCTAGCTCTTTAGCAGCAACAAATAAGCGGCAGTGAATGTTCTTTTCAATATAAGGGTGGCACCACATTCTTTTGATTTTTCTCTGTCTATAATAGTTATAATAATATGCGACAACTACATCATCATCACTTGATGAATCTTCATTTGACGACATATTGAAAACTTAGCAACAGGTTGGTAAACAATTGGTGGCTAGAGGTAGACTAAAAAATATCGTCGCTTCACAGTAGTTTCATAGTAGCTCTGTGTGTGGCGATTTGTTGCTTATGGATATCTTACTAACAAGCAACTCAAACGGACGATACTCGAGTATCCGTCGCGTCACCTGGGAGTTGCCTGGTGTGAAGAAGGCCTTACGTAAATAAATATCAAATATAATAAATATTGTGTCCCGAAAAAAAAATATCGACAAAGTGTGTGATTATTATGATATTACCATCTAGGTGAACAGTACTGCTATAGCAGTGGTCAAATCACTACTGCTATAGCATTAATATTTAATTGCGTTTCTGAAGGTTCTTAAGAAAAAAAACAAAATTGAGAATGCCCATCAATGTGTTAACAATAATATTGTTGATCAAATTTGCATAAAATAAATTTTAAATCTAAAATAAACCTATTATATTTTTTGGAAATTACAAATTATACTTAATAAAATGCAAAATTATCATAGATACAACTCTATTTAATTTTATATTTTTATTTTTTATAAGTCATATATTGACTATTTTTAGACTATTTTCTAAAAGAAGAAATCTTTTGTTTGTATACATAAAATCAATTTAATTAATTTAATTGTAGTAGGTAGTAGGTACCTATTATAGGTAATTGATAAGTTTAAAATGTAGATCCTACACATTTAAGATGATTGAATAGGTACTTGAATGTATTAAAGCTGTAGGTATGTTGAATCATACATTGCATTGTTTATATTATTTAGATACCTATACTAATACAATAATACTATAGCCATCCAAAGTAAATCGATCTTTCAAATTTAAAATTTCATCATTAATATTTTCATTTAAATTATTTGGTTTTCTTTCTCTATTATCGTTTGCCATCACTTATTAGAGTGATACACAAAAGTTTTAATTATATTTTAGTATAAAACAAAATAAATTCAAGGAAATTATACCTAATACACGACATAAATTTAACTTATTTAAATGATCACAATTTTTAAAAACAGAAGTACATTAAGACATTAAGCGATAGGTACATTCAAGTTCATATTAAAACCATATACATATTATTATAGACAAAATTATAGTAAATTAATAAAATAAAATTAATCTATGAGTCAAAATATTCGATATATTTTGTTGTACTAAAGCTTATATCATGAATAGACGAATTAGTCGACAATGTTGAAAGTAGCAACGTAGCATAATGCCCACGTACGACGTACCAACTACTTAGTATCATTGTTCATTGGTTATAAATAGTATTTATTATTGTACAACCTAAAATTGTATTAGACTATTTTTAGAAATGCAATATTATATTTTTATTTTTAACATTAAAATAACAATATTAAATTACAACTGCTGTGATGATGACAAGAAATTGGTCAGACAATATTAAAATAATAAAAATTTTTACGGTATACCTACGGCATATACGGCATAACAAATATAAAACGATGTTTATTGACATGTATACTGCCCTCCTAAGCCAAAAAGCAGTAAGCAACAATGGAGTAGTTTTGAGAAAAATAAGTAAAAAAGTAACATTAGGTATAGCTAGTTGAATAATAATTATATTAACGATAAAAATAACTCATTATAAAATATATAAGTATAACTGATATTGGTTAATAGTTTGTTCGTCGATGTTAGTAGGAGGGAATTATCGGTATTTGTAATTTTAGTTAGCTCATTACTCTTCGTAAACATATTTATATTGTTTATATTAATATATATATTTTTTAAGTATTTTATAGACACATCGAGCAGGATGAAACGCGTGAGTACGTTTTGTATTTCTTTACACCGTTCTTTATTATTAATCACTAAAAGTGTTATAAATGACGATTCTATCATTTAAATTAAAATAAAATGTGTATTCAATAAAATATTTAACGGAATATTTGTGGTCTTTGAACCTTGTTTATTTTTTACACGTGTTAAAAAAGTTACCTACAGCTTAATCCTAGTATCTAATACCTAAATCGGCGTTGACATTCTTATGTCAACTGTATTCAGTAGAAACAAGACATATACATATACCTGCATTTAATGTAGATACTCTTCGATTTTTTTTTGTTATTCTTATTAGAAAATAAATCATTCATTAACAAATGTAAAAATGTTATATGATATTAATATATAAATATATAAATGATTAATTTAACTATTGTTAAAATAATTCACCTACTTAATATGATTGACATAATTTTAAAACTTGATATCTGAGAACTTAATTAATATATTCTGTTGATTCTTTTTGAAATATATAAGTTAATCAACAGCAACTATTCTTACCTAAAAGGAAGTGCTGTATCTTAGATAAAATATTGATAAAAGATACGTTATAATACCCGTAAGATGAAATTGAATATCGGGGGGGGGGGGGGGTTGAGGGTTGTACAAAATTTAATTTTGGTTGTACAAAATTGTACAAAATAAAGTACATAATACTGTATGGTTTAAAGTTGAAATTTGTGTAAATTGGTTAATCCAGGTGCTGGTGTAACGTTACCGCAGCACCCGTATAATGAAATTGAATTTCGGGGAGGTTCGGGGGTTGTACAAAATTTAATTTTGGTTGTACAAAATTGTACAATATAAAGTACATAATACTGCTTGATAACAATTCATGATTTCGAAAGTGCGGGTGCTGGGGTAATGCACCTTAAAAATGGTGTTGGCTAAACAACAAACACACGGCGCTTGATCGCTACTTTTATCACTTTTATGTTTATCACCTTTTGTAATGTTGATAATGTGAAACACATTAGATTCTATAAAAAATCTGTCTTGTTCCTTTTTTTTCGTTTTTCTTGGTCAATGAACAATGTTACGAGGTATTAGCCATTATGTAAGAGAACTTCTTATATTGTATACTAATCAGTAGGTACTGTTATAGCAGTTTAACTGATTTATACACTATGCACATTGTTTCTTTATCACGTAGAACAGTTAAAACGATAATTTATAACCAAAATTATTGGATTGTGATTTTGTTAATTTTACAAACTCATTTTTACTTAATTACTTAATAGTTAATTTAGGCTAGTAAAACTATGGTAAGAATTATTTTGTCTGTCCATTTGTCGGTTCAGAAAAATAAAAGTCAAATCTTTTTATGTTTTTATTATTTTGTGTTGTAAACTGTAAGAGTGTAATGCATATAATAAGTAAATTTGTAATATTATTATTATTTTATATGTTTATTAATATATTACAATTTACAATGAATATATCATTTATCTTGTCTATTAAGTATTAAATATAATTAATGTTTATACAAATTTTTAGCAACAACAGTAGCTTTTACTAACTTTGATTCCTAATTAAATTTAAATTTTAAATTAAAGATATTTATTTCATCAAATCATAATATTTCACAATATTACAAAATATTTAACATATTCTTACTACGAGTTGGAATAAAATAACTTAATCTAATTAAAAGAAATATAATAGGTTGATATAATATATATATTTAATATATTTATAATTTTTTTTATAAACTATTCATAATACCTTCTATTTTCATGAAATGAATCAATTACAATTTAAACAAGAATAAATAAATAATTTCATATTATTTTTTAATAAATCTCTAATAAACAGAATTAACCAAAATTAACTGGTTCTAGAACCCTTACTCTTATAAAAAACCGAAACTGAAAAAATCTATAGGTTCCAGTCCCTAATCCATGCTAAGTATTTATTTATTTATTTATTTTTATATATATATATATATAAACTATTTTTTTATTTATTTATATATTAATAACTATATTATATTATATTATATTATATAATTATTATAATGATTTCTGTATGATTATTAAATTAATTAATCAGATGATTATTGTATGATATAATGATAAAATACCAATTTTTTATGATTTTATAAATATTATTTATATTATTTTAAAATCATGAGATATTTTGTAGGGAGTAACCAAAAGTGGACCTTTCTCTTTTCCATCAATACTCGTTTCCACCAAATTATATTTTTACTGGTACCCATTTTCGCCAAATTATATTTTGATTTATACCTGTGTTCACCGAATCAATTTATTTATCACTAACAAGTAGGGTTGTAAATTTGAAATATTTCACATGAAATATTGAAAATTATTTTTTTTTTAAGTTTGCGATAGTGACCGTCAAATGTCATTTAATCAGTTGATATTGTTTGATATCGTTTCGGTACAATCTTGGGTGGTATAGTCTATCAGCTGTCAATAAATAGGTAATGATCACAGATAAGTTTAATATTAATAAATATATGTAGTAACGACAAAACCGGCGCATTATTATTGATAGCAGCTATTTTTATGATAATATTCGTCTAATAAGTAATAATTCTAATCGCCTGTGATTAATTTACATGTTACTAGTCAAGTTTTCTGAAGTGTCTTCAGCCATCTAAATTTTAATTTCCAAACTTTCTTGATTATATTAATGAGAACATTAAACTTCCCTAATTTATGATTTGTTTAACTGTGCAAAGGAGCTTATTTTTATTTTATTATATTGTTATCTTTAAATAATAAATTTATATTATATGAATTCAGTTAATTTGATTTCAATTTCCATACTTTCAATAGCATAGTATTTAAAGATGTAAATTTACCTAATGGCTAATTATTATGATTTTATTTTTATACTGATAAGTTATTTGTTTAACTACGCAAAGGAGCTAATTTTTATTTTTATTAAATTAGATTTATTTAATTATATTATATTTATTATCTTTTATACATATATATTTATTTTATTTATTATTTGTATATAAATAAAATTCAATATTGTACTCCAATATTAAATTGTAATTTTCATTTATCTTTAAAAACATTTCCAGATGCTGGTATAATACGTATTGTGTGTTTCACAATATTCATAACAAATTTTTTAAATATGTGCTTAACTTTTAAACTCACTAGGTACCTACCAATATATTTTTTTGATGAGAAACTTCTAAAATAATGTGATAGCTGATGAGCAAGGCTCGGGACCTACAGCACTTAAAATCATAAATATAAGCACTTAAAAAAGCGCTTAAAATCATCATTATAAGCACTAAAATAAGCATTTAAAAAATTTGAAATTAAGCAAAAATATTTACTAAAAAAAAAAAACTATATAATTCTAACTAAAAAATCAAACACAATCAAAATAAATCTACACTTTCAAGACTCTAAGGATTTTATGGATTTTCTAAGGCATTTTTCTGAAAAATAAAATGTAAACTGCTCTCTGTTCTTGATGTTCTATTTTCAACGTTGGAATATCTTTGTTAACTATACACCGATGCCTTGGATGGCGACGAAATACGTGACAATGTAGATAAGATGAGATTTATTTTTAAATTTTAATTCTATCAAAAACGACTTTACAGGAGAAAACTAGAAAAACGTAAAAAAACTGATCAAATAATCAAAAATAAAAAAAGCTGGAAATAAGCATTTTTTTGAAAAATCGCTGAAAGAAGCAAAAAAAGACACTTTCAAATTTCATAATTGTGCGTGTTATAACTTGACATATACTTCTATAGCACTCTGCTGCATTTTAAGTTAATCTATAAAAATTAGCAAATGCTTTACTCCCGAGCCCTGCTAATGAATAATGGGATTAATGGAAACTTATTTATAAATTCATCTATATTTTGTAAAATTGTTTCAATGACTTTTGGACTCTTACCTGTTAAATCAATATTTATAAATTACAGTAAATATAAGCTAATATAGTGTAAATTGTTAATTTATATAAATTAGTTTTTATTTCTATTTAGTACAATTAATAATACAAAAAGTATTCCATAAAAAATAAAACGTAAAGCATTATATTTTTACTGAAATTAAACAAAATTTTTATTTTTCACTCAAATTATATATTTCATGAAATTGTACAACCCTACTAACAAGTATATGAATTATTCTTTTATAAATATGAAAAATACACTAACTATAGACTCGTAGACTCCTATAATATCAAGTTAATAGATTGTCTTTGATTTATTTAATTTAATCGATATAAAAGAACAAATAATTACTTGTGGAATTATGGAAACTACTTTTTTTAGTACTTTGTTTATGATTTATAAATATATAGAAATACTAGCTGAATTACCCGTTGTTGCCGGGCTTAAGTATAAAAATCAATGTAACCTAGCAAGATTAAATTTTGTTTAATCCATTGAAATTTAAATTAATTAAGATTATTGAAATAATATTTTATCTATACATCATTTTATTTAGTTTTTAAGATAATAATTATTATCATAATCCATCGGTTTCCAAAACGTGCGCCGCGATGTCTGTACAAGGGCGCCGCGCCGTCATGAAATACTATCGGGTATAACATTTTCTTTATGATTAGTCATGCTATGGCTTGGAGAAGGGCGCCCTGAAAAAACCTTAGATCAAAAAAAGCGCCATGAGTCGAAAAAATTTGGGAAGCACTATGATATAACCTATTCTATAAGTTAGTTTTCAGTGATCGTAGCTTTGTTGGTGATAAGTTTTAGCAGTGAAGGTTTAAAATAAATGTTTTACTAATAATTTTTCAAAATATAATCTAAAAAATTTCTTTATAGACAATATTCTTCGCTGATCTATTAGTACGCTACAAAATAATCAAGCTACTGGATGAGCTTACGTGTGAGCAAGCTACGTAGAACTGCCCATGTGAAAAACAGTTTTCTCGCAAATCTATTCCTGCAAATTTGAGAGTTTGGCCTGGAGACTCGAGAATCGTTTAAATTCGAACGGAAGATCATTCGGAATTTAAGGGATTCGTGGTACAAACACAGTTTCCCCTTTTGCACATCCAGTTAAAACTGTGGCTTCTACTATATTGCGATGTACAGTTTTGACTTTAAGCCTGGTCCCATTGCACAGTTTAGGTTATTTCAAATTTTGCAACAACATAATAGGTGTGCCCACACGCAGAATAAGCCTATGATGTGGCATACCCGGTGGCTTCAATGAATTTAAAAATTCAACCGAATAATTAGTTGCATCGTCTACGTTGACCACCGCCGTATCTATCGTAAGTATATATGTTTTCTTCCCCTTCAAAAGACAGCAGTGTATCATTGATTGCCGCCGCTTGGTTATTTTTTGGAGTGAGTATAGCACGTTCACACAACCATTCCATAGGCTTATCATGAATATCAGCAATATCTGGATAAATTTTTGATATTAAATCCTAAACCATAGTTACAACTGTGCACAAATTTTCTGGGATAGTTATAATTTCATTAACTGATAGATAATCACCATTGTCAATTTCAAGTAAAAGATCTGCAAATCTACCAGAAAACTTTTTTTCTTCCAAGTATACTCTCATATTTTTCGACAATTTGAGTATATAAATCTGAAGCCACAAAGTAGATCTTTTAAGATATGACTTTACTAACTTCATCAGTTCTGGTTCTTTTTGGTACTACTGGTAATGTCTGCCTAAAGTATCCAGCCTGCAAAACCATTACACCACCCATTAACCTTTTATTTCCCCTTATATCCTTTAGATCAGTGGTTCTCAACCTTTTTGTTTTCGCGGACCACCTAGAATCTAGAATCTAGATTTAAGTAGGACTACGGACCACTTTGGGTTTTGGTTCAAAAAATAAAAAAGTATGCTTTAATTTTTTAGTTTTGTGTATTAAACATTAGATGTATCAGATTAGTATATTAAATTAAATAAAAAGTTAAAAGCATATATAAATATAAATAAAATATATCATTACCGGTGTATAAATTAAAAAAAAATAAATAAATATAAAATTAGTAAAAATTTAATATTAAAAAACAATATTTAATGAGAGCGTTGTACTAGTTTTGTTGTGACTATTTTATCGAATCTTGATTCCACTGTATAAGTCAAAGCTACGCGTAGACTATGTGTGCCATCGAGCCTATTTCTAGTTTTGATTTTTATATGGGTCATTCCGGAAAATTCACCTTCATACAAATATGTCGAATAAAATGGAAAAAGAATTTTCATTGCTTTTTCGAAAAACATTTAATACTCGTCCTTAAGTTCAACCCAAAATTTGGTTACACATATAGTTTTAAGTTCAGATTGTAGACCAACATCAGTGACGCACACAGGGGAGGTCAGGGGTGTCAACTGACACTCCTCAGGGAATTGGTGGACGACTAGTTATGTGTGAACTTGTATGAATATTTTTTTAATTTAATACTAACCAATTTTTCAGCTATCCAAATCAACATACTAATTATGTTTACCCTAGAACTAAAGCGTCATATGAGAATAAGTAGTAGGGCTCAATCCCAAAAATTATGCTATACAAACTTATAAATTAATACCAAAAAAATTGAAAAATAATTAATATTAGGTTTATTTTAAAACATTTGATTTTTAGTATCTTTGTTAGTAAGAAAAAACCAAAAACACTTAGAAATAAGAGTTATACTATGCTTAAACTCAGATTTTACTGGTGGGGGTGAGTGGGTACCTCGAAATATATGTTTTTGACACCCTTGTCAAAAATCTTCTGTGCACCACTGGCCAGCATCTGACGATAACTCTAACAAAAGTTCTTGTTCTTTTAAGCACAATTTATGTCCAATTTAAATCCAAATACGATTTCCAACACTACACTAAAAATAAATTATATAACAATACAATACGGACCGGCATTTTTTTATCGCGGACCGGTACTGGTCCGCGGACCGATGTTGAAAATCACTATTTTAGATATCTATTTAAAGCCTCAACACCACCCTTATGTTCCATTGTAATTTCGTCCCGCACTATTATTTTTGTACAAATTACTTTGTTTTAATATATTACAAACGGGAGTGGTCGAAGTTGTTAGATTGAGTGTTAGTTTGAAGGTAGCATGGATAGTTCGACCACCCTCGAGCAGTGTAGCTGTGATTCTAGAAGATGCTACAGCTAAGGCAATATTGCGAGTACTTCTAACTTTCGCTAAAATCAAATTGATTAAGAAATTTTTCTTTTTTTTTAATTTTTACACTTTTTAACCCTTTAACTTAACTTCCTTGGGGTTGAATTTTAAAAAATCCATTCTTAATGGATATCTAAATTGTGAAACATAATATTTAAATGCATATATAAACAATACATTTCATTCTCATAGCTTCAGCGGTTTTGGCTAGGTGATTTTTCCCATATTTACACTTTTTAACCCTTTTAACACACTTAGGGGTTGAATTTTGAAAAATCCTTTCTTACAAATGTATGCATCATGCAACGAATCTACTGACCAAATTTCATACTTATAGATTCAACGGTTCCGGGTTAGCGGTTATTTCTATTTTTACATTTTTCAACCTTTTAGGGGTTGAAATTCAAAAAATAAAGTTTAAGACAATAAAAAAAAAAAATACAAAAATAAATTTAAAAAATCAGAACAAAAAAAACCTTTTACATTTTTATCTATTTTATCCTTTTTAACCACCTTAGGGGTTGAATTTCTAATAATCCTTTCTTAGCGCACTCCTACATCATAATAGCTATCTGTATGCTAAATTTCAGCCCTATCCGTTGAATGGTTTAAGCTGTGCGTTGATTGTACAGTGAGCTTACTATTTTATATATACAGGTTATATTGTGCTGTATAAATATTATATGATAACGCTTCACCTCATCGGTACTGGTGGGAAGTTATTAAATTGTTGCTATCGTATTTTATTTTAATGTTAATACAAGTCAACAAAATTAAATTCATTGCAGAGTTCAATATGGACCATATGAATATCAAACAAAAATATTGTGCAAAACACGTTTTACTATTGAGTTTTGTAATAAAAATTGATTTAATATATAAGAGTATCAGTCAAAATATAATTTGGAGGGAATGTGCCCTGCCCATTTTGTACTGTTTGTTTTATTAAATAAGTTCTATGAGAAAAGAGTAAATTGTTTTGTCTTGTCAAATTATCGATGTATATAATGTATTAATATTATATAAGATACAGCTGCGTCAAAGAAGATACATACTAATTTTTATCATGTTATAAGTAATCCTTTTTGAATTCATTCAAACTTTTAATAACCTTAAAAAAAGTAATTTTGAAAAGGTATCTCAACTTGAAATGTCTTTCTAACAAACTTATTACAACTCTAGTTAACTATAGAATAAAAATATTATGACTTTTAATGCATAATTTATACATTGAGCATTTGAAATACGCAAACATGGAGGGTAATAATTTGTATTTTTACTTAGATAATGGTCAAAAAACAATTTTCGTTCGATGCCATGATTACTGTAAAATTTTGAATTATATCTTGTTTTAACAATCAGCTGTTAAAAACGTATAAAATTAAGTTATATCAACTCAAAGGTATTTTCGATCTTTATTACTTTATGCTTAAGCATGTAGCATAAAGGAATTGTAATCATATTTAGAATATTCAAGCTACTTTTTAATAAGTGATAGTTAAAAATACAAAAATCATGAAAAAATTACAAAATGTCATCTCATATACATTTGTATATTATAGTTCAACTCATGTATCAATTATATTCTCAGAGCTGGTGTTTGTAGATTAACATTTTGATTATTTTGAAATTGTCCACAAACATGGTGTTTAAATTGTTTTATTCGGTGAAATTGTACGGTTTAGAGATTTTTTTGAATGTATTAGAAAATTGCATAGGTATTTTGAAAAATTCGTCTCTTTGAGTATAATACTATGTTATTAGTAATATTGTCGGTCTTATATTTTGGAATTATTCATATTTTTTAAGCTTAGTAACATATAAAAAATCCTATTGAATATCATCATTGTTGGGCGTTTTTAAAATAAACATAAAGCATATATTTGTCAAGATTTTTGTGTGTATCAATTCACCATCCCTCCAAAAAAGTTTATTTCAAATCATAATGAACATTTTTAATCCATTTGAATAAAATTATTGTTGAAGGTTGTATAGAGTGTAATAATGTCAAACCAGAACGTAATGAATTTTTTTTTCGCGCTCGAGGAAAGAAAAAACCGTATCGAACAGATGTGCAACGACCTAAAAAATCATATATTATAATACAGGGTCTTCCAGAGAATCACCGTCACAATAGTAAAAAAAATGTACTTGCACAGTTTTATTGTAGAAAAGAGAATTTACATCATATGCGTCGTTAAGAGTTAATAATAGCCGTAAAATTAGTACGGACGAGTTAATAATCCTGAAATTGAAACGACGAACGTTAATTGTGATATTTCCAACGCCTCCAATGTCCAAATCGTACAGGAGCTGAAGCTGGAGACTACCGATTTTATTTTCGGGGAAGTGTACGTACGAATGGATACACGATCATAAGGATATGAGTTGTAAGACGTGATATTTTTTAGCTTTTGGACCTTGATGTAGGTTATTATCGATAAGGATTCTGTTTTGAATTAAACAAAATTGTAAGCACGTTATATTTGTTTCTACGGGAGTAATTTCAAATTTTCCAATTTTCCCGGACAAGCCTATTTGAACACGTATTTGTTATTGTTGTTTATATTATTATTATTACTCGGGAAATCGGCCGGCGTCGCTGTCATCGGATGATTAACGAGACGGGAGGCGTATTAAACGCCGTAGATTTGTCTTCGCGCAAAACGCGTATTAATTACGACAACGATATTATAATGTTCGCGTTTGATTGCCCGTAGATCCGGCCCGCGACACTCTTCCAACCCCGCGAACGGGATGAATTATGCTCGTGCGATTATTCAACGCCAGGCGCGACGCCGGTCTCCCCGGAAACGGTATTAATCGCGTCCGACGAGACGCCGCGACGAGTAATGTCACGCAGGCTTCGACCCTGTCACTTACCGACTGCGGTATAGCTTTTCACTGCTACCGCAAAACGGTGATAGTAATAATAATAGTTATAATAACAATATGTTCGCCAAGTCTCGTAAGTAACACGGGCCCGGTGCACGTATTACCATAGCACATGTACACTTACCTACCACAAGTGCTCGATAACAATAATTTTTGAGACAATTTTATTTCTCTTGTTTTCGCTACTGCAACGTTGTAATCGTCTGTTACGTTCGATTATAATATATATATGTACCTACACATTTTGTCGCCACTGCAGATAGAATCGCTCATTTAACCGAATGGGTATCCTGTATTAATAATTTTAGAAAGTTTCTGTCGTAACGCAGTTAAACGAATGTAGATTTTTATTATTCTTATTAAGATGAAACCTCATTCACTGGAAGGGTAAAAATAATTTAGGCATGGCCGTTTTCGACCAAAAACATACCCCTTCCCTTTTCGGTCGATTCTCTTTTCGACCAAATTTAAAATAGGCCGATTCCCTTTTCGACCAAAACAAAAATTGATAAAATAAATTTAAAATATTAAAATAATGATGTATAATTGTTGTCAATAATTATTAAAATATTAATATAAAAGAGAACGATATTTTTTATCCAGTTTTGAACACTTATCGTAATGAAAATTGTATGCATTTTGTTTTCGAAAAATCGTAACTTTAAAAATTTTATGACTTCGCTCTTTACGACTGCCGGCTCTATTCGTAAACTCAAGTGCCACTGGGTGGCACTTCTCGAGGGGATGGGGCTTCACCCCAAGGAGAATTATAGTCTAAGCCTAACCTAGTTTTTGTAGAAACCTTGATACTGTTGCAAATGGGATTATGCTCTGTATGTGAACCTATAACCTCACTACGCGAGTAAAACTTTGAATCGTCATTAATATATTATAATAGTTTCCATCATAATCAAACATTGTACATCATTATATTATTATTTTAAATTTATTATATAAATTTTTGTTTTAGTTGAAAAGGGAATCGTCTTATTTTAAATTTGGTGGAAAAGTGAATCAGCCGAAAAGGGAAAGGTACGATTTTGATCGAAAACGGACTCGCCCAATAATTTTTGGTGTTACTATCCGATACCGGAGAAAATTGTATCGAAAACTAATACAATTAGATAATATATATACTATAATAATCTAAGCAACACGAATGCAACCTCTAACCTTTCATCGTATCCTGCCCGAACTTATCAATCTCCAGTTACAGTACTACCGTTTCGTTTTAACCGTTTGTGCATAGAGGAACTACTATGTACGTGCGTTACGCCAGCACCGCCCATTAGGAAAATTTGATTTTTTTTACTATCAATAATTAGCACGTAATTAGCATGAATTTGCATGACCAATTTCGCAATTTGCATGTCATCCATTTCTCCAGAATCGCAACAATTAACGGGCGGTGCTGGCGAAACGTTTCGCCATCACCGCCCAATCGCAAAAATGGAATTTCATATATTTTTTCATAGCCATTATTTAGCACGCAATTAGCATTAATTTGCACGACTATCACTTGCATATATTCGTGAATTTTACATATTTCGTAAAAATTTGAACTCTATGCACTTATAAAAATACAATTGTGACTTACACTTTTTGTTTTTTTTTATATCCGATAAGGAAAACTTATAAGGCACTCTGTATTAAATTTTCCTAAAAAATGTCCTAATTATCTATTTAGGTTAATTATCTAGTTATCTAGATTAGTTCATATTTAATGCTCACTTTGTTTAAATGAGTAAAATATTATATTGTACGGCGAAAGGTAACATAAACATTTTACAAATAAAAGAAACAGCAGTTAACTTACATTTTTCACCATTATCTTTAACAATTATTCGGTCTTTAAATTGAAGCACTGCTTCAACTACTACATCAGGATGAAGGGAAGGCTTTCATCCTTTCATTTTATAAGTAGTTTATAGATAAAATAATCAAAAAGCACTTTAATAATGAAAATATATTCACAAAAGAGTGAACAACAGAACAGACTGTTAAATAATACCTGATAACAAGTCACAATGTCTTATATTTGTGTACATATTACGTCAAAAATAGAATGAAATACGCTGTCCCACTTTTGGTAACTTCCTACAATTATAATTTTTTTTTTTGTATCATTTCTAAAATCTATATTTGGATATAATTCTAAATACAAAATAGTAGTGAATATATATATTCGTATATATGTATACACGTATATATTCGTGCAACAAGGGTGTGGAGCATACTCAAAATCTTGTGCATGAAAGAGATAAACAAATAAATCCCCCCGCCGCATCTATATTACACTTACCGTCATCACTAGGAGACTGTCGCGGGCGGCCGTGGTGTCGTAATAATAGTATAATCACTATAGTATTATAGTAAAAATCTAACTTAAAATATTAAAGAACAAAAAAGCTCAAAAGAAAGAAATTCGTAAAATTTCGATTTTGGGCGGTGCTGGCGAAACGCGTAAATTCTTGGATACGTTATTGCACGGAAACAACGATCGAGCGAATTTCGGGGATAGCCGTGCAAATTCATGCTAATTGCGTGCTAAGTAATTGCTATGAAAAAATATATGAAATTCCATTTTTGCGATTGGGCGGTGCTGGCGAAACGTTTCGCCAGCACCGCCCGTTAATTTTTGCGATTTTGGAGAAATGGATGACATGCAAATTGCGAAATTGGTCATGCAAATTCATGCTAATTACGTGCTAATTATTGATAGTAAAAAAAATCAAATTTTCCTAATGAGCGGTGCTGGCGTAACGCACGTCTACTATGTCATATTTGAAGTTTTTACGGTCTGTTGCTTTCAGGGGCGGCTCGTCAGGGGAGACTTTGAGACTGCTTCTCCCCTTAAAAATAAACTAGCTACTTGTAAATAATATAATTAATTAAAAATAATAATGTATAGAAATATTTTCATTTGTATTTAAAATATATTATTATATCGTTTTCATTGTTTATTATTATATTAAATTGAAAGTCACAAAATCGAAAACCTATTAATAGCTATTTCGATAGAAATACTATTTTAGTCATTCTGCGGGTAATTACGGCTCATTACGACAGTCCCAGTTCAATGAAACTGAAGCCCGTCAGTTGCAAACGTAACATGTAATGACATGGCTAGTTGGTCGGAGGGAGCCGAGGTGAATAAGCTGCGTATCATAAACGCTTTTGAACCTGGGTTCACGACAGTAATTGCCGTGCCGCTGCGCCGTGTAGCTCGTATTTAATTATTTTTACTAGCTTTAGACGTTTTATTCACGGTTTATTAATTATTTAATAATTATTATACGTATATCCGTCTAACATTTATTATTAAATTTTACATTTATATAAGCATTTCAGCATTTGTTCATATTTTAAAATGCAAAAAGAAAATATAATAGAATTTTTACTAACCAGTGGTTTTAATGCTTTAACATACGAACAAAAAAATCAAATTAAACTTAATCGCCCAACTCCTCATTTATTATTAACATGTCAAGACGGTAAATATATTAGAACATTTCAAAAGAATTGGTATAATAAATTTCCATGGCTTACTGGTTGTGATAAACGAAAGAAAGCGTTTTGTTTTACTTGTGTAATATTTGGAGGGGAAAAGGAATGGAGTGTTAATGGATTGTCATCAATAAAAAATTTTTTAAGGAAATCAGAAAAACACGCCATTTCCCAAAAACATTTAACTATTCAAGAAAAATTTCATCTATTGGGTAAAGTCCGAATTGAACACGTGATTTCAGAAGGTCGACGACTTGCTGCTGTAAAACATAACGAACAGGTCGGTATAAATAGACGTTTAATAGCACGTATGATACATGTTGTTTGTTTTTTGGGCAAACAAGAACTTGCTTTTCGTGGCCACCGGGAAAATAATGAATCTTTAAATAAGGGGAATTATCTTGAATTACTCGAACTACTGGCTCAAGAAGAGCAGTTGCTTAAAGAGCACTTATTGTCATCGGCAATATTTAAAGGGACATCTAAGATGATACAAAATAATTTGATTGAATGCGTTACTTCCGTTTTAAATTCAAAAATTTTTAATGAAATACAAAGAGTTAATTACGTATCTATTCAAGCAGATGAAACGACTGATGCATCGTGCCGATACCAAATGAGCATAATTTTTCGGTATGTTGTAGAACAAAAAATTGTAGAACGATTTATTGGTTATTTTGACGTTTCAAAGAATAAAACAGCCTCTGGATTAGCAGATATAATTTTATCTGAAATTAATAAGTGGAAAATTGGAAATAAAATTATATGTCAGACCTATGATGGTGCATCGATTATGTCGGGAGAAAAAAGTGGTGTACAATTTCTTATAAGGCAAATTTATCCAAATACATTATTTATTCATTGTTACGCACATCAGTTGAACTTGGTATTGTTACACGGAGCGAAGACAATAAAATCAATCAAACTCTTTATTTGCAATCTAACTATGTTCCATACGTTTTTTAGTCGGTCTACAAAAAGAAGTGAGTTGTTAAGAGAACAAGGTTTTAAACTTTCAAATCAATCTGACACTAGATGGAATTATCATTCAAGATCTGCTTTTACAATAAAAAACATTTTTAGACCTCAAAAATGCTGTTTTAAATGTAACTGAAGAACCAGTTTGGGACCCTATATCCGTTTGTACAGCATCTGGTCTTTATGATAAGCTAAATGATGCGAACTTCGTATATTTCTTGATTTTGTTTGGCAAAGTTTTTTTATACACAGATCATGTATTTAACTTTCTCCAATTAAAATCACTTTCGAATATAAAATCTTGCATTCCTGAAATTCAAAATTTAAAAAAAAATTTGACCGATTTAAGAAATGATACAAATGTGAATAACTGTTGTGACGAAGCAATACTATTAAACAACAATTTAGAGTACGAAGACAAAAAACGAAACGAATTACGTAAAATTACATATGATATTCTAGATTCATTAATCGTCCAAATTAACATACGATTTGAAGACTTTCCAAAACTAGAGTTTGTAGAAATTGTAAATGAAAAAATGTTTATAAGCTACTACACTCAATTTCCTGAGGCAAAGTTCATCAAGTTATTACAGCAGTACCCTAATACTTTTGATGCAAATCGTTTACGCAATGAATTGGCTGTAATTTATGTGGATGATAAAAAACATTTGCCTCCTCATGAACTCCTAGATTTTATAATAAAAAGTAAGTGATAATAATAAATTCATTCAAACTAAATATCATTAATTTTCATATTATATTTAATTTTTCCTTTGAAATTTACAGGTGATTTACATCAAGATATTTATCCTCAGGTGACTAAACTTTGTCAGTTAGTGTTAACTATTCCATCTACGACAGCTTCTAGTGAACGGTCTATGAGTACATTAAAACGTATCAAGACTTTTCTTAGAAACACAATGACCAATGATCGGCTTTCAAGTTTATCATCCTTGGCGATTGAAAAAAATCTACTGGGTGATATGGCATATGATCCAACTTTTGTAGACAATGTTATTGATGAGTTTGCAGATAAAAAAGATCGAAGAATTGAATTAGTTTATAAACAAATTTAGTATTAAATTAAGTTAAAAATATTAACTAAATATTAAATGAAATAATAATATTTAAAATAATTCATTTTTTCAATAAAAAAGGTTTTTCTTGTTCGTTGTTATTTGAAATTTATGTTATATAATTTAAGTCTCCCCAGAATATTTACTCACGAGCCGCTACTGGTTGCTTTTGAGATGTAGTGATGATCAGTGAGTGAGTGGTATTTAGCTTTTATACATATATACATATATAGTTATAGATTTTATCGATGCACTCGTATGCTCGGAGGCGTGACTTTGATATATGAAATCTGAAACAAGAGTTCGAGAGTTGTAAAAGTACCAAGCTATCATGGCTGCGTAAACAAAGCCTTAACTTTATATATAATATATAAGCTTTACGTATATTATATTAGTATAAATGCATGCAATGGTATTTAAAAAAATACTGAAAATACCAAAATATACATTAGCCTCCCGACCATAGCTGTTAAATTATCATGTTTTAAATCTCAGTAGGATCTATTCGCTGAAAGTCCGTAATAAGCCAGATCAATTAGTATTATTTTTATATTTTTCTTACTTATCTAGATAAAAAGGCCCAGTGTTATCTGTAATAAAATTAAGAATTGGACTTTAAAACATCATCTTCTTCATGAACACTTTTAACTATTAATTTTATTCGAGTCACATTATAGTCCAAATACTTTGTTTAAAAGTTCTTCTAAAGCATAACACACTATGAAAGTTTGAAAAATAAATAAAATATTTCACTAAATAAAAATGTTCACGTTATAACTTTAAACATACACCACTAATATAAGACTCAAACCGTCAAAGTTTTAATATGCTAATGTTTAAGAATTAAAAAAAGGTACAAATTATACCAGTAGTAAAGTCCTGAGGGAATAGCTTTTTTGTGCAATTCTCAACGCTTTAAAGTTTTTGAAAACTCAAGCTAACGCGAATTCACCCTACAAGGTACATAATAATAATATTTATTTATTATACATTGGGAATTGGGACCGTGCAACTATATAACATTATAAGGATGTAAAGTGAAGTTATGAGTTCGACTACAGTACATGTGATTCGACATTGGGTGTACATATTTTATAACATAATGCTAATGTCCAATATCGTTTTGTTTTTTCGTGTTTAGTCAAACAGATCAAGACCACACAGTGGGCAGCCGCATTCAACATCCAGATTCATATTTTTGAAAAGGAGAGGGTTCCTGGATCTTTACCCTCTTCCCCCCCCCAAAAAAAAAGGTTCAAAAGTCATAAATAACTTGGCACGAAGGTATAGATAAAGTGAACATTAATTTGTATTATATAGTTGTAACTAATTCTTCATGTATATTTATAATAATAAAATAACATAATTATTTACTAATATCTTATATGTATTTTATATAATATTATAAAATAACTTATTATTTAAAATAATCTTAACTTTTTAATTTAAAATTGTATTTTTTTTTTCTACAAATTCAAGAAACACGAAACAATAGTGATTGTGTTTAAAACGTGAATATTTTGTAAGGGTTTTATACACCTTTCCGCAATGTACGTATAATGAGATTGATAAAAGCATCTGTATAATAAAATAATATACGTTGTATATACGTATAACTAGTATAAATAATGTCATAAGAGAACACATAATAATATTACCATGTTTTTTATGGTTTTTGTTTATTTTTACCATTTTGTTAATCCAATATTTAAATGTGTTTAGTTATAATTTCCGGTGCTTTTTAATTGCAGAATACTGTTTGTTTTAAAATGATCTTTTTAATTAGAGTTAACCTTGGTTATATTACGTATATTAGCAGTATATACAATGAGTTGTACCAAATAATCAAGTATTCGAGTTAACTGAAATAAATGAAAATCACGAAGGAATAACGAAAAAGTTATTATATATATATATATATATATATACAGTGTGTTCACGCTAAGAGGTACCACTAAATATTTCAGTTCGATGACCTTGTATTGAAATGGGGTTTTCACTGAATGATATATAATACTTAAATACACATTTTTAGATAAATTTCAAATTTTTTACACTTTCGAATCGCACATGCGCGATACAATTTACTTTTTTTTTAAAGTAACACCAATTTTTTTTTACATTTTCAGATAGAGTATTTTTTTCTAAACAATTTATGTATAAAATTTTTTTCCTAATTATAAAATTTGCATATGAAATTTAAGGATGAACTTTAATATTTACGAGTAATTTGTTTTTGACAAAATTCTAACTAAATTCAACTTATGTCACTTATTACTATCTAATATTGTTAAATGCCTGTTTACACACAGATAAGATATAAGTAAACACTTTTTTTATCGTAATTTACTCTCAATTTTTTTCATTCATTATTCTGAAATAAGATAGCTAATTGAAGGCAATGAAAACTATAAAATTGTACACACTTAGAATTTGGAATCAAGATTTATTTTTTTACAACTAATTTCTACAGTTCTATCTAATAAATTGTTAGAAGTTTCCACCTTAATGTTTCAAACACAATTCCAAACGTTTTATAAATTCCGTTGATGAAGCAGCGTTTATTTGTTCTTCTCTCAAATTATTACAAGCCAGTCGTATTTTGTTTTTAAATCTTGGAGATTAATAGGTGGGTCCGCATATAAAACATTTTTTAAATGCCCCCATAAAAAAAAATCCAATGGGGTCAAATCTGGAGATCTGTCTGGCCATGAAATTACTCCATGGGTACCAATCCATCGGTTAGGAAAAGTCATTTAAATATTGTTTAACAATGATGGCGTTATGTGCTGGTGCACCGTCTTGTTGAAAATACATACTTTTTTGCGTGGTTAATAGAACATTTTCTAACAGTAATGGTAATTGATTAACAAGAAAATCTAGATATCTTTTACCTGTAAGTGTTCCCCGTCGTAAAAATAAAGACTCGCAAATACTCCACCAATTAATCCACACCACAAATTTATACCCCAAACTGTCTAAAAGTTAATTTCTCGGAACCAGTGTGAATTTGTATCGTCCCAAAACCTATTGTGTTGTTTGTTCATTATACCATTGTTTGTGAATTTAGATTAATCAGTTCACAAAATACTATTATAAAATAAATTGTCGATTTCGAATTTAACGCTAAACCATGACAAAAATTGTAATCTACGTTTATAATCTTCGATTCGTAAATGTTGGATAAACTCAGGTTTATACGGATGCATTTTGTTTTTTTTTTTCAAAATTTTATGTACTGCACCACCTGATACACCAATTTGTCGAGATACATGTCTTATTAATGAACGTGGATAAGCACGTATGTAGGCCATTACCTGAAATTCAGTGTCTTCTTCAAAATTATTTGGTCTAGGCTGCCGTTGTCTATTTTGATTGCTAGGAAATTGACCGTTTTCATTTAATCCGCGTAAAAGTCTATAGACATAATTATGATGTGGATGAAACCTATCTGAATACCGATCTGCGTATACCCGAATAATGCGTATACCTGAATACCGAGCTGCTTGTCGAGAACTACGATTACATTCGCCAAAAATTAAAATAAGTTTGACTTTTTTCACTGCGATTCATTTTAATAAATTTATTTTATGTAAAACAGTGTATTAAAGCAATAACATTTTTTTTCAGAAAAATATGTGATACCTAACCAGAATAAAACACTATGCTACATGAATAGTAATTGTCACAAGACTAGTTTGAAATCATTCAAACAATTATTACTAGTCAGTGAAAATAATTTATCAACATTTTATTTATAAAATAAATCTATAACGAACAGGATTTACTATCTTAATTACTGGTAAATGTTGTCACAGTTATTTTTACTATCTTATCTGTGTGCAAACAGGTATTTAACAATATTGGATAGTAATAAGTGAAAATAATTTAATTTAAATTTCGTCAAAAACAAATTAATCGTAAATATTAAAGTTCATCCATAAATTTCACATGCAAATTTTATAATTAGAAAAAAAAAATGTTTAAATTGTTTAGAAAAAAATACTCTATCCGAATATGTAAAAAAAAATTGGTATTACCATTTAAAAAAAAAGTAAGTTGTATTGCGCATGCGTGAATCGAAAGTGTTAAAAATTTGAAATTTTTCTAAAATTTTGTATTTAAGTATTATCTGTCATTCAGTGAAAACCCCATTTCAATACAAGGTCATCGAACCGAAATATTTAGTGGTACTTCTTAGCGTGAACATACTGTATATATATGTTTTTTTTTATACATGAGTCATACATTTGAGCTTTACAGTGATTCCTAGTGGTAGGCATACAGTATTTTCATTTAAATATTACAACGATGAAACTTAATTTATTATAATTAACTTCTTAACAATATAGCATGGTGAAAATAAAATGTATTTATTAGTACCATTGAAATGGAACATGTATTTGGATAGGTTTTTTTTTCAATTTAATTTATGTTCTCGAAATTACAGTTTTAAACTATTATTCGCTTTTCGTATACATAGTTAAAATACTAATCAAATATTGAAATATACACTTAATACGTACAAATAAATTGAAAAAACGAATTCAACATAATACAGCGGCTAATAACAAATACTAATTATCGTATATAATTTAAAAATAAATTAATCTCGATACACTAATATAATAGTTATCCTATTTATACAGAATTCTGGTTGGTGATTCATAAATATAAAATGAAAACATTTATATGAAAGGGCAAATGAACACGTTAATTTTTTTCATAGAGCTTCAACATAAACACTGCTTTATGATGTTAAAATTAAAATGATGTAGGTGCACGGATTTTTTGGCTATACTTTAAATGCATATATTATATGTGTGCTATAATATAATAATGAATATTTCAAATATGCATACAATGTATTATTAAATAATTGTAATGTTAATTTTTTTTACAACAATATTAGTATTGATTTAGGAAATTATTTTACTCGTATAAATACGTAGTATACACGTAGATACAGTATTGACTCATAAATCATTTTTTCTCGAAATTTAACCGTATATTTACATAATTAAAGCATATAATTATACATACCTTTAGTAATAATGGTATTGTGTTTCTCCGCATGTGCTCTTTTTGAACACGATAGTAATTTAATGTCATGTTTGTTTGTATATTCATTTTTATGTATGAATAAATAACTATAATAACTCTATGTAGAGTGAATATCTTTGACTGTTGCAAATTACATAGTCATGTTACCTACATAGCAATGATTAAAATAATACTAATGGCTTAGTTACTTATTTGATACGTATTCACACGGAGGTTCTCGAAAATACAATAGTGCGATCGAATAGAAACAATACCTATAAAATATACCGAACATCAGGCACAATGGGTGATTTGAGTATTTGTATCTTACTGGGGCGGATCGAATAAAACCATATATCTAACTCATAAAAAAATTGTTCTTGGTTCTCTCGATTTATTTTAAAACTTTGTTAAAACGTTCAAAATGTATCATAAGGTATGTTCATTCATTAACCAGTGTATCTTCCGGATAGTTATTCATCTAATCAAAATTTTTCTGAGTAATACAGTGTAGACAATTTTCATCTCAGATTGTTTTACCAAAGTGGCACCCACAAGTTACCTCCGTAGTCCCGCGTCCAATGGCGTACAGAAGTATTATGAGAGCACATGCAACTAAAAAAAGTTACCCGCCCCCACAAATTTTTTTTTTTTTAAATAAAAATTCCTTTAAATTGTAGTCTGTAACTGTAATTAACTCTTAAAATAACTATAAACTTAAGAAATTAAGATTTATTATAATTAATTAAAATTAAGATGTCTACACCCAGTACCGTATAGGTATAATGTTTGTGTTATAATAATAATGTTATTTGCTTACCATACTCTATTATATTTGGTATCCAAGTTGTCCAATTATATACCCACCAAACCACCCATACACTTACCCCCAACGAGAGCACATGCAATTGCACCCCTTGGTAACCTATCTGGGCGTCACTGCCCGCGTCATTTGAGTTCATTTCTCTGCACGTCTTTCTTACGTGTAATAAGTTTCTATACCACATGCATTATACTTACTTAAAGTTAGTAGGAATGATTATTATATGAGAGCGTGTACACTAGAGAACGAACAAATTCGTGTGTGTAAAATAATCTGAATCGTTAATATTGTGTTACCATATTAAATTAATATCATCATTACTGGTAAAAGAAAACAACGTTGTTTTGAATTAAACCTTAATTGTATGCATACGTGTATGTGTGTATGTATGCACGTGTTTATTAAATTCTCTGTCAAATAATAACTAGTAGAAATTAATTTGCTACATAGGTAACTGCACCGTCGACGGTAGCGTGCTACGGTGATTTGAGAAAGGATTACGTTTTAATTACAAAATATATATGTAAATGTACGTAAGAGTATAATATATACTTTGTATATAAACGACACAATGATAGTTGCAAAGCTCTCCTAAATATTTTTAAAGCTTGGGGCAAATTAATTTGGGGCCCCTCAATCATAACAATAATATACGAGTATGATAAAAAAAAAAGCACACCATTTTTTTAAAATGTCAGTAAAAACAATTTTCCAAACTTTAACTATCAAGGTAATTTAAATACATCGATACAATGAGTTACAATTTTAATAATTTCTGAATAATTTAATACCAGTCACCCCATTTAATAAAATTAAATATATTCCTAGATAATTTATTAACAGCCATATAAAATAAGAACTTGGATGTTGTGTTAATAATGTAGTGTCACGTAAATTTGATTCTAACTATGGCATTCTTCACACTCCGGAAATAACTAAAATAAATTTAAGCTATAACTTGGTCTAGCAGTTAAATGATCTAAAAAGTGGTTTAAAAACCATAAAAATTGAGTAAAAAATGTATTTATTATAGTTTAAAAACATTATAAATATAAAATAATGTTACCAAACATATTTAATAATATTTATTTAACATAATAATAACAAAATAGGTACTTGTTTGTCTAATATTTATATTTGTTGTAACTTTATAAAATTAATTTTATAAAAAAATAATAATTAAAATAATAATAATAAATAACTCAAAACTTGCATATTTAGTATATAATTTACTAAATTGATAAATGAATTCGAGCATATCGATCCATGTACCTAGTATGTACCTAGAGTTTAACGATAATCATAACAGTAAATTATGAGATAAATTAAATAAAAAAAAATAATAATAAATATAAAATAAATTATTATTATATATATATGTTACCGGAAAAGATGACATTCAGTCAGTGTTGACAATGACTAGTCAATAACGATAATGCCTAATTTAGTAAGGAATTAACGTCAATAACTAGTCATTGATGACAATTCCTAATAAAAGAAGGCATTGATGATAACGCATTTCATTTAAATCCATTTTTAAACAGATTATTGAAAAAACAACAATGTTATTACACGTTACTATTCAATACTTCAATGCACAAATAGTATCGTACAGTTACTTGCAGGATGTACCATAAAGATACCAGCTACAATAATTCTGTACAGCCAATTTTATTAAAGTGCATATGTTTTTGGTTGATCATACACAATGCTCTCTAAGAACATAATTCGTTTCATGTAACGAGGGTTTCAAAACTTCAAATTTTATTTTTCATTTTTTTGCATATTTCGACGTTTTATTATTCTTAGTATTAAAGGGTCATTTTGTTGGTTTTTATTGCATATTTGTTCGATATACTAAACAAATTTAGCCTATTCAAAATAAAATCAAAAGACAAATTATTTTCTTGATATTTAAATAGGTTTATCGGGTTTTTCCATACACATTGTCAATCTTTATTTTTCGATTCAGTTTTTATCTTATCTTAATTTATGATTATGGAACGTAACAGTATTCAGTCTCAGTTCGTGTTTGACCACCGACCGTACAATACGTGTGCACTCGTGAAATCGCTTTATAGCTCTCCGATAGCAATCACCTACTTTACGGCCGGTGTACAACAGGTAATATGATTTAATATATTATTAATCATATTATATAACGTGTACACCGATACATCTATTACTACGATGAATTAAACACCGGGCAGTTCGCCTAAAAATAATTCTAATAAACCAACCACTCTCAATACATCAAATAAATTTTACCCATCGCCCACACAAAAAAATGTTTCTACATTACCCTCCAAATCATCTTTGAACAACAAATCCTCTCCAAAAACCTCGGTCGACGATGAAAAAAGAAACCGTCTTTCACAATCACCTACTAACTACCCAAGCACATCATCAAAAAACTCCCACCAACCCATCACATCTCTATCACAGACTAATGATAATAATAAACAAGAAACAAACAATATCGCAGTTTACG
>NW_020272062.1:80626-357785 GCF_003268045.1 Sipha flava
ACAAGGCCGCCAAACAAGCTCACACAAATACTAATATTCCCCACTTCTACCTCTTCTCTTACAGCGATATAAAAAAGGTCATCGAAAGGGATACATGTCAACAATGGGAAACTCAATGGAACAATATGACCACGAAGCTTAATGAAATTAAAAGATCAATATTACCCTGGACTTTTCCTGTCAACACCCCAAGAAAATACGAGACAGCTATTAACCGCCTCAGAATCGGACACACACGTCTTACACACGCACACTTAATGAAAAAAGAGGACCCCCCCCCATTTGCATATGCTGTGGAGTCCCTCTTACAGTCAAACATATTATCACCGAATGTAACGCACACAATATGGAGAGAATTAAGCAGCAGATATCTTATCATCTGGTAGAATCACTAAGCTCCAAACCTGAAAATATCGTCAGGCTCTGCCAATTCCTCACGGATACGCACCTCATCGGCCTCCTGTGACCAACCTGCACCAACCTATTTGTTTATTTTATGTATTAAGTTTAAAAAAAAAATTGTAACGTCCAATGGCCATAGAAGCCGCGGATATATTATAAAATAAAAAAAAAAAAGAAAAAAAAAAAAGTATTCAGTCTAATATCAAATACATAATTAGTCAGTTCATATTACATCGCAAATGTTGCTCGTATTGCGTGTGTTTGTCATTTAAAAGCAGTCTTGTAAAGTATTCGAATACAAGAATTTGAATACATGTATTAAAATACTTTTTGAAGTATTTTTTGGTATTCTAAATACAATTTTTTTAAAGTATTTTTTAAGTATTTTGAATACTTTTTTAAAAGTATTTTTAACAATTTGTAAATACTTGTATTTAAATATCACAAAGTTCGTTTTAATAATTGTATAATCATAAAAATTCTCTATCCTAATAAGTGTTCCTACTTCTAAGAATAATATTCGGTTATTATTGATGAATCTAATAAGTAATAAAATAATAAGATATTACTATAATATTACTAATTTTAAAACTGTTAAATTTCAAACCGTTTTAACGCTATCATATAAACGTAGTATATTACTACGATAGATATATTAGATTATGTAAAATTGTAATATAAAATTAAAAAAAAATACTTGTATTTGTATTCAAATACTTAGTGAGTATTCGTGAAATACATTTTTATAATAGTATTTTATAAGTATTTTTAATACTATTTTATTCGAATACTAGTATTAGTATTTTAATACTTTTTCAAAAGTATTTTTTACAAGACTGTTTAAATGTATTAAATAATGTGTTAAATAATGCCTAAAATAAAAAAAATTATCTCATTTTTATGGTAAAATGCATTTTTAAGGACATTTTTGGCTATTTTTTAGAGCAATTTCTATAGTTTTAAGTGCATTTAAATCCGGGCCCTAGTTATAAGCAATAAAAACGATAACATAAAACAGGATTTACCATATTATATACTAATAAGTATAGCTATGTTCCATAATCAGATCGATCACCGATAAAGCGCGGTGTTGTTATTTTTTTCGATTCGGATTTATAACATTGTCTAATATATATAGAAATGTTGATAAAACTATGAAATATCCAACATTGCCTAACCTTTCCAGTCATTGTCAACAATGACTAGGATATACCGACAATTCCTAAATTTTCATCTTTTCCGGTAACATATATATATATATATATTATTATTATTACTATTATTATTATTTTGAGCGAATAAATGCCGAAACGCATAATAAAATACCATAATATTTAATAATTTATAGATACATTCTAAAAAATACTCTAAAAACAGCAACATATACTCTAAAAATACATATAAAGTTAAATTTATCATAAAATGCAAAAAAATGCAAAATAAAAACTACATGTATAATGTACAATGTACATGTACAATGTAATTCTTATGTGTATGACTTGATACTTATGTTCAAATGTCAGTATTAAGAATCAGATAGGTCAGAAATTAAGTTAGTTTAGATTTTAGGTTGAGGGTTCTAGATTGAAAATATCGAAGTAGTGATATTTATCGTGCAGGTGTTTTATGCTTTATTCGGAAAATATTCAAGTGTTTAACAATAGAAATAAAAGAGCCGTGTTGCTCATGAAAGTAGGAGTGAAGTAATGATTATGGATTAAATAACTTTACCATAATGTAGATATTATTTTGACAGGCTGACATTTTTAGAAGATGATCTAGAACTTTTTTCATTGTAGGTTTTTGTTGAGATAAATATTTCATAAATAAAAAAAGTTCAGAAATATTGTAGGTATTAATATCAATAATCTCCAACGGATAACGCCGAGTATTTCCGATGAATCTGGATCGCGTCATGTATGTGGAATGGGACAGTGGGGGTAATCACCGACGACTACACATAAAACCATTGATTATAAATAGTACAGATAGCTCACTGCAATACAAAATACGCGGCTCGTTAAATGGTGGGTGTCGCTACAAGGCGCTCCGCGCAGTTATTAGTTTTGGTGGGTGTCGTTATAATCGCTAGTAGTTTACAAAAGTGGGGACTGCCATTTGGGTTGCTCCCATTTTTATAATAGATAGGCCTATTTTATGTTTAATACCTAAATATAATAAAAATTGTCTATAATATACCTATACAGGTCATACTATTAAATTTTCATTGGAAAAAGGTTATGACTATTATAAGCATGTTACATTTTAAAATACAAATAAGCAATGTAATATTATATTATATAAATTAGCCATATAGTTATCACATATTCACATATTAGCATATTAATTATTTTAAATACAATATAAATAGGTACTCACATAGATTGTAAATAGTATTTAAATAAATACTATTTATAATCAATGGTACAAACTATATTGAAAAATAAAGGGAATATGGATTTACCAATTTATTTTATTGTTTGGCTAATGTGTGTAGTTTTCTCAATGCTCCTCTCGACCACCAAGACCATTGTCGTAGTTTATTTTTGAACGAATTGAAATATTTTGTTACTATTTTTAAGGTATTTAATGTTTGTCTTGGTACAAAATAAATGATTAATACAGCCAACACTCAACAGCCATCGGCTGATGGTTGAATTTGTGTATATTCAATTCGATAACCGTTTATTGCCTTGTATTTTTTCAAAAAAAAATGTGTACAAAAAACTTGTAAATCTACAAAACAACAGCCTACATTGAGAATACTACAAAACAAATAATTAATTGTAATATATTGTGATACTAAAAAAAAAAATGTTTTAAATGTTTGAATATTTATTTAATTATGTTTTCTTGATAATATAAGTATATTTCGAAATAGTAATTAGTTATGACTAGTTATGAGTAAGTAGAATATTAATATTTAAATTCAATTTAATATTAAAACTATCAACACACCTTTAATTAAAACTGGTTATAACGCGCTATTACGTGTGTACAGTGTGTTGCGACAGTAACAAAACAATGCGAGTCCTCACTATTTATAACCAATGTCAATACCATTGATTATAAATAGTACTATTTACGTCTCACCAAGGACCGACCGCCGACGTTTAGCAACGATTAAAAATAATATTATTTTATTCCATTATAATTGACAAAATTCCTTATCGCCTTCTATCGGTAAAAGTTTCTTACGCAGCATATTTTGTATTGCAGTGAGCTATCTATACTATTTATAATCAATGGTAAAACTAATCAATCTTTTTTCCACAAGGAACAGCACGCGACGGCTAGATAAATTATAACATACGACGTATATAATCGTAAAACATAGTTATGGAGGATTACTAATACTCTGCCCAGAGTGTTTTAGAGTAAAAATACCTATATCAAAAAAGAAAGTTAAAAAAATTTTGAAGATAACCTCAAATCCGTTTTTGATTATTTAAATTTTTTCTTAATTAATTAAATGTGTAAAACTCCATTTTACTTTTTTTAAATAATTGTTAGTTTTTTATACGCTATTTTGAAAAAAAGATATGAGGTTGTCTCTAAAATATTATTTTTTTTAAAATTTGTTATAGGCGATTTTGCTCTAAATCCACTATAGAACGAGTAATGACTATTCTCCGTAAGGATGTTTTTCACTTCAAAATTGGTGGTATCACGTCCTCTTAAGGGGACCCTTTAAATTTACCTGGAGCCTGGAGCGAAATGGTTCCGTTTCTCCCTCCATCTGATGACGGCCCTGGGTAGTGTTACTGCAGTGGGAGTTCACCAAGAAATTTTGCACCACGTCGTAAAAATCGCCAAGGAACGTTTTAATGATTTTAAGTCAACAACGGCGAGGACGAAATATAGGTGCGACGATTATGTTTTCGTTAGCTTTCGGGTATAGAATTGAATGGAAAATGTTTTTTACGCTCGTGTAGTCCATTTGTGTTTCGCGAGAAATTTAACATCATGATGGTCTATATTTATAACTAAAGAACGGATTTAGTTGATATTGCAACTTTTTATTGATACCCACTAAATCAAATCTGATCAAATATGTATACGAATCAGATTAATTAACAGTCTTCCTATTTAATTTAATAATGCAATTTTTTGCAACTATCACATTTTTGTATACTTCACGTAATAAAATATACAAATTATTATTTCCAAAGTGATTTTACAAAAAAAATATAACTACGACGTATATTTTTATGTGTACTTAAATGTAGTTTAGAATTTTTAAATTATATTTATCTGGGTTATCCACAAAAATCACAAGTTTAGAAGAAAAAATAGTCAATTATTTAATAGTTTAAACATATTTAATATAAATACTAAATAAATAAATAAATACTAAATAAAAATATTTAGTATAAATATTTCTATAAATATTCCCGGTCCTAATGGAAAAATAGTTAAAGATAAATTGAAATATGTCTTAGAAAAAATGAAGGATATAAAAGTATTAAAACTTACTCTGAGATTATAACAGGAAATCAAAATGTTTATTTAGATATAACACCCAATTTTTAAACTATTTTAAATATACATCGATAACAAGTATCGACGTTGAACATACATTTTCATTATATAAACATATTTTAAGTAACAAACGATATTTATTTCAAGAACACAATTTAGAGATGTATATAATTATAAATTTTAATTCAGAAAAATGATATATTTTGTAAATATTATATAAATGTCCATAATATTATTTAAGTAAGTAATTAATGATTACTTATTTGATATGACTTTACTATATAATTTTAATGTATTTCATTGCAATTTTAACATATTTATACTTCAATTTTAATACTTTTTCATTCCAATTTTGGCATCTTTTTAGTGCAATATTAAGATATTTTTAATGCAATTATATCCGGTCTTTATTTATAACTAATAAAAACGAGTAACAAACTTGCATATACCACATCTCTGTACTCAATAGTGTCGATGCGTGCGTATGAGTGGTCGTGTAGTATTTTAATATTATGATTATGTTTTACTTATGAGCATACGAAATTTTTATATCGATAAGAATCGATTAATTAATGTTGATCGGTATAATACGAGTATACTCATACGGTTTTGAGAATATAACAGGCACAGTTACTAGAGTACTATAATATGATTTCACATACTTTCGGAAACAAAGTATGTAAGAATGAATTTGAACACAATAGTCATTTTCAAATACCAAGTTGATATCAGAGTATAATTTTTGTACAAATTACTTCTACTGTAACATACATTTTTTCTTGGATGTTCATCATTTATCATGCAATAGATATACTTAATCAGTTATATTAATTCGATCACAAATTAATAGAAAAAAAAAAATGATAAAATTAAGATACTGTTGGGTTTTCGAAACAATATACAAGTAGAACTCACAATACAAAAACATATTAAATATACATAAAAAATATTTAAATTTTACATACTTAATTTGAAGTACTACTAGACTGGTCTATATATTTTATATTCAAAATTATCACGGGGAAGGGAAAAATCCAATTTTAATTATTACATTAGGCACACCACGCGTACATAATTATATCGTATTGTTGTAATGCGATAGAACCGATCTAACCGGTTTATCATATATATGTATGTGTGTGTGTGTGTGTGTATAAATTCATCTATATTTACACACATATACATAACACTTACATAATATTATACGGTTTTGTATTCAATGGTCCACAATAATACATTCGCATCAATATATTACGATTACTGTTGCGTATACACGATGCAGTATATCATTGATAAATATTAGTAGTATAATCTCGAAAATACAGTAAACCGTTCCGCGATCGATGCATTCAATAAAGCCGTTGAGGACATTATTATTATATCATAAAGAAAACATTTCGTAAATACACTATAAAACAAGACATTTATCGCGTCGTATTCGTAGTTTTGAAAAAAAGTCGAGTATTGTGTTAAACTACAGTTATACGTGCGCACATTCCGTTTCATAACTTATGAGTATACGGGTAATGTCTATCAAAAGTCCATGACTAAATCATTATACACGTAATATGTACGTACTTTAAGCTATGATTTTTTGCAATAAAAATAATTTGCAGTTAGAAACGTCGCTGTACAAAAATAGCATAGGCTATAAATAAAATAGTTTAGGTATCTCGAAACAATTATATTGCGCTTATTATTATCAATATTATTATTATACCGTTCGGGTAGTATAGACGAATATCTGAGAATTCTCACGGAGTCAACAATTCTATTTTTTCCATCACGATCCATGACAAGCGGACGACTACTTATCACCCTTTAAATAATATTATTCTACATGTGCGTGTTCCTGTATTATAGTCATGTGATTACGATTTATAAAATGAGGCAAAGTTTTCATTAAGGCACTGAAAACATAATATACTATTATAGTTGTTTCGAAGTTGTGTAATGCAAACATTATTAGGTACACTATACGGCTGGACGTTCAGCAGAGAAAGTTCAGGCAATGAAAGACTGTGAAAAAGATACTTCTCGAAAAAAAAAATACATAAAAATTATACTTGTACATATAATACAAACGACCGAATTACGTTTTGAGCATTACCTAAAACGTGAGATAAACAAGCACGATATTATTATAAATGCGTTAAACAACTACATTTACACAAAGATGAAAAAAGGGATATTATCGCGTGATATTAAAATTCTAAGTTTACCGATGGAGAATTCGGGGATGGTTTTTATATAATAACTTATTTTTTATTTTTAAATAATTTAGTGTAGGTTTATACGACTGCGTTACGACTCCGTTATATTATATACTAATTAGTTATATATGATAAGAAAGGCTCGGATTTTAAAGTATAATAAATAACAGAAAAAGCACAAAATTGTTTAAAAATGCAAAAATGAAGCGTATTTATTTTAAAAAAAATTTAAAAAATAATTAACTAACATGTATTTTTCAAGATTTGCAGTAGTGAAACTGACTCTATTGTCTGATAGAATGTTTTTAGACACAGAAAATGAACGTTTTGATAAAACTCTTTACCAAATTCTCATACTTATATTTTAAAAATGTATTAATTTTAACTTTTGTAATTTTTGTAAATTCAAACACTAAAAATTTAAACTTTGAAAAAGTCGTTATCGATGTTACATGAGTACTGAGCATATATTCTATAGGCTATATGTAAGTCGATAAACTATCTACCTGTAGACTGTCTGATAATCTATCTGTTTAATAAATTTAACAGTCAAGCAGATAACAAAAACAATAATAATCCAATATAATCATTTAGTTCCTTATCCGGGTTTTCACATTTCTAATTAATTAAAGAAAAATTTTTTTTATTGCATGAAAATAAACAATTTCCAAAAACGCCACAGCTGGAATAACTTAAAAAAGCAATAAAAAAGCAAAAAAAAGCAAAAATGAATTGGTTTACTTGAAATTAGAATGACATGAAACGAATTTAATGTATATAAATTAGATTTCTAACTGATATAAAAAAAGAAGCATTTGCTTTAAAATCCAAGCACTAATGATAAGCATATAAACATTGACTTTAAGGCGACTGTTGAATATTTCTAAAGTAAAAAAAAACTATTCGTTTGATTGTCTGAAAATAGAGAGAACCACTTATTTCAGTCTAATTCAAGACTACTACACTAAATTTTTTTGATTCAGTAAGAGCGTATTATTGTTTGTTTACGACGATGGTTGGTCTTAGTCAACTATAATAGATAGATTATCAAGCCAAATTAAGGCTGTAATTAAAGGATTTATTTTTATTTCATAATATTTTGTAACGAAACATGATGACTAATCATTATTAGTTTATGGCAAGAGAAAATCCAGAACTTTTGTAAAACGTTTGATAATAATTATTTTATTTTATTTTTATTATTCAAAAATAATAATGAGCCCCACTTGACATGTACATGCGGAGACCCATGAATTCACAATATGCAATCAATGTTATGTTAAGTATATTTAAAGCTATTTACAATAAAATATTATTGTAACGATATAAAGGATTAAAATGTATATGTTCTTGAATAAGTTGATGCTACAATTTCAACCCTTACAGTATATATTTACCTTACCTAGATTTTCTATAACATAAATAAATATCTAATTTATTTTATTTTCTTATATTTATACATATAAAACAGCAGTAAGCTATTTATAAATAAATGAAAATCATTAAGAATTAATCTAAAATACAATAATAACTCAAAATATAAGTATTCTAATTGTTTTCGAATTTTTCGTATAGCCAGTAGCTGCCTGTATTCAGCAACGCTGTTGACCAAATAATTTGTATAGCGATTTTATTAATTTAGCACGTTTTTGCTTTCTTTTTACATTGAAAACAAATTTTCAATTTATAAACAAATGTGATCAACAAATATAATGTAGTATTTCGTGTAAACTGATTTTGGTTACCATGCATACCATAAAAATATAAAAACGAAAATCAATACAACAATAATATTATGAATAATAATTTTTAATATTTTGCTTGGTAACGGATAAAAACGTTGGTTCAATATATTATTATTAATATTATTTATTTATAAAATCCTATATACTAGACGTATCTTTAAATACTGCGTTCAAAACACATTCCATAATATATTTTAATTTATAATTTTTCTTTCACACAAAATAGTTCATCAGTATTTTAGTTTAAAGATAGATGTAGTTGAAACTAGTAAAATTAGTAAACACTAAGCAGCTTTAATCATTATAAGCATAGTATTTAAAAATTAAATCTTCACTATAGTTTGGATTTAACTGATTGTTTGGTTTCAAATATGTAGATATACACATTTGACTGTCACAAGTATTGACGAACGGTAATGTCATTATTTAAAAAAAACATATGACACATATAATTCAATGATTGATCATAATATGTATATTGCTATAAATACATAGTATGTTTATTATATTTTATAGACTATAATTGTATGATCTACTAAAAATTTTCTAAGGACGATAACTATTTTATCTATTTGTTTAAAAATATTAAAACTTGAAATGTATTATGGTTTTTTATTTTCTATTATATCTTTCAATAAATTAATCAATATCATTTATAAATAAAAACAAAATAATCATAGCTATAACTTACAGCTAATATTTGAGTTATAAAATTGTGTTTTAATTGTTAAGTATATATATTCACTATTATTATTAAAATCAATATATTACAAGTTGATTATTATTCGAAGTGTATCTATGTTTCTGTGATATTCATTAAGCCATTAGGTTTGTTAGTTGGCACGTATCAAGTTTTTATCCTCGAGTTACGAGAGTAACTAACCACATAATTTTCTTGATTTAATGATAAGACTTTCCTAATAATCATTCTGAATTTTTTGATTTTTAACTTACTTAAATATTGTACAAACGAAGTTACACAAATATTAATTCATCACTTAATAATACTTCGACTACAATCGAATCTTTAATCAAATAATTTATAAGTAATATTTATCATGCGAGATTCGTGCACATTGAATACCGATAAAAAACTATATTTTTTTGAAAACGATTGAGATAAATAAATATCAAAACATTTTTAAAAGCATAATTTCATCAACTATTTCATCTTGTATTTTTATTTGAGTTGTACAAACCAATATTTCATAGTTAATACGACCCACATGTAATATAGAAATATAGTATCGAGTCCGGCTCAACAAGGATTAATAATTGTCCTAATAATAAATTATAATGAACATTTTTATTACACTTTGTATGAAACGAAACCGACGTGTTGTACTTGTAAGTGTAATACTTAACTAGAGAGATCGATCGAATTACCTCGTACATTTATTAATTGAAGGATTATGCGTGTATAATGTAATATGTTATAGTCGAGTCCCTCATAGATCATCGGACTCAAGACAACTGACCAGCAGCAGTACGGTTTGGTCTCAATCTGTCGCGTGGTAATATTGTGACTGATATGCCCAGCGAAAATAAAATATCTATTCTAAAATCAAAGCCTTTTAACAAAACTAACCGCTCTTAAAAAAAACCCATAAATGAGAAATTTCGTTAAAATGGAGTACTATTTTCTTTAGAAACTCATTTTGCCGTAGTATATAATAATTATAATAATATTGTAATATATAATAGATAATATCAAAAATAGTACGATCGGAATATAGAGCAGTATTTCCCAACTTAGGGAGTGTGAACACTTTGTTGAGTGAGAAGTGCGAGCAGTCATCACAGAGAGTATAAATTTCTGTTATTAATAAATAAAATAAATAATAGACATTACGAACCTGTATATTTTGTTCAATTATTTTTTAACTGTAGTACCAATATGACTTTGAACCGGATACTAAAATATTAGAAATTATTTGAATAACTTAAAATATCACTTGGTGCGCTGAAATCAAGGTCGAGTAATTTCAAATAGAGCTCGTCGTTACCGAAACTTTATTTCACCATACTTCTGAAAACTCCGAAACACAAACATTAAGAGATGTGCCTGATTATAAGACGTGAAATAGAAACGTCGGTATTCGATAAAAATCGTACGGTCTGGGGGACAGAAAATTCGACGCGTAGGCTGCGAAGAGTTTCGTCGAATAGATTTTCGGTTGTACATACGTTGTGCAGACGATGTAAACACGTCTACGTGATTTGTACTTTTTTTTGTTTTATTTTTTCTTCCAGGACCATGTGGTATTTACCACGCGTGCATATTTATTCATTTTAAACGCGGTCGAACAATACGTGTTCCTTTAGGTACATATTATTTGTATACATCAAGCGCGCGTGGCATGGGAGATGGGGGTACGGTAGACGGGGATAAACTTTGCACGTGCGTTTCCCCGGGGGCGATTCTCGGTCGTGGTCGATATTTACTGCTCCGGAGAATCATAAGGTGCGGAATCACCACCGCCGACGCCACCGAAACAGACGCTGGTGGAACACGTTCGTTTCGCGCCACGATTGGGACGGTAGGATGGCGTGCGTGAGGGGAGGGGGGTATAAGAATTCGGGACACGTGTAAAACTCCGCCGCCGGGGCTGTAAATTTGATTTCGCCCCATTGTTTACCGTCGGCCGATTACGTTCAATGAATACATCATTACACCGCGCCCACCGAAAACATACGTGCACATACGCATTCGGTTGGCTAATGATGTTGTGTTTTTCGTTTAATAATATATTTACATAGCGTTCAATCGATACGCACGCGCTTTATTTCTTTAATAATGTTGTGAAATTGCTGGTGCGTGTGCGAGAATGCGCAATCTCCCGATAACCCTATACGACCCGATGTTCGAACGACGACTCCTGGTCGTAAATGAATAGTTTAAAAATGATGATAATAATAAAAAAATCGAATCCTGATAATTATGGCAGTTCGCGGTTTCTCGATTTTATTGAAGAACAAAAATTGACTATGCTCATCAAAAACGCACCCGCACATGGATGAAGTACTCGAATTTTCCATAATATTTTATGGGCCATGTTTTTGGAAACATGACAGGATACTGTTAACGAAATATTATTATGATCGTTGACCGAAAACCAAATGGTTGTCACGGCCTTAATGATGCGGATGGTTTGTTGAGGATTTCGGTTAATCTTTATTTGTTTTAAATATAAAATATATTGTATTTAAAAATGTTACATTTTGTAAAATGCTCCAAATACCATACGGATAAATAATTGTGTTAACAATATTATTATGTAAAAGGTAAACAGTTATGAAGGTTTTCTTAGTTATAAAAAAAATATCTTAGCTTTAGTTTAAAGTTTAATCAATTAATATTCATCGTTTTAACTAAAATTAATTTTAGTTTATGATTAATTATCATTTATGTTTATTATAAATTATATAAGTTATAATGGGTCAAGAGGTTAAAAGTATGGTTTTCCTTAAATTATTGTAAAAGACTAAAAAGCGTAGAGATCATTCGTTTTAAATAATAGTACTATTTTAGCGCGAAGGAAAATTAATTTTTATTTATTTAAATATTATACATATTATTTTGTAATTAAAGGTATTTTACATTTTCATATATAATTTGGTTATGATGCACATTTTGGTCATATAAAATTTAAACTGTTGTAATTCTGTACTGTAGGTACAATATTTAAACGGTGCTTTTTACTAATGAGTAAAATCCATAATCCGATACCACGCACGAAAATAGAACGATATTAAGAAGAATTACGATAGATTTTTTGTTTCTGGTGATAATTCTTCAGGTGAGTTTTCATTTTCGTACACACCGCCAAACATATATCACCCGAACTTTTAATTGTTCTAAAAAAAAAAAAAATACGAAAATTAAAGCTTTCCGAACCGATCTAACCATCTTTACGAGTGTTTGTAAGAAGCTTAAAAACACACTATTCCAACATTAAATGTCACTCGCGCGATGGTTTGAAGACCGAAAGTCAAAACGCAACACGACTAGTTACTACGCGTTATTCATACAAATTATGAAATATTACAAATTACAATATTACAAATTACTAAATATTAGCATGAAAAAAATCACACATTTCTGAATGAGGGGGGAGGCAGGGTAATGGATGTAATCGAATGAAGTGCCTGGCAAATACTCGTAAATCGAAAAAGCACGTCGCAACGACCGGATAATAGGACGTGCGATTTCCTCACGAAACCCGACCGCGATTCCGGATTCAGGTTCGCCATAATGACCGTCGTTCGGTACCGATCCATGTCCGATGTCACGCGTACGGTTATCAACGGCACTCCGCACGCGTAAGCGTCGGCGGTCGGGCTCCTGTCCAACCACGTCGTTCGTTGGTACCGCACCCGCGATCGTGATTAACATTGGTCGTACCGGATCGTTAATCGTCGGATCCCCGCAGTCGAGAACCAACGGGCGGAATGTCGTTTCATAGCTGCAACTAGGGGGACGCAATAAGGTTTTTATCACCTCTGAGTTCAAATGTAGCACTACTGTTTTTTTTTTCAGATCTATATGATCCTTAGTAATTACAGTTAAAAACAATTTAATTTATTTTCAGCACCCCCCAATATTTGGGCTCTAGTTACGCCCATGCGTCATTTTTGTGGTTTTTTGCACGAATTCGTGAAGCAACGGGTGGAGTCCGATGACAAAATGATTGAAATGCGTGAATACACACAGCGTATGATAACGAAACGAGTGGTTTTGTTTTTACTTCGTTAATGTTTGAAAAAATAACTACATAGTATACATGAAACACGTTTAATGTAGTCGTGCAAATTGTGAGTTTAACCTTAAACTTGATTTATAACAAATGGCTGAGAAAAAAAAAATTAATTATTCCCATCTACATTGCGATGTATTCTTTTGACCGTTTTTGTGTTAAGTAACAAAAAGTTAATTGTATATCGCCATAGCTAGCCGGTTAATATCAACCTATGTGTATATTTCAATTGTTTAGTTATACAATTGTTGCATTAACCATTCTAACTATGACTGTGTAGTAACTGTAAAATATGGTTTTGGTCTAGATAAATACATATAACGTGTTTATTACCTTAGGCGAAAAGCATTTATGAAGAAAATTGTGCAAATTAAAAAGACGTGTGTTTTTGATTGTTAATTAAAAACAAAACGGAACTGAACATTGATATTAACTTAATTAAGTTATGAACGATTATTAAACCAAACGTCTAAGTATAATGATCAAAGCTCTTTTACGAGATTTAGACCGTTAATTTGTCTTATATAATTTCGTTTACTTACTACTTAATATAACATATTTCCGTATTTTCGTTTTACATGTAACACGGGAGTTTTCTGTAAAATGTTTTCTATTGATCTCAGTAAAACGACCGACATAAAATTTACCTGCATCTGATATAAATTTAATTATTAATTATTTCTAAATAGAAAACACTTCCTTCCCCTATTATAACTGTCCGATGCAAACTATTCAACTTACTTAATACTAAAAACAATATGCCAAATAAGAATTTATATTCGCAATTTATACATTCTTAATATTATATTATTAATTCTTACTTATATATTTGTTAGTATTAACCTTTATTCTTGTGATCACAATATTAGTCATGCGTTAAATTTAGTAAATCAAATAATTCGATTGATTATAAACAGTACTATATTATATACTATTTATAATCAATGATAATACCTACCTTATTATTTTAGGCGTTGGCTATAGGCAACTACTTATGATTGCATGTTCTCTGTATTAACTATTGATTAAATATTTTGATACCATGTTTCCGTAAGAATGACCGTTGTCTTACTTCTCATTATGAGTTACAATGTTGATGCCGAACACTAAACTTATGCCGAAAAATAAATTAATAAGTTTATTTCTAGTTATAATTCAGAAATTATTTCACGAAAATAATGTAGAAAAAAAAAACATGAGAAAACTTGAATTAAAAATAATTACTCCTACTCCATTATTTTATTTAGTTAAATTAAAAACATTTTAGGTTACTTACGTTCTACAAATTTAAAAGCTTAGTATTATTGTTATTACCAATGAGTGATTGAATCATATGCAATGATGTGCAAGTGTATAATTATTAAAACACCAAATACATTTTTTAAATATTTTCATCCTTGATTATTATTGTCATTGTGTTTAACTGTGAAGTTCTCAAAAAAATACATCCATAATTTGTTTGAAAATAAATTAAAGATTATTCTAAAAAATACTGTAAAATATAATGTTGGTAATTTATAGCAAATCGTTAAAATGTCTAATAAAAAGAAAATACCATGAATTGTAGTGTAAATAAATTTCCGAAAAATAAATTGTTTTTTTTTTTTGCATAACTAATTTTTCCCAATTAATTTATACTAGAGCTTTCAATGAAAATGTTGTGTTATATTTTATAATTAAAATAGGCCAAATTCAGCTAAAGATAAAATCGTTAGGTCGCGTAAGTAAATGAAGGGGATCAATATTTAATTTATGTGTGGAGGATTTCGATTAAAAGTTTATGGTAATCCTATTTCCCTTTATTGTTATACTCGTAATTTAAATAAATCATAAAATAATAGTTAAAAATGAAAATTGATTGTTCTATTTCAATCAAAATGATAACATTATTTTTATTCGTGTCATATGTTATCTGTACTCGATCAGAGCCTAACCTCTGGCTAAAAAATACTTGTAAAACATGTCATCCTTTGTAAAATTAAGATACGATGTCATTACATTTTCAATTATAAAAAGGTTTTGCTTTAATTTTTAATTTAATTATAATCCATGCACTTTTATGATGATAATTATAATTAGTAGCATAAGTTCGACAAAGAATTATCTTATTGATGGAAATTCATCATGACTAACATAATAATATATTATATTTATAGAAAATGTACACTTTACAGTTTGCTACGACGGGTTTGAAAGTAAGAAAACGCTACACCCGCAAGTGGTAACTTCGTCTTACAAAAGGTACAGCATAGTAAATCTGCGTTCAATAGAACCAATTATGTGTTGGTATTTTTAATATTAGAGTAAACTGATTCATTATCAAATTTTAAGGTAAAAACATTATCTCTGCGGTGCCATTGGTTTGTTACGATATTTTAATTTTTAAGCAAGTTATGGTTGTATAAAATATTACGTTTAAAAAAAAACTCAAGACACATTTCAAAATGAAAATATCGTACACACCTATTTAATTAGACAGATAATGTTCTTTTTCAGTTTACTCAAGTATCAAAGCTAATGGTACAAAATTGATTTTACTTATTATAAAATTTCCATATTGTACGTTTGATTTTTAAGACTGAGGCAACGTGTGTGGTGACCTCTTAATTGTAAGATGATGTCGTTCCGCTAGTGGTTAAAGGTCTTCAAATATTCACGTCCATTTTTTTTCCATCGTTATAACGTTCATGGTATAATAGTTGAGAAAAAAACTTAACACTCTTCGAACATACTTTCGAATATTTAAGATTTACGAGAGCAGTTTTTTTTATTTTTATTTTTTGTTATATTGATTTATCCTTTTAATTTCTCTACAGTATCGATGATTTGTACATGTGTTCGAGAATGTAAATTCTGATACGTTTTATCATTAAATGTTTTAAAAAATGTAATTTTTTTTTTTTCATAAATTTATTTGCTATTTATATCTATATTTATATCTATTATCTTATAGAAATAACCGTTACGGTAGTATCTGATATTTACTGCGAACTTTTTCGAGTTATGGTGTGCAAGTAATGTAGTATATAATACATAGATATGTGTGCAGCAGTGCGTTTGATGTATCCGCTTCATGTGGCTGTAAATGATGAAAAACTAGTGATTATTATACATGAAAAAAAAAATCCTTTCACTAAACTGTAAACAACTGAAGAACATTTTATGATTATTTTTTTTCCCCCAACAAAATTTCTCTCACGGTCATCTTACCTATACATATTTAAAGCCATAAATGCGACGTTCAGATGGGATTGTTGAGTTACACTTAAATAGTTACTACTATAATGATTTTTTTTCGCTTGTAGCAGCACTACGTTATTATTATTATTTAATAGAGAACAAAATCTAAAAAAGGACGACAACACTCGTATTCTGCACTATAAGGATTAACAGTTTTTTTTTTCATTCGAACCGAACATCATCACATCGATTGTTTTTCGTGTGATCTAAATCCAAACGGGTTTTTTTTAAAAGGCACGCGCTCAAATCATAAAATGATTTATCACTGTTATAATGCAGTATATTATTACAGTGATGATCGCGACAATAATGGAATACAATAGTTAATACGACGGTACGCAATAATTCGTTGAGAGCTAAATAGTTTGAAATCTAATCGAGCGTTTCGAAACGATAAATTTAATAACATACAATAATGCAATGGTAATTTTCCCTTCTGCGACTTTTGAAAATTAACTCATCCGTTGTGCACGCCAACGGATGATGAGGAATGTCGCCGTCGATCTTGTATTATATTCTATACGTATACGAGTATTATACTTCGGTATGCTCGTAAATGGATTGCGGATGCCATTTGAACGGGTGTAAATGTTTCGAACGGATTGATATTCGTTGACAAAAAGTTGCATGCGCGCATGCTTGTTTGTCGGTTAGTTTGAATACGTTTTCGACGAGTAAATAAGTAAAACGAAGACTCGCCGATTTCTACTGCAGTTCTTAAACTCGCTATCATTCAACGGGGTCGATGACTTATTTTCTATTTCTTATGTTCTCAAAAACTCGAGTCCGTGGTAGATGTATAACAGTTACGCCACTTGGCAAGTGTGTGGACTCGCCAATATGACGAATAAGAGTAAACTACTAACCGACCGAAATCGTCTCTTGAATATATCATATATACAGGTCAAGGTAGGGCAACTAGTATTGTCAGCACCATTTGGATCTGATTTGCTTTACATTTTGAAATTGACTACTTTAACAATTAAAAATAAAAATTTTGATAAACCATTTATCTACAATTCCATACCTATTAAATAAAAAGTAGTGTATTACATAATTTTTGTATTATATTAATATCGGTACGCATCTGCTATAGAACTCATTTATACTTTGAGATCTGAACTACCTGGTATCATTCGGAAGATATTTTAATATCTTAGATTAGAAAATTTAGATACTATTTCTGAGTAAGAAAACATTTAAGGTTTAAAAAAACCACAATCGTCGTATATTGTAATGATATTTATTTTTATTTATTATTTAAACCATATACATTTACATACACATTAATAATCAACATGTTAAGCGAAATGAAATATTTCCTAGGTAACAAAAATGTGAACAAATTATACATACATCCCATACATGGCTCAAAACGGTTAAAAGTTTCAATCCTTAAAAATGTGATTTTCGATGTCCGTTCTTAGCATAGATATAGATAATTAGGGGTGGCCAGATTTTGAAATTCTTAAACCGGGACATTAATTTGAATGTCCTTTTTTTCTGAAGTAACACTCATATGAGAAAACAAATAAGTACCTATATCCTTTTGTTAATATCTATCAGCTAGCAAAAATATACATTATTAATATAATCCGAATTTAATATTAATATAAATATCGATTAGATTTAGTAATTTAGATTTCATAATATAAAATGGTATGTACAATATGATTTGTATAATGTATGTGTACAATAATATTTTATATTTTATTATTAAATAATATTATATTAAATGTTATTTTATCTCAATTTATATTAACTAAGACATACTGAACGACCCGACCGGAATACCGGAATATGCCGTTAAAACCAGGACGAATGGCGAGCCTATACATAGTAATAGTAAGTGCATTCCCATAAAATGACAAATGAATCAGTAGTATGGTAGTTTTTGTTGTATGCTGATTTGTTAGTCAGCAAGTTGTATTTGAATTTTATATATTGATAAATAAATGTTCAAACAAGAACTATTATTTATAGCTATAACCTACTTGTTTAGTTATAATATCTACCATCGTTGACTCAACTATCGTTTCGTACATATTTGCGTAGTTCGATCGTCGTAGATATAGTTTTTGTTTCTGGTCCACTAAATTTGAAATGCCTATCTCAAAACTGGCCGTCTATACAGTCTAACTTATAAAGTTGCTCATCACCGCGCAAAAGTTACCGGATAATTTCGCACCGTCCCTGTGAAACGACGCCTTCGATGTGGTCAACGTCAACGACGGACCATTTAGTACATGGCCTGGATGTCGCGCGTTCTGTTTTTTTTTCATTTTGTTATTGCTTTTATCTTTAAAACATTATATTACAACAATTTTTAATTATTTAAGATACAAAGAGAAAAATTAATTAATTAATGTCAAATAAACAATTAAATAACATTATTGTTATTTAATTGTTTATTTGTAAATACTAAATAAAATTTATTAAATTCGGACACCAGCGTTGGAGATGAAATTAATGATAAGTGATGTAAAAGAAAATTGAAGAAAGAATCACATTAGGAGAGGTGTAACCTAAGAAAGAGAGTTGTGAGATTAATGAATTCCAGAAATGAGAAAAAGACAAGTTTTATGATGACCAACGGATAAATCGCGAACGGTTATACGGTTTTATCACACGATATGTGCAGCTATTGTACAAAAACGACTTTACAACCGAAACAATACAATTTCGCGATTCACACATGACAGTTCGTTTTGCAGTGCAAAGGCGCAACACGTGAAGCGAACACACCAGAAGTTATGACGTAAATTACGTGCAAAAATCTTCACAATAAATCGCTATGTTTTTCGTTACATAGATTTCTAGTCACTTTGTCTTACGCGTATAAAATATATAATATTGAATAACATGTAATATAATATTTCGTATATGTTTCAAGGTTTATAAGTATTTCATGCTGCAACCATAGCTGTTCGCAGAAATACTATTATCATAAGTAGTCTGTGAATTTAAACGGTATAAAAAACAAGAAAGCCTTTAACAAAATATGATTTAGTACGTTGATAAAAAATAAATGTCATTAAAATTATTTTTAATATCGAAAAATAGTTTTTTTACTTTATAAACTATCTATTACTTCTCCTATTTTCTTTTCTTCTTCCGTGAAAATTATTTTCAAAACATAAATATACAATTTAAATTGGTACAAATATCCATATTGGGTTAGTACAATCGGTAGAAACATAATACGAAATAAAAATAGAAGTATGAAATAATTAAAACTAAATGTTTATTACGTTTTGTTCATTCTCGTGGAAAAATGCCTTACGATCATACAAAAAAATTTTCGTTTTTTTATTCTTTAATATACCAAAAAAATTCAATGCTCAGGATGTCCAGAAAAAAATGTCGATCGTATCGAAGTTCTAATCGTAACAAGTATAATATTACAAGTCGTTCGTTTCCGAGTCAGCCCGTCGTAACCGCTTATCAATACGTCCGGAAAACCGTAGTTCTGCAGCGCATTATTTCGCCGCAACTGTAACACGTCATGACGAAGTGTAACAATGAATTCCGTCGCATCGTACAAAAGCGCGTAAAAACACATACATATGTGCATTATACGGGCGAGGCGAATAGAAAAAAAAATTAAAATTAAAGAAAAAAACTACATACAACATATATATATGGATACATTCGAAAAAATGCGTTTTGTAATCATGCTGGACATTAAGTTTGTGTGTGCAACTGGTGTACAATGAACATCACGTACGTCTCCCGAAGAGTATGTTTGCGTGCGCAACGTGTGTGTGTGTGTGTGTGTGTGTGTATGAAAGTGTGTGTGTGCTGGATGGTTCATTGCTCGCTTAAACCCGTACGGTTCGTTTTGTTCGGATATGCTCACGTTTACGCGTACACAAATGTATGTGTGCGTTGAACGGCCACTACATGCGACGGCGATAAGATGCGATATTATATTTTCGAAGATATGTCGGACGAGTATGGGAGAAGATGAGATAAAAAGCGGACGATGAAAAACAATATTTTTATAATACGTAACAACAGACGTAATGATAGACGTTATAATATGACCGCATCACCGTATCCACACCGCTAGTGCGTCGTTTACGCACTTTCTACCCGGTAAACCCCGAGACCAAGGTCTCCCCGTTTAGATGACCATTTTCTTTTTTTTTTTAAGTACAATGTACAGACGTACGTGCATGGTTTTTTCTTCGTTCTTTCTCCTCCTCCCCCAACGCATGTTATCGTGTTCCCGTGAGGTTACCATATATTTCCATAAATTCACGTTTTCAAATCAACTGATGTTTTATGTAAATATTTGACGTACTATTAGTAAATTTGTTTATAGTTGACAAGCATATATTCGCTAAGTATGATTTTCATTACCATTTTGAAAATATTGCACAAGATTCATCCGAAGAAGTTTTTCCAAATTACGAAATTATGACCGGTAGATTATATTTACGCAAATGTTGATTTAGATTAATCGAAAGTGATAACAACTTCTCAAAAGAATACAATTTAAAGTTTTACATTTGAAATATTTTAATCTCTTGGTTTTTTACCTAAAAATTTAGTCGACGATGTCTTTTCGTATTTAACTGAAAACTTGGATTTTTCTGATTTTATAATTGACAATTATGTATGCCCTGTTCGAGGTTTTCATCAATCTAATGGGCCGTTAAACATTTAGAGAAAACTTGAACGAATAAAGAATCAGAATAACTCCACCGAAGTCATAACTCATGTTCGTACATTTCACACCCTTACATATTCAAGAAGTTATCAACACATTGTTAGACATATAAAGTCGTATAAAAAAACTTGGAAAGAACAAGAAGACAAATTGAAATTTACAATGTAAACTCAGACAATATTATAACACAACGAAATATCTATACAATAATTTCGAAAGTAACGGAACACGATTTTGTGTCTCAAATTCGTAATTCGTAGTTTTTTTCCGTCAACACAGCACGACCAATCTTACCGAATTATTGCACGTATATTGTGTTATTATATTATATTCGTACGTATTATGGTAGTTTTTTTTAAAAATGTTCAAATCGTTAAATATTTAACACCTATATTTCACGGAATTCACCATCGCGTTGCGTTTTCGTTCTTGTAAAAAGATAAAACATGCTCAATCGTGTTGCAGCAAACCGCCCCAATTACAAGAGTGCACCGGCTGACACGTGGGTTGGCCCGTAGGCTCCGGGGAAACGTTGCTGTACGTGGCCGCGATCATTGTCTGCGAAGTGGTCGATTCGCGCACGGGCTGTAAACACGAAAACGTCATGGGGCGTTGCAGGGCTGGACAACGTAATCGTCTGCGAACGGGTAAGTACCGGTGGGACAGGTTAGTGATATCGCATTCCGGGTAAACCACGACGCAAAAGAAGCGGCTTTTACGAGCACGAAGGAAACGTGCACGTCCTACTCGAACGATTTCGTACGTTTTACCACCGTACATTTCTGCGGCTGTGTGTCGTTTGCGGCCACGCCAGCCAGTGGCGTGACGAATTCAAACATTTTCAGAGTCAAGAATATTTTGTCGATACCCACCCAGCCCCCCTCAAAAAAAAAAAAAAAAAAAACTGAGAGGCGGATGCCTCTCGATAACCCACATCGTCAATGACGCAAATCATCAACTCCGTTTTCTACGTCATAACGATTGAAATCGTTACAGGCTTGTAACGCGATTGACATACGCGTGGGCAACTTTGCCTATTGCGTTATTTTTGTTATTATAGTTATTGTATTTCATAAAGGTGTTCAGATTTAGCCGCATCGTTCAACGCCAATATGATAGTGTTGTATTAATTGAAAACAGCTACGATTCAGTCGGAGTATTATATTATTTTTTGAAGATTAGACAAATCAATTAACGATTTGAGCACTCGTGATTAAATAATGTGTAATTACTACTTATATATTAAATTTTTGTTAACGATCCCAAATATTATTTTTTCGTATGCGTTCAAATTCATCTATTGTCTCATAGTTCAATCGGATAGTTATTATATAAATAAGGACGTGCACTTGATTTAATGTTGTAATTACTAATTCAGCGTACAGGGAAATTATATATACAAATATTCATTTTGATCGTAATCGATATTCATTATCGTACAATAATATAATATTTTAAGATAAACCAAATAAATGGTTTTTATATTCTTCTTGTTAAAAGAAAAAAAAATCATTATTTTCTATGTTTGTAATAATAATTTTTTCGTTTAAAAATATTTTTCGGATTACACTACGAGTTACCAAACAGTTTTGACATTGAGCGAATGTTCTAATTTACAACCACCGTATGACAGTCACTATCTCGTTAGGTGCGACCTAGAGATTCCGTCGATTAATTTCAGTTTTTTGTACCCTTTTGGACATGAACCAATTCAATTACTATTGCTTTACACGTTTATCCATGCACCGTCGTAACCCAATTCCTCAATTGGAACGGACCCAAGCACGTGCATAATACGAATTACTGACCGACTGCGGGTTCGTATGATAATAATACGATCGTGGTCCCTATCAGATGAGCGCAAACATCGCCGCGGCGTAACATAAAACATAACAATCGTAACGATAACCCGAAATGTATTTCGACGCGAGTGGTTAAATGCACCAAGTTGTGTCGGCTTAGGAGTATAATAGCCTATACGCACACACATAATTACGTAATGGTTTTGTATACGCGAGCATCCGATCACCCGTTCTCACGCACATTAGTAGGTGTATATAGGTGTATAACCTATGTACCCGATCAACGATCGTGTTATAATCGAACGAAAAGAGTACGAAACAATAACAAATGCTACCGAATTTATTATAAAATATACTATTGTGTTGACGGACTTTGAATTTATCACATTAACCGCGTACAATGTCCTATATTGATAATATAATTGTTATAATAACCTTTGGTGAAATACCTCGCAGAAGTTGATTAAACTCTATAGTTGGTAAATACGAAATTCAAATAATTCACTTACTCAATGATTACAGCATACGGCCAAAACTAATATTTAAAGTTTTGCATGGAGAAATTGAAAAATAATTTGAAATTCTAAAGGAAAGCACCTAAAACTAATTATATAAGCATTAAGAAATTATTCATTGAAAATCGCATTTCTAAGGGTTAAAACAATTTTGGGCTTTATACCGGACGTATAAATTTTTTCGTTTCTTAGTTACAAAGGAAATATTCTGTTTTGTTCGATACGTTGATTTTACCCGTTGAAATGTTTGTAAATTAATATAGTATAAATAAATAAAAATAAATATACTTAGAATATTTCTACGCTTTTTTCAACTCACATTTTTTATTTATTTATTTATTTTTTTTACATGGAATAAGTAATCGTTCTATAGATATTAAAATATATTAAGAAATTAAGAATTCTTGTGATTTTAAAAAAACTGTTTGTTTTCCTTATTAACGCTTAAATTTCAAGTACTTTTTTGTACCCCATATCTGTAGTAATATATTCATTTTGTTTGTAACATTAAAACTTAGTTTCTTATACTTATTTACTTAAACCATTTTTATAATTATTAATTATTTAAATACCATTAATTTGTAAGTTTAATTTTTTTTTTTTTAAATAGTCATTGTACACTATTAACAGCCTTATACCGTGTGTTCAATTTTAAATGTAACAGGAAATATTTCGAATGCAAGACCTTGAATTTAATTTGGGTTTTTTTACAGAGTATAGGACTTATAAATACATATGTTTTTGATAAATTCTAATTTTTAATTTTTATTTTTCTGCGCATGCGCAGACATTTTTAAGACGGTCGAAAGTTTTAAATTAGGTAATTCGTATTTATACACTAACGTGTATAGATTCGTATATTACATTATAACAAATGATGCATTGAGGACCAGCTTGCGCGGTATAGGGTGAATATATGGTATTTCCGTGACAATGAAAACAAAGTAATTTTAAGTATCAATGTAATTTTCATGTCAGTCGTGTAATAAGGAATTACATTAGACGTTCAACAAATAATATCACAAAATTGCCTACAACTCGAAAATACCTTACTTCACCTTACATATAAATCAACTTAGTAATGAAATCAAATAGGACATTAGAAGAATAATAAGGGGCGGAAAATCCTTTCATGATATACTAATACATTTTAGTAATAATGATACCGCAATCAGATGACACAATAATATTTTTAGGAGTTTAAGTAAATTATATATATAATACAAATGGGTAATTTATACGTCAATATAACAATATAAAACGGTAATAGTGTTTATAATGATTTCTATGAATCAACGAATTTTTTTTTTTTAATAACTTTTCACATTGATTATTTATAGTCCAATGAGCAATAAAATGTAATTTACGAGTCTATAAATTAATAAAAACTAAAGTTTATACCGAAGCAATATCGAGGTCCATTCAATTTATTCGATGGAAATAATTTCAAGTATTTTATACGAAAATGTGTACATAGAAACTAAATGAAAATATAACGAATACGATAGTAATTCGACAAATAATAATAATGCATTTTTTTTTCTAAATAACAAAAACAGTAATGAGAAATAACTTCTACATATTATATTATACTGTATTATATATATATTAAAATCAAGTAACTAGATCGTATCGCATTGTACAATACTATGAATAGTACAGGCACTTTTATTATGAAAAATGTAGAACATTGATTGTTAATAGAAATATTATTTTCAAATACAAAAATTGAAATTTATTTCGTGACAAAAGCAAAAAAATTGAATTACTATAAAATATAAAATACGATAGAAACTTGAGTTTGACTCAAATTATGATATATTAATGTATATCATAAATGTAATCAACTATGTGTAACTAAACTATGTGTATGTACGCTTGTTGTTTCTATAGCAGCCAACGAAACTCTTACATACATTTTTTTATATTACCTAATATATATATTTTTATACCTCCTAATTTATTGTCAAAACCAAGTATAATAATTATACATATAAAGCAAACATATCAAATACATTACCAAACTTATGCATATGGTTATAATATTATTATTATTATTATTAGTTAAAAAAGTTAAACTATAATTAATAAAATCATATCGATCGTACAAAAATCATAACGTAATTTGGTATAAAATACCATTGATCATAAAAACTAAACTCACATTTACATAATCTAAGATGTTATTCAGGTCGGACCACGCGCATATATGAATTATTATAATATATGTAGGATGTAGGTATACCTCGGCAAACCAAGAATATTTTAGAGTCGTGCGGAAAAACCTTAAATTAACATATGAAATTGCTATGAACGTCAAAATGTATTTTGTCCACATCAAGGTGAGGTACGTATACTTATTAAGGGAGGAAACAATCCAATAACCATTCGTCTTGTACTCTTTGTCGATATTTATATAATGTATAGTTTGGTCATGTATTGTAATTTATAAAAACGCCGATAATGATGTGATGGTGTAAACATAAACGGCAAAGGCTCTCTCTTCTCACTCTCTCTCTCTCTCATTCTCTTTGACATACACACACACACACTCATAAATATCTACCTTTTGTAAACCCATCATCAAAAAAAATTATGAAAAAGAAACGCGACCGAAAACTAATCAAAAATAATATATACAGACTGTACTCAGGTACATGATCTGTCTTTTCCATTAACTTTCTCAGACCCAGTCAATTACGATTTAAATAAATATACAAACTTCTGATAAGGAAGTGAATGAAGCTTCATATTGTACGTCCCACAAGTAAGTTATTCCTTCTAGAAAAAGTTAAATTTACATTTTCCATAGTTTTCCGTTAGTTTCTCGTTGAGATTGCTTGTAAAATAATTTTTGTTTTTCGTAGTCTTTGATGGTTAAACGCATCGACGTGGAAACTTGAAATGTCAATGTATACAAATACCTATAGTAAATGATTGTAACGTCCATTATAATATAGTTAATGCTTCATTTTGAAAAAGATATTCTCACAAAAAAATAAAGGATCTACATTAAAAATTATTATATTCTTTTTTTCAGAAATCAAAAGGTCACTTATGCTCTATATTACTTTCCTCGTTTACAAATACCTCGATTATTTCCTCTCTTACTGGAAACTTCTAAATATTTTTTAATTTTTAATTTGTAAAAAACAATCCTTATAGAAAATCCATCCAAATTGACGGTATTTTGTGCAACTTACGGTGGCTGTAGATTACGTTATACAGTACGATTGAATTTTGGCTATTGTAGTGAGTTGGTGAAGAAATTTTGAATGCATTGGCAGGTATTTGTACGTCAAGCATGAGAACTGGATTCCTGTGATCTATAAAAGAAAAGTGTAAAATATTTATGTTTATTTTTGATAAAACAATCGGTAAATATTAGTGTTCCTCAAAGACATGTGTGAGAGCATTTATCGGTTTCTGAAACAGAACAGTTAGAACCCACCATTCGGTAGCCGGCGGTGACACGTATTTTATACTCGATGATTTGAATCATTTAGAATACACATTTAAGTAACGTCTAGTGTTCTGAAACTATAGAAATCAAAAAGTGACCAATAAATATTATTATAAACATTTCTTCTATACAAAATAATATATTTTATGTACAAATCGTACGGAATTAATTTGTTTTATATGGATGTATTATAATGTATTTGTATGAAAAACGAAATACGAAAATACAGAATTAACATATTTCGCGGCCCATAGTTGATTTAGTGACCGCTAAACATGAAAATATTATAAATAGGTATTTATCCAGAAGAGAGTTGTGGGGTGAATGGGGTCTAATTAGATAAGAGCAGACATTTTTCTGAACCAGCTCATAAATTGTAATTAAATTACTTAACATGTTATTTTAACACTCAATAAAAAAAATAACCGGTATTTCAAGGAGTTTCTACTGCCTTGCTAAACACAAATCAAATATCTTGGTATCCTTTTTAATAAAATTCGGCCTGTCCTCGTTTCAAAAAAGAAAACAAAAAAATTATTAAATACCAGACTATATCTTTAGGAAAAAGTTCTTAAACCTAAATTTCCACCAAAATATTGATTTTTAATCAATCAATTTATCATTAAGCTCATATGAGTTTACGATTCCTCACTTTGTAATCATGCCAAACCAATCGACAAAAAATCAAGCTTTTCTTTTCATTTTCTTACGCTAAATAACTTCCATTTTTTGATTCATCAGCTTTCTTTTCAAATACTTTAATATTAAAGTCATTAATAAATTAAAGATGTCACATTAAAAATAATTTAACTTCAGGTTATCACTTCACTCCATCTCACTTATCTCAAAGCAATATCACATTATGATTCCCGATAGCCTTACACGCCGTCTCAATAAACGCTGTTGCCAAAGATATTCTTGATCCTGATGTTAATTCAAAATCTTGCCCAAATGAGAGTTATATCTCTTGATGGCTATTCCCTTTTTTTGGTTGTTCTTGATTGTTCAATGATTCCTTAAATTGTTTTATTGTATAAAAAATATTGACATTATAAATGTTATCTTAGTGTTCAATTTTTTTTAAAAGAACTCTTGATTTAAAAAGTTATTAAAAAAACAGTTTTTTCTTATATGTAATTTTTATATCGTAAAGAGAATTTTAATTTTTTGGCTTCAAAAATCAAATTTTTTTTAGGAACTCTCCTCTAAGCTATCCCTATATGTCATATATGTGCTCGACTATCATGCATATTTTATAATAATATTATTGTTATATTTTATTATCATGATATTCGGACAACAGTCAGGAACTGAAATAGTATAATATAATATAAGTATTTTACAATGACGCGGTGGGCGTCCGTCGAACAGAATTTCTTCGGCGACGCGCGTTGAATAGCACCGGAGCGCATCGTATTGCCGGAACAGCTACACCGTGCCTACGCCTCTGTGTGCGGTATAATATTTAAGGAAAGAATAATCGCATGTATAAATTTAAATACGCGCGTACGCGTATAACGGCTTGACAAATAAAAAAAAAAAAAATAATAATAATAATAAAAATATAAAAAAAAAACACGAATTTGATTACGAAATGGGAAAACTCATGGTAAAAAACCGTCCCCTCCTCCAACCCGTTCGTCGAAAGAATCTTGCGTGCGCACTGTCGGCAAAGTTCGACAACCCGCCCAACGCCTAACGACCTGTTTTTTTTTTCACGCGAAAATATTATTTTATGAGTCCACCCGATATAATGTAATACATATTTTATAATATCATATAAGCACTACATACGAATATAGTATACATGAATGAATGTATGTTTATGCAGCTACATTGATGCGTCACACAGAATTACTTTTTTCTCTACCCCCTTCCCAAATCACCAATAATTTATACTTACCAGCGCGAATTTAATGATTTTAGTGTAGATATACTCATAATTATTATATGTTACCGTTTATTTGAAACTTTTGAGTAGTAAAATGTTGACCACTACATCATATATATATTTGTATATGGTATGTACTATTTATAAATATATATGTATATACGATTATATACGATATTATACAGAAAAAGTAAAAAATAATAGCAATTTTCATTTTTTCAATATTCACGTCAATACCGTTTTTAAAATTGGTACCTAAGTATTAAAGTATCTGTGCGTGATTCGTTTTAAACAGCTAGCCGAAATGTACGCATTGTACTACACGTATGTATAGTATGAATGTACACCTACAGCTGAACTTCTATTGAACGAAACTGATTGTCCTTTAAAAAACTATTTTTTAATAGAAATAAAAATGTTTATACTTAATATCCTCAGTTTGGACAAAATATATGTATGTGTTGATATGTAAAAATATATATAATAATGATTACCTAAAATAATAAATAATATTATATGATATTAAATATAAAAATAATAAATAAATAATAGTATGATAATATATAGTTACATTATGACGTGTCCATTTATAGCTAGTTAAATTAATTTATTTAAAATCATAACAATACTGCATAAATTATAAATCTCAAAATATATTTCTAATAATAATAATTTAAAATTGATTGGATTAATAGATATATTTTCTGTTAAATAAAAACATTTTTTATAAAAATTTCATAGTTCCATAGAAAAATTCGTCATGTTAAGAGTTTCTTTAAATAGAGGTTTGTGCAATAAAAGTTCAATTTTTATTTGATATTATTATTATTATTATTATAATTATTACTCTACAGCGACATTTATACTGTATTTTAATTGAGTGTGTGAATGCATATTATAATATTTCTTCAAAGTGACTCGTATACGTATATAGGTACTTCTTTCGTGTTCTAATAACTTATATATAATCTACCGGGACTTGTAATTATAAGTGTTTTTCGTTTCCCAAAATATAAAAGAAAAACGTTTGCACTTAATATATTGAAATATTATTGTTAACATTTTTCCTGTTTTTTCCGGATCCATCCATTTTAAATGATATATATATATATTTAAAAATTAACCTCTAACCTCAGTATTATGACTAAATATGTTATCAACTACGTGTGTACTGACCGAAACAGAGATTTTATCGGGTAAACGTTTAGCGATTTTTTAACAATGATTTTTTCCAGGATCCTGACGTTATCCTACGTGCCTTTCAAACATATACACTGACGTAATTTAAGAGATGCATCGCAACCCCTTACACAATACCAGAGGCATGGTCAGATTTATATCTCATTACGTGTCACTAGAATAATAAAGAATAAGTGGCTCTTGTTATTTAAGTTCTAAAATCATGTGAATGATTGATTATTTTTCTATTTTTCTTTTAATCTTTTCGATTTTTTGTGTTTGCATATATTATAAAATATACCTAATTATTATTATTATTATATTTAACAATTTAATATTTTATGAGAAATTCACAATGTAAATGATTAAAAAAAAAAAAAATTAAAAAAGTAGAAACTTCTTAGTCATATCAGATTTCATGCTCGGGGTTTTAAAGGAATGGGTGAGCAGTATTGTAATTTATATTCAAAAAAACTATGAAAACATAAAAATTTCAATTTTTTATAAATAGCTCAAAAAAAAAAAAAAAAAACTTTTTAAAACTATACCATCATAAGAAAATAATAAAATAAATGAACCTTTGATATTCTACATTTTTGTATTTTTAGTACACCGTAAATTTCGTCGTATTTTTATAAATTTTTGTTAGTTTTTTACAATGTTATAACTAAGAAAACTTTTGAAAAATCCCTAAAACTATTTCCTTTTAATGTACCTAACAACTAGATTTCATTTTCTATCAGACATTTCTTATGTTTGTGGCGTTTGAGGCAATCCTTCTGGTCGGAATCGTGTATACAGATACGAACCGCAAGTCACGAACAAGACAAACTGCATGATTGAAATTATACAAAAAAATGTGGTGACCTCTAGAACCTCTAAGATATTTTCCAAGTAGCTTTTTATGGGAAATCTAGCTAGACCTGGAGATGATAGCACTAAGTTCTTTGACCACAGATATATTTTTTTTTTTTACCTTCATGGGCTGAACTGCAATAATATTCTCGTGGGAATAAAATATCTCATAGTATGCCATTTGTCAGATAACGCCCTAATAATGATTTGATAGAGCTAATAAAATATTAACTAAACATCAGACCACTTGTAATTCACCAACACATGGTTACCATATTAAGTTTTTTAAAGATAATTCATTAAAATACTAACTAATTTAAAATTTAGAATAATACTACTTAATATAAACCCTATTTATTTGTTATAACACTTATAAATAAATAAAATATTTTTTAATTTAAATTATCTTAATTTTCTGTCATAAATAATATTGAAGATGGAATAAAACCTAAATTGCGTTTATGTATTACATTTTCTTTCAAGTTGGAAAATGTTGACGTTAAAATAATACAATTTACTTATTTGATAAACTCCTTTGAATTGTATCCTTGTACATACACATCGAGTGTGTTTTACTTGTGTACCAGTGTTGCATTAACCAAAGTCAGCTATGTTCTTCTATCAAGTTCTATGAAGATTATTATCTTCATTATTTGAATACGGTATGATTGTTGCACCGATGCACCGAATTAAAATTAATTTTTCTAAATACATATTGTATTTTTACGGAAAGATTTAAAAAAATAAATGATTTAACGTGCTTAATAATTTTAATTAGAATGGTTCGTTTTTAATTATATAAATACAGACTTTTTTAATTTTTATAAAAGCTGGTTAAATACTTTTAATAACATTTCAAATTTTAAAGAAATATAAATATAAAAATGGTAATATGAAATTACGAGTATAATGCATATTACCATTACTATAATACATTCATAAACATTTTCACGGTCATTAAAACGTCTTCTAAAACATCTATCAAATTAATTTAAGTTTTTTCAACGTTTCAAAGTTATACAAGTCATTAATCTTAAAATTATTTTTAATATTCTAAAAGTTTTGTTAAATTACATTTGATATACTATTAAATTAATAACTTGAATAATTTAATCTTAATAATTGTCACGCTGTATAATATAAATCTCATTTTTATCATTTAAATATATATTGCGAACTTAGATATTTTATAGTTTATATAATTAAGAACTTTAAGTGCAATTTAAATATACATTTTACTATATTTTACTTCGTAAGTACCTAAAAAAGTTTGTTATTTGTTATTTGTTTACAGTTTTATCCACTTATTGATAAAAAGTTTTCTTTTAAAAAATGTTTTGTTTTCAAAAGTGTAACAGAGAGTGTCACTGTAATTTGTCGAGTGCTGTAGGTCACGCTGCACCACAATATGCAGGCATTGAGTGTATAAAAGTTAAAAACTGAACACTATAAATACTAAATCCTTAATATACTACAACAAAGCTGATTGTTGGACATTGTATACATGTATACAAAAAAAAATCTGTAAATGCCACAATAAACAACTTTACATTATAATAAAATAGATAGGTACAAAACTGCACAAATAAATAAAAACGGGATACGCCTTAACACAATATTATAGTTTGCGGTGTAAACCTACGCAAACAAAAAAAAAAAATTACGTTAATATTTTTTTTTTCATTTTTTTATATACTTTTACGGTCCGCAATGGATACTCTGGAATAATGAAAAAAAAAAATTATAACCATCATTATTTTCCTTACTAAATAATAAAACATATTCGTGTACACGATTTAGCACAGCAAACTATTGCACGAATATCAAACATATAGCAAATAATAAATGTCAGTCGTATTTTGGCATTCATTCCTCGTTGGTGATCACAAACTTTTTGTACAAACTTTCCGGCAAGTGCATAAATTCACGTGATCAAATATTCAAATTTAAAATGTCTTTTCGCATGATGTTTCGTTTATAAACGCATGACACAGCAATGCTTTATACGTCACCAAAATTACGAACCCGTTAATAAATTATAATATTGACTAAATAAAATATATCAATCAGTTCCGTTTTGGAAACACATATGCATGCGTTATTTGTTTGAGAGCTCTTGTTGCTACAATCAACGATCATATTTTATCAATTTTAAATAATTACTTCGACGCCTGTCCAAGAGAACGGAAATAAAAAAACTCAACAACACTTATATGTGGTTATAAATATTTAAAACATAACGATATGGCATATCAATTAAAATATACGTATACCAAACCGTGTAAATGTACTCACACACATACACGAAGACACACTTGCACATCCAAAAATAATATATTTGTTTATATTTATATTATATTATATTATATTATTTATATTATATTTTGTGTATATTATTTCGCAACAATCAGCGTTTTAGAATGAACTAAAAAAAATCTGATGATCGAATACTCGTATAACTTTTTTTTGTATATTTTTTTGTAAAATAATTATATATTATACAATAATATATATAATATTTATACAATATTTTTTGTGTATATATTTCTATGTATATTTTATCCGGTATCATATAAGATTTTTATTATTTCATTTTGATTTATATTAACTATAGAATATATTTATTATATGAATAATTTGAATAATAATCTAGTTATATGATAAACTCTGTGCTTAAAATAATTAGAAAAAATGAATTATTCGGTATGTGACTCCTATTTTTGTTTTTTTGTATTATTCTATACTACGAGTATGTCAAAATATGTGTACAGTATTTTTCTTGTTGCATATTTTTTTGAGTTCGAATTTTTTTTTTAAAAAATGAGTTAAGTTCATGACTGTTGTATGATTTTAAACATTTTGATATAATTTCAGTACATCAGATAGTTAAAATATTTAATTTTTATCATTTATATTAAAAATATGCTTTATAAGACCTAAAGAAAAAGTTATGAATCTGATATATCACAATAAATTACTATAAATAAAGACCGTATTTATATGCATTTTAAATTGTAAAGTATGCATGCAAATATGTACATAAAAAATACAAAATATAAGTAGTAATTGTTGATTACTACAGCTATTTATTTATTGAAAAGTTAGAAAATAATGAAAAAACTATATTATTCAAAGGCTACAATATTTTTATTACTGTAGAAATATACAATTTATTGGAAAAAACAATGAGTAATGATTAAATTTTTTATATTTGTCTGAGTTAGATCACATAGACAATTTTTGTAAAAATGTAACTGTACGCAGAAAATCTTTGTTCCACATCAACGTTTAGGGATACATTAAAGGTACATATTTAAAAATCGACAACATTTCTGGGGAAAAATGTTGCCTAAAAAAATTGGCTGACGTCAAAATATTTACTTAAGTTTATTTTAGAAATTTTCGGGTCGGCTAGTACTTGATAAAATTAATGAAAAATTACAGAATTGAGTGTAAAATATGGTAAAACTACAATGTTCGTAAACCATTTAGATATGATTTAATTCAAAGATTAAATTTATAGGTTTACTTTTTTTTCGAGCGTGTTCAAATCAAATCACGACGATATTCGTTCACTATTTGCTATGATGGGATAGGCCGTGATATTTTTAGAGCTACAATAAGTTTGAAAATATTTCTTTTTATTGTTACGGCTCATCGATTTGATGATCCTAGTACTCGAAGTGAGAGAATAAAAGATGGTTATAAACTGGCTGAATAAAAAAGCAATACCAGTAAATGGTTAATTGTAATCAAACCAAATTATTCACATAACATTTTACCAAAGCATTTTTATGTATTTTTAATTTTGTTTTTATACAAGTTTTTTTTTCGTTTGCCGATTGTAATATGACAACATTTATTTATTGATCTATGATTGTCGTCATATTTATTCTAAATTAGGATGTGTAATATTATGTGTACAACATAGCTTCATCTGATTATTGTGTAAATAAATTAGTGAATTTTAAATTCGCATTTATGGTGATATTTTATTTGCATGTTTAGTAAATGTAACTCTCAGGCATTGATTTTAATAGTAAACAAAATTCTATTCGTCATTTTAAAATTTTGATGGCGTCCTAACAAATAACGAATTTGTTTTCAATTCAATTTAATTGAATTCGACAATGGCTTGAATAGGAACATATTTTATGATGACAATGGTTCAAAATAAGAATAATATAGTTTATTATAATACTACACCGCAACTTGCTAAGATGTTTTTATTCAGTCCATTATCATTGTAAATTCTTAATTATATCGATGCACTCGTACAAAAGACTGCATTCAATTACATCTGGACTAATATATACATTTTTCAAATATCTATTAATTATACGTTTCAAGTAGGCCAAATGAAACAATTTAGAACGTCTGATCTCATTACTATTGCTATATTTCTATATTTCCTACGGAAATGAACTTGCAAACTATTTTTCTAAAAAAATATTTCAACGCCTCTTCGATTAATTAACAATTTTCAAAAGGTACAAAAACTTATTATCAATAAAAAGGTATGAATTCATATAGTGAGACACGATAACAACGGCACCTGGTTTAATAAGTTGATATTTTGTTTTTATAATTTATTATTATAATAATAATATGTAAATAATATTATATATATATAAACCAAAATAACTCAGTAAATAAATTCTCAATATTACTAAACCCATCTCATGATTTATTTAAGTGTTTTAAGCCCTTAACCATCTACTGCTATAATAAAATAGTATATTATTGTAACTTTAAACGTGTAAATATAATTGTAAAATATTATCTGTTACAATATTAGATCTAACATTCTCTGTATTATAAACGAATTATTTTTATTATTTAAACAAACTAGACTTCATGTTCGAAAATTTTCGATTAACATTTTATACGTCGATTGATAATCACTATTATCCTCTGATGTATAAACATCCATCGAAAATGAATAAGTGTCTCTATGATTAACAATGTTATACTGAAGACTTGTTGTTACGAAGTCTACGACTAGTTGAAATCGGCAAAATGGAAATATAATACAACTGTATATTTTACGAATGTGATGACTTATGATTCACACATAATACGAGAATATGCTAAATTTTTAAGGTCATCTTGCTCATTTTGGCAAAACGAGTATTCATCGAAGAAGAATAGTAATTATACGAACAAGTGAAACGTTATAATAATGGCTGCATCCAAATTGCATGCCAAAAAAAGAAATTTCCGAATTGCATGCCAGTTTATGCCAGGTTATGTCAGGTCTTAGAGGATTCTGTCCGAATTTCATGCCACGTCTTACAGGGGTCTGTCCGAATTGCATGCCATGTCTCAGAGGTGTACGCTGAGGTGTGCATGCCAGTTCGATTTTAGCAATTTTTTTATTATTTATTTTTAATATCCTGGGATACTGTATTTTATCAATTCATTTTCCCTCTCGTTTTGACATCAGTTCTACCTTTCTTATCTATAATAGGTAATATTTCAGAAATTACATCATAAAATTTTAAAGTTAATCGTCTATATTACTCTATTTCTATAGTCAATACTCTATCTTACCGATATAATAATATTTTTATCTGGTATTGGACATCATTAAATGTCTATACATACGTACGTATACATATATATAGCTTAAAAATTTCTAAAAATAAGCTAAATGCTAAATTGCCCAAACACATTGCAATTTTTAAAAATTCGCCCAAACGCATGACTTTCCGGTTTGTAATTCGGACATACACCTCTAAAACGTGGCATGCAATTCGGACATTCCAATTTATGTTTATTTTTTTGACATACAATTCGGACGCACCGATAATAATGTACCCATGCATATAGATACAGTGCAGGTAATACTACGTGTTTATTGTTAAAAACTTAATGCATTTCTTTAGACCAATAAATACTTGTAGTTATTTTATTACATATTAATAAGTGATTTATTTATTTTTATTTTTTTTTTTGCTGGACATAGTCACTGAGGTGAATTACCTCACGCGTGTGGGACGGCAGTTATCGTTACATGAGAATAAATTAACAGTTAAGTTGTAATTGTTTTGTTAGATCGGTGGCCTGTAACAAATATATTAGCAGATTTATTTTTCTCTCTTTTGGTCCATGCGTGTCGTTAAAGTTTTCGTTCGGTAAGAAATATACGGGAAGGGAGAGGTGAAATTAATGAACTAATCAATTTATATTCACAAATTATGCTCTTCTTCATGATTGGCGGATGTATTAAGACCTCTCGGGTCCCGGTATTGTAGTAAAAAGAGAATCATGTTTCGAATTAAAATTAATCAGTCTCATGGAACAAAAAACAGAAATATTTGTAATAATGAATTAACTATAAAATAACGATATCGGAAAAAATAAATACCTCGTTACAACAGTGAATTAATGACTTATTTAGACGGCATGTACTATTGTTGGCTAGCCATCATGCACACGGAATGTGTTAAGGGTAGTATTCGATTTTGATGACCAACATCTATGTCACTTTATTGTTGAAAGAATCAAAAATTAAAATCGAAAAAACTTCGAAAACCATTTTTCATGACGATTTCATTGAATTTACAGTTATTTTTATGGACAAAATACCATTAATAATTTAATTCACTTTCAACTGATGTATTTATAATGATTTCTATAGAACACGTCCATATTAAATATAGTATGAAGAATAATGGTCTAAAGTTTAAATAAAAAACAACAGTTGTTTAAGGTTTGCTAACAACGCGAAACGAAAAACACATCTCATGTGAAACACGGCTCGTGGAGGACATCGTAGTTATTCAAAATCGTAATAATGATTTTTATCGTTCCAATATATCACGACGATTATGGATATTTTTGTCCTCGCGATGATAATTTAGTACAACAACCGTATTGTGGGCGCATGCATGTTTTTAATCGAGAGACAAATAATTTGATGTGTCGTTATAATAAGGCCGTATTCGATTGACGATTACACTAACAACACATTGTTCTATTGGCGTAAAACACAGCCAGCCGTAGGTCCCGGTGCGTTCAACACGTTTTCCAACTATCGAAAACTACAAACCGCACTCTGCCGGTCCTATTGACCATTTTATTTGCATAAACGATAATCACGATGGAACGGAATCATTCGACAGTGATATAATAATGCCGTGGTAAATATTTATCGAGCGGAAGTCGTTGGACATCATAACCGAACCCTGACAACAAGCGTTCAACATTGAAGTGCGTTGCATTCAAATGTTCACGTTTCGCGACAACGATTTATTGTACATCATTACGTACTCGTATATCGTGTATAACACGACTAGTCCATATCGCGTTACATCAAAATTTCTTGTAAATCAGCCCCAAAACTGTTACGGACTGACGATAACTATTATAGTATATTTCCAACAATTCTCTTTATTTGGGATGTGTTTCCATTCAAACCATAGTATTGATTTTACACCCACGGTTTGAACGTGATAAATCTTCAGTACTTTGTATAAAATTAAAATTAATTACGAGTATATAGTCATAAGATAAACTTATAATTTTATTGAAAAACGTAACAGAATATAAAGTATTTATTTATTTCAATTATTTATAACTAGTTATGCCACTGTGATTCCATAAAATATTATGGGAACATCATACGTAATAGTAATACAATAATAATAATATTTACACAATACTAATCTCATATAGAAAATTTATAAACCTTAAAGATCAACGCTAATAACTCATTAATCGCAATACATTGTAAATTCTACAATCACGTAGTGCACTGATATTCGATATCACTACGAGTGTTGATGACCGCCGATAGTAAGTTTTAAAAACAAGTTTCCCACTTTCTTTATGCCATCGTTTTATGATATTTTCTTTTTCGCGTTAATTTCGCAATTTTTTACTCGACACAATGTAATACATCGTTGTACGTTTGCACATCTGATGGAACGCTGTACGCCGACACGTCACCCATTTCGGACACGGTTCCGGACAGTGGCGTACTTCTGAAACATTTTTGAGGGGGGAGGCATAAATTAATTGCACAATTTTTTATGGTTATAATATAATCTGAAATTATATTATAAATTATTACTGAATACTTACAACTCATGTTGATCACTTGATATCAATGATAACCACATTATAAAATAGTGACTATATGTGACCATCACTCCTAATCCTAATTCGGTCGAATATAGATATTTTATATTACATTGATAAATGATATCAAAAACTTTTGATATCAAACACGATTATAATTAGTGAAAATTAAAAATATTTATAAATTACATTATTTAAGCTGAACAATTAATTTGCATTATGGCATCAAAAAACTTTTCGAGGGAGGGGTAAATGTCCCCGTTGCCCCTCCCCACAGGTATGCCACTGGTTTCGGAAGATCGACTTGCAAAGTGTTCGGAAGCCGAACGATTAGTGTAGACGTCAGGATATCAAGATCGGACGTTACGAGGTCCATAACGATTGACCGTACTCAAAACATTATTATTATCGTAATATTTGTAGTATTACTGCAGCATGGTAACACAACCTTGCCAATGTAATCGAATCGCCGTTTCGGTTTCTGATCGGACATACTTCCAACCACCGTCTACACCCAGGCAATGTCGTAATAGCTACGTGCTACGTACGCCACTTGCATTATGTCATTTAGTCAATGCATTGGAGCCAACTTGATTTCTGGTACATTTACTTAACCGTTTTTGTTTTGTTTTTTCTCGCTCACTTTGCGTTTAATTCTGCTAATGATCCATAAAGAAATAGTTTCGAGACATTGTCGTATATCTCTCCATGGAAAGTTCAACGAAATATTTTGATTATTTTAAAGTACCGTTATTTGAAGTTTATTTTTGTTTGATAATAGTTCATAAAAAAAATAAATAATAAAATAATAAAAAAAATGAGGGTAACTAAATAATAGAAAATTAATAAATAAATAAAATCGACTGTTTTTATTTGAATGAAATTATTGTTGGTAAATTATTTGAAAATGCTCAAATTAACCTACTATTTTTACTGAAACTCGGAAAATACCGTATAATACAACGGAAATAACGAAATTTCGTAAATACTTTGTGTTTTATTTATTTTATTATATATGATTATTGTTAATGATATCTGATATATATGATATCATTAACAATAAACATATGTAATAAAAACAATAAGACAAAGTATTTATTAACTTTTTTAATTTTCTCGTATAAGAATGTGGTACACACCAATACCGGTATGAAAATTGGCATCGACGTTCAGAACTTCATACGCAATCGTGTAGTTAAAAATCAGGTAAAATCATACTGAATCGTGTAGCTTAAAAAGGTATTGCCGATATTGAACTTATGCAATCGTGTTTTACCCGTTTTTAATAGGATTGAAGTACTTGCATATTATTAAATTCGTAAATAAAGTAATAAAAATTCTAATCTGACAGTTGAATTGATTAAATTAAATAGATAAAAAAAATATTAGTGATATTTGCTCAACAATCATCAACTCAACAAAAGAACATGATATTAGTTTGCAATATTGTGAATTACACTTCGCGTTACAATACAATGCTCAGCTAATTAAATATTTTAATTCTTAATTTATTTTGAGGTATTAAAACTTTTATTAACTTCATTGTACATGAATATTTATTTGTGTATTCATTTTTTGTGCAAAACTGGAAACAGATTTATGCTTATATATAATTTAAATGCGTAATATTGTAAAATTTTGTAACAAAAATTAATTATGAACAATAACAATGAAACTTATTGACAGAATAAATAATATTATTGATTTGAAAGTTAACGACGATTAATATTTAACTGTACGAATATAATAAAACCTCTGATTGCAAAGGTTATAATTACCAATGAGTGAAGGGCATATATTCAATAAATCTCAGTAAATTGTATTAATACCGGAATGTTTATGCCTCAAGCATCATAAATCAATCGTATTAAAACCGGATGAATAATTATAATAGTATACATATTATTAAGGAGTAACATTAAGCGTAAGTCCAGTGAGTTTTCAAGAACGGCGATTATATTTTTTTTAAATAATATATTTTGTTTAATAAAATTTAAGACATGGATTACATTAAGAAAAATGTTATAAATAAACTTTTTCAAGATCAACGTGTATATTGTTTCTATCTTTATTGACGCAGTGACGAAATGCGTAATTTGATATGTGATACGACTTGACACTTGTTATTTAAGATAAAATGTTAACGTTAGGTATTCATAAATTAAAAAGTAATTATTCAAATGGAAATTTTATAGCTAACTAGTTAAAAAAAATTTATTTATGTATCATTTACAAACGAATTGTTAAGATATTATTTAAAAAAAAAATCCTCAAACTCTGGAAGAATATAAAAATATCATCGTCCTATTTAATAACCTCCACAAAACTATTTTAATGATTATACTCTATAGAGTATACTTTTCAGATTTAACGTTGAATTTTGCCGTACATTAAATTGTTTTACAAAATGTAATCAAGCTTTACTTTTTACTTTAGCGTAAAACTTAACACTACATTATAATACATCAAAACATTATTTTCGCTAATATTGGATTCAATATTAATTTTAATACATAACAGGATATAGTTTTATACATGCTAGTGAATATTTTGGGCTTCGTGTTTAGTTGTGTTTTCATTGTTATTTATTCTATCATAAATTATATTATTTTTTATGATGAATCTATTTTGATTATGGTAAACACCCTTCGACTCACGGTCCCAAAATCCTTACTGCGTTTTTTCGAATTAAACAGGATAAATTTCTTTGCTTTTTCAATTAATTCAGAGTCCACTAGACATCTTTGCATTTTCATTTCAACTAACATATATTCGATATTTATACACACTTGTGAACACATTAAAATATTGTTATTCATCTTAAATCTAACACTACGACGACTTGTAACTAAATGAAATACTTAAACAATATATTTCAAATAAGTTATCATATATTTATAAAGCACTTAAATAGTTTGGATAGATTTTCAATATGTAATGTGGACATTTTATTACAGAAATATTTTTAGTAAGAGATTTGATTTGAGTTCAAATTTCCAGCTAGGTATCTTATGAGTATTTAATTATACACAATTAAATCACTATGTATATATTTTAGATAAAAACATCATTAATATCAATGCAATAAGTTAACATACATACAAGTTTAATAATCACATCTTTAATAATATTCTACTCAAAACTCGATAGATGAAATTTATTTAAATTTATGTATTTTATTATATATATATATATATAAGTGCCATGCATGCAGAAATATATTAATTATTCATTATTTTGCCTGAATACATCGATAAGAGATATACAATACTATCCGAACAAAATTGCAGTAATTACTTTGTTTTATTTTTTTTTTTTTTTTTTTTTGAGCTCATAAATAAAGTGAAACTCTTAGGTCGGGTGAAATACAATTTTTATTATTACAATTTTTTTTTATAAAATAACACCATAGGTTTTTTTATTTTAAATTATGACGCCATCTAATTTTATTTTGCCAGTTTTTGCATTGTGTATATCAGATTCATTATTATTGTTATCGAATTAAAACAAATCATTAATTTGTGTTAATTGCAAACATCTAGATTTTAGATTATAGAATGGTAAATTTAAATTTCTATGGTTACTTACTAATTTTGGTTTCAACGCTCATCAAAATGTACGAAGGATACGAATACGAGATATCAACCATATTTATGATTACATAAAAATATTATCACACCATTATAATAATTATGTATCATTTTTTTTTAATTTTATCACATTTTAAATCCTACTGACTATATAACTTCTGTAGCTGTATATATTATATATGATTTGTGTAAAAAGATAAAGTATTAAATTATTTGTAACGACCCGATATATTTATTACATTTTTAAAAATATACCATATAGGTATATAATGTTGTACTCACAAAATATGCAATGAATATAAATATTATAAAATATCGATTTTACAACAAAAATGTAACATCATTCATGGTTTTATAGAAACAAAAGTATTATTCAATACATTAATAATTGTGTGTTGTTTTTATCCAAATCAATAATGAAATATAATTCAAAAGAATCAATGAAATGGTTTTTTTCAAAAAGAAATTCATTATTTTATTATTTTTCCGAAACATACATTTTTTTTATGTTATTATTTAAAAACAAAAAGTTCATATGATTTACTTTTAAAGTTTTAAATTATTTTCAGTGCCAAGAAAAATTCAGTAATTTTAGTAAAATTTATTTAACTGAGAAAAACAATCAATTAGCAGTACAATTTTTATAGTTCTTAGTATTTCATATTTCTAGTGAATATGGTCCCTTTACGAACATTATAATAGCTATAATGTTTAATACATAAATATTTGATTAAAAAATAAATAGATAGTAAAATGTTGAAAAAATAAAACTGCATCTCGAATGGTTTTTAAAAATAAATGGAAATATATAGCTTTAAAATATATCATTAAAGTACATCTTTAAAACACATCTTTAAAATGCATCTTTAAAACACCCACCCTAGTTGCCCACCCAAAATAATAGCTTACCCCACGTTCGAAGATATTCGTTTTTAAAATAGCATTTATACCTGAAGGTTGTCTGTAGTATATTTTCAGTATTTCTTATTGAAATAAGAACTATATTTTACATTTAAATTCTATTATTTATTTAAATAGTATGTACAATATATTAGTCAAGTATACGCAAGTAATATTATATTAAATATTAATCCGAAAACAAATATATGTTTAAAAAAACTTATTTACAAGATATCCAAAATAATTTATGCTCATAACTTGTGAATAATATATTTTAAGATTATATTATGTTATCATTTCTCTTTTAATTAATTAAATTAGTGAATAAATGTTTATGATTTGTTTTCTTATTCGTTTTGTATTTTATCTTCAAGATATATTTAGTAATTTTTTTTTTATGAAAAGAGGTTACTTACATTACGGGAAGTATTTTTTTTTTTTTATAGTTAAAAAAACTAAAAATAGCATATTATTAATTCATGTTTTTCACAAATGTGTGTTATCTCTATTTCTTGTTTATCAATTCTGCATTACTAACTGTTATGGTAATCTATAATTTTGGTTTACATATTTCCAAACAAAAAGAATATGTTTTTTTCCGAAAATGTTGTTCATATAAATTTTGTATAAATAAACTTGAACTGATAACTAATTATGATGAATTTGGCTTATAAATTATAATTCTATACAATTTGTAAAAAATAACTAAATAAGGACGATTTGAAATAAATAAAAATTGTATAGGTACATAAAATGTACCAAATTAATAACCAAGGTGCAAGTATAACTTACAATTTAATACTTAAAATACAAATAAAATTAATATTCATTTTTAAAGGAAATTTTTAAATGAATCTAATTTTTTTTTACGCTATTTACATACCTATAAAGATTTAAATTACATTTTTTATTTTTTATAGACATTTTGTTTTAATATTTTATGAAAAAAAAGTCTTCTCAATATTTAAAGTTTAGTTAAACATTGTTAAAAGTTAAATGTCTTTTCCCGCGTCTTTGAAATACTTGATCACATTTAAAAGTTAAAAACAATTTATTTAGAATTTCCAAAGAATATATACATACTTACTTACTTACTTTTTGGCAGATATGCTTAGCACGTAATACAAAAATTGTTAACACAAGTTGTTAAGAAATTCTCATCTTCATCTTAAAATTTTTCTTGAAGAAAATAATATTAACATGAATAGAAGTTGATGGTTAAAACAATAACTGTTTCTGTTATAACTAAAAATATTTTTAAAAATTATTGCATATCACTACTATAAGAAATTAATGACCCGAGTGAAGTATTACATTATTAAGCCACGTGTAAAAATTTTAATACGTTCCAGTCAAATCGTAAAATAAAAATCAGATTTTTGTACTCTAATTTAGTAGAATTTTTATACGAATTATTAATTATAATATAATAAAAACATATATAATACTTATGTTATAGCATCCCAATCAAACTTCTAGATTATTTATTATTTCAAATATATAAAAGGTTTTAATGTGACAATGTTATTAATTAAAGTAAAAAAAAACTACTAAGATAATTTTATGTTGTATATTTATAAACATTTTCAAAAATAAATTATTTTAATCAGAATAAAGTAGTATGAAAGATTATCTTTTGTTTCATCATATAACGAATTTGGCTAAAATAAATAATGCGACAGTACATTATACATTTATGAAGTCAACAGTCAATATTTACTCTAGTATTTGGCATTGGAAATGATTATGCGTGTTATAAAAAGGTTATAAACACTTTTTATATATTTATACACCTAAATGGTACAGCGGGTCACAACATCAAGTTTATTATATAAAGCCTGCATAATTAACTTGTCACTTCAAATCTAAATATATTTAAAGGAGTTTACTCTCATAAATAAATGTAAAATTCTTTACCTTTTATAGCTAAGCCGCTTGAGTTATTTTAATGTTTTAAAAAAGATTTTATTTTTTTGTCCACCTTAATCTTAAACAAAAAAATAATGGACATAATATTATTTCAAACTGCCTTCAATAAATTAATATTTGTTAGGTAAATTATTTATTTTTGAAGTGGACATCTACCTATTTGGTTACGTAACATATTTATAAGTATTTATAATTAATAATAAATCAGACTTGGTCATTGGTTATGATAATGTAAACTATATCAACGATTAGTTAACCTTCATGACAAACTTGGTAATATTTAAATTTTACAAATTTGTTTGCATTTGTCTTGAACGCGGTGTTATGTACAGGTTTCGAAGGTGCTATTATTTTAACTACAAATTCCAAATTTCCACGTTCATAACAAAAACCAAAATTTATATTAGTTTTGACTACAACGATATACTATATTATACAAAAAATTTTTCGGTGATTAATATTCCAAGTATCAAATGGTCATTCATTCATTAATTAATCTTTAAAAATATCGAGTAAACAATATTTAACAACTAGGTATTCGAGTTTTTTAATTGAAAATTAAATATTGTTAAAATAATAAAAAAACCATTCTAAAAATATTCATTTTCCGACGGAAACTAATTTAAATAATATTAATTTTATATAAGAATGTAGTTTGGTTTCAACAAATTATCTGTTGCAAACAGTTGAAAAAATACTGATATTTTAGTATTTTATTTAACATTTAAAAATATATTAATACAAAAACTTAATTTGAACTGGTTTTTGGAGTTCCAAGTATAAATGCAATAACTATCGGCCTCAGCAATTATTATAATATTGTGAATATAGATGTACAATTAACTGTTTAAAATTTGTATTCCAAACAATAGATACTGAAAAATTGATCAATTGTACAGCGCTAAAGTTAAGAAAAAAAAAACATGAACCGTAAATCAAATCGACCGTCGTTCCTATTAATCGTGTGCTCAGCAAGAATTAATAACTTACATTATATACTCGTTGAATATTACATAACGATCAGAATATTATCGATGCTTTTTATCGTAATTGAAACCACTATCAAACGTGTCTAAATTATGCTTCAGGAAGATGGATTACTATAAAAGTAAGATAGGCGAACGAATTGCATTTGAACCGAAAATATCGATAAGTCGTCAGATGAAGTGTTAAATTTGATTTCCAACGAAAACCGAGAAATTCGACTGCTGGAATATCACAATAATAATGTTCGTGTGATTTAGACGGATAAAAATGAAAAAAATAAATACAACTTTTCTCCGCGACAATACGCTACAACGGCTTTCGGCCGTTCGGCCGTACAAATGAATTGTTAGATTCATCGTCGGAATCCCGTGGGAAGTGTAAACAACAATACTCCGGATAACGACTCTACAGACGGTTATTCTCTTGATTGCTCATGACTACCGGTACGCAAAATATAAAAATATAAAAATAAAACTGGTCTCCGTGTTCGACGGCTGAATTCGTATTATTATACTGACGTAGCGCCAGCCGCCGAGCGCATAACTCCTCGCGTGACTCCCGGTGCCCGTAAACATACTACCACTATGCTTGGTGGACAAAAAAAAAACACAAAGCCGCTATTAATTTGGTATTAAACGCGCGCGCGCACGTGAATGTGTGTGTGTGTGTGTGTGTGCGCGCGCGCGCGCGCGAAATGAGTTCGTTATGTTGTTAATATATTTATAAAGTTATTTTTTTTTTCGCGAAACCGAAAGAGACCGTCAAGGTCTCGAGCAAGGCCGTTCAGGGACCACGCCCTAGACTTTGAACCGCACCCGAGAAAAATCAAACCACATAATCCAGATCGCAGTGTTACTACTGCAACATAATATTAGTAGAGCACATCGTCAAGCGAAAAAAAAATTAATAAATAATTATAAAAATAAGCAATGAAATAAAAACGGAAATCGCGTAGAAGTCGTATGATAGATATCTGTTCGGTTATTATTGTTCGTGGATTACGGACATTCCTTCAGTATTGACAATAGTTTAAAAACGTATAAATATTTGCTATTTTAAAAAAATGTATGCCTCATCACGAGGCCGAACCAAACCACAACCGATGTCATCAATAAAATTATTATTTACGGTAGTTCTCTCCTGTCCTCTCGCCGTCGTTTTAATCGTATCACTCGCAGTCGGAAATAATATTAGGATCACTTAAACAGATTGAAGCACAAATGAATCACGTGCCTAACATTTTTCTTCGGTTATTGAAAAAAACAACTGTACACGTCATGTTGTGTGGTGTATTTAAAATGATAAATAAAATATTAAATTAAACACTGAACTTGGGTCGATTAAAATACAATTCGAAGATGAATATTTGAATTTTATATAATTAACAGATATTTTTATACATAACATCAAAACTAATTTATTCAAACTATGTGAATGCAAAGATAGATTCAAAGGGATGTTTACAAATATATATACGTTTTTATTATTTTTTTTTCTGACCAAAGATGTATTCGGGACCAAACAAGGTTTATATTTCCAAAGCCTAAATATACAATAGAAAAATGCCGTCAATTATATAAGTTGCTCAGAGAATTTTAAAAACGTTATGCCAAAGTTCACTTTTAAGTTGATATATTATCTATTGGTGGTAATAGATCAAGCAGTTCCCAAACTGTGCTCTGCGGAGGCCTTGGTACCCAGCAATGACTTAACAAGAGCTCCGTTCGTCTAAACCACAACAAATTAAAAAACTATTCGTTATTTCAAATGAGTATATATTTCATAAAGACTTGAATGCCATAATTCACCGATATGTATACTGTGTAAAATCCTAAAAAGAAAATAATATACAATTATCTAATTATAGAACTTTGAAAAATATCAAACGACGATAAATCGAAACGATCCTGACGACCCAGTCCGTTGTTTATTATATTATACAATATTTATAGAAATATGCACCATCTTGCTTACCACGTTTCACCATATAATTTGGATTTCATTCTTTTATCAGTTAATTGGCGGATGTGTAATTTTTTTGTTTCGTCAGTTAATTTATTCTTTTATAATTTTATTGTGCGTATTTATGAACAACGGACGTATATTTTTTGTTTGATTCAGTTCTTTTATTTTTATTATTTTATTTTCCGTATGTACAAACGACCGATTTTATTTTTACTGAAATGGAATGGTGGTTTAAAACGGGCTCAGTCAAAAAAAGATAACAATAGTTATAGTAAAAATAATTCCTTAGAATTACATTGGGAACATGATGCACATGGTTCTACTTTAGAATTTACGATAGCTGTATGTAGATATTCGAAAAGAAAGCAAAATACGAAAATATTGAGATTCATATTTAGATATTCAATGCATTTGCTGATGTACGTCATCAGTGTGATAAATTAACAAATTGAAATAACAAATTTTCACTTAATAGCTTAATATTCCCTGCTAAGCTTAAACGATATTTTATTCGAAAGAATCATTATTAAAAATGATTAAAGAACACATTAATTATTTGCTTCAAAATTTGCTTTCCAAAAAATGCTCAAAAATCAATTCGAAAAAACTATGAGTGGATCATAAATCCATTTTTAGTGACGTCAAAACCAACAACTCTCAATGCAGCAGAATACGAAGTTCTTATTTATATGGTATTGGATATCTGCTATCGGACATTATTTAATAGCTAACCAATATCTGAATTTTGGCCTCAATTAGGGGAAGATCATTCAATATTTAATTCAAAAGCTAAACTGCTTTTACTGCCTTTTGATACTACATATCTTTGTGAAACGGCTTTTTCCTGGTTAGAAGCTACAGAAACAAAATATCGATCACGTTTGAATGCAGAAAACGATATGCGTCTTCAACTGACTTCTGTGACACCGGACATCGACCAACTTAGTAGTAAAAAACAGGCTCATTGCTCACACTAAGACTCACACATCAAGGACGTGTATATGTAAATTTTATACTTCCGAAGCGTAAATATATAATTGATAAACGCCGTTATTCTTTTTCGTATTCGTATGTAACGTATGTAACGTTATATTATTTTTAAATATTCTCGTGTTGTAGATTTGTATATTATATAATATAATATAATATATGTATATATGATATAAAATAATTTTTTTTCCAGTTCTTTAAATATTATTGTTTCACTTTTATTAATAAATATAATTTTATTTTGACTCCTCCTACATGTATACAATTCGTGTTTATTTTACTTCATAGAAGATAAAACTCCACGAAAAATTTCTACTTAAAAAAATGCTTCAAGACTGAGAAAGTTTGGGAACCGCTGATATATTAGGTTATAAAATAAAACAATAAATCATATAGATTTAAGCTTTTATTATAGTTCAAAGCTTTTTTATATAATGCACTTGGTAAAATCATATTATCAATATAAATAAGTTCAAATGGAAATATCAGATAAATAATTAAATTTCTCTTGTAATGTCATTGAAATTTAGTTGTGACTGAAATATATTAAAACATTTTACAATACCATTTCAACAATTATATTTGAATAGAAATAATTTAAAATGGAAATGAGTACTATAAAATAATAAATGTAATTTTCTACTGTCTATTTTATTCAGTTTATAATAATTATAATACTAAATATAAGTATTATAATAATAATAATAACACTCATATAAGTAAGAATTTGTTATTTATTATGATTCACTTTTTAATATTCCCTATTGATATTCAAATACTTATAAATATTTATTTTCCTGAACATTTTTCATTTCAATTTTCAAAACTTATTTTTCTTTTTTTTTGTATTATATTTACACTCTACTTAGTGGGTAAAACAAAATATCAACGTTTGAAATAAGTTGTTTAAATTTTTTCTTTAATTTAAACGTATCCCTATATAGGTTTGATAATATATTAATACTAATATAATAAAACTAATACTAATAGTACTAACACACGTACGCACGACTGTATTATAAAGGAGCTGAATAATATAAAAACTAAAATTATACTTTTTTTATTTTATTTTGCATAATCTATTTTATCACAAACAAATATTATACATAAATAGTATAATATTATACACCTCATATTCATAATAGTTATCGATTATTTATGCGTTTTCTATAAACCAAATTATTAATTACGTATAAAAGAATGTCAGATACATTATACGTATATATTCTTCAATACTTGTAATGGAAACGATAGATTCCTATAAAGCAATATTTTACCATAATATAACCACACGTTCGACCAAAAACCATAGACTATATAATTGGATTATAACTAATAGATATTTACTTTATGTCTTTATAAGACGTGCAAACTACAAAGTACGAAAAAAAGAAATATAACGATCAGTTTGAGTAGGGGTTAGAATGATACTAAACATTTATGTATGTTAATCAAGACTATTAAAACTCCCACGATTTACTGCTTATCGAATATTATCATAACGAATGGCTCGATTAAATTTAACAGACTTTTTTTCTACTCGGGCGATTAATGCATTTAAGTAAACCGACAACTACTCGGTATGGTTACGATCATTCGACTATACACAGCAAATAATATATATTATAATATACTGAGTGATATTTTGTTAACAATTATATTACTTCACAGAATATTTTAGGCAATGTATTCATAATATTATTATGAATACATTGCCTAAAATATATTTTAAATATTATTTATTATTATTTTTATATTAAATATTTTAAATAAATATTAATTATAAATTATAATCTAGAGCATCAACATTTTCAGTATTAATCCCGGACGATGTATATTTCACCATATTAACTTAAAACACTTATTTTCGATGTTCAATGTTTGTGCATAGGAAATATTTAATACGTGTGATTTGCAAAAAAAACGTTGAATTGCTGTTAACCATAAAACTTAAAAAAATTGCAAATTTTTTTTCAACTTAAAAAGTAGGCGTATTCAAGAGTAGTAGATTTTTAGATTTTAAATCATCCATAAAATAATAACGGTTACATTTATTATATTTATATACAAAACAAAATAAAAATTCTTTTCATACAAACGACCATGTTTTGAAGAAAGTATACAAATATTTGTAAACACAGTAACAGATCGAAAACACAAGCGTTTCACGTAAAAATGATTCAATACAAAAATGTTATGCAATATTAGGTGTAATTAGATTCTATTTTTTATACAACATAATCATAGAATAATTTTGTATATTTGGTTCGTTTGGCTCTGGCCGCCGCCATCGCCGCGGAGGTCATATACGATTTATTTATTTTTTTTCATTCCACTCCGAGTTGCGACGGTAAGCAATGCAAAAAATACGAAAAATTTATTTTTCATTTTTATTGTTCGATTCGCGGAGCACGTACGCGGTACGCGACAGCGATTATTATCATTTTTTTTTTTTTTTCAATCGAGCACGCGGCCGAATGATATACGCACAAAAATCATCTTTTAAGAACATAATGTAATAACATAATAATAATAATATGTCGATTCGATTCGCGTGGCTATTGTTACCGTTTAACTCGTACCACGCATGTACACGAGATGCAGACGAGGATTTCCCATTACTCGCGACGGAACGGTGATGTCACGCGATTTGCCTTCGCCTCCGTCGTTGTGACCGCGATCGCAAGTACGTGCCGGATCAACGCATTTTTGACTCCGCGAACGACGAAACTATATTATTTTAACGCGAAACACAATATTGTACACAGAATCTTCTGGTGAAAAGAGAAGATCCGAAATAGCTCTCTCAAAAGTTAAAATTAATGTATTTACATATTTATTATTATTATTATTTTATTTTTTCATTGAAAACCTAATCTAAATTATACGTGTTTATTAGTATTAAAATGATTTCTATTATTATAAACCGCCAAAAATAGCATGCGCTTTTATTATTAATTCATAAAACTGTGTCACTATTGGTTTACGGTGTACGTTCTTGAAATTAAAATAATGGTCTGATGACACAATTTGGATTTCAGAGGTGTAGATAGCGCTGTTGCTGAGTTGATTCCCGAGACTTACTTTATGTACTTGTTAATTCCCAGCCTATTAAGAGGTATCTACAAGTCAATTTCTCCATTGTTGATTATCAGTCACAAGATAAATATATATGGTAATGTGTTGAGTGAACACTTCAGCCTATTAGCGTTACACAAGAAACTCAAAAAATGATCAGTCTTGTTAACTGAACTAGTATGTTTGTAAATCACCAAAAGACCCGAGATTCTGTATTCTCCGCTATCGATTTCGGGCTAGATGAAATCTGATCCTTCGAATTTGTGGTGTTTGCTACACACTCTCTAATGCCGTATGAATGTCAATCTCAAAATCTATGAATTCTTGAATAGGCGTCAGTGTCATTCCATGCAAGCAAATTACAGAGATCGACCAAATATTTGAACGCTAGACCGTAAGTGGTATTTTGTTTTTTGGGTAGAAAGAAAAATACAAGTGGTACGTATACGTCATCTTTTGATCCATGAATGGTATAAAGTTGAGTTACGGATGTACAACAATGAGGGAATAAACTCGTAAGCACCTTTCAATAGCCGCCGAATCAATTTAACGGTAACGATGCGAGTAAATACGTACCTGAGAATCAATTCGTACGCAGCCTTGGAATGAACTATACGTATTCACGTTAGCGTTCAATCTTAGGAATGTAGACGTACAAAATTAACACCATCTCGTGCGGACATTCATTTTAAAACACGCTATTCTTGATCATTGAACTTTTAACATATTGACATATTTGATGCATATAATGTAAATTCTGTTTTCAGTTAAAATAATCATTCAAATACATTTATTTTACTTTTGCGACGATTATTTCAAATCTTCCCGTTTTCTTAGAAGACGCTGTACATTATATATGTTATATTTTTAACGCCTTCGTTCGTCGTCGTCACCCGCGTTCTGTTCATGTTAAGCTCGCATGCTCCTGTCGTATGTCTTTATATGTGATACGGATGAAACGGTAAACTGTAGGTCCCAGATGAACGCAATACGCTTACACCGCCACGTTAGATAAACCCATATGGTCGTATTATCACGCACGGAAAATTATAAATGCTTAAATATTTTCTAAACCATGCGTGTAAATGTGTAAATAGAATAATTAACACATTTTGAAACCATTGAGAAAGTCGCACGTGCCGTGTCGACTCGGGTGAAATAAAAAATATTGTTTACAACGTTTTTGATTTCGTTAGCAAATAGTGAGAATACGTCATCGTCGTTTTTACATTGTTAAGCTTCATTTATTCCAGTATTCTCCGTGTTTTATTTCGGTAAACTCGCACTAAATGTCCGGTATGGAGAATCTCATAAAATCTTAAAATGGATACAAATAACATATTGGAAAATCCGTTTTTTTTACAGATTATCAGTATTCATTTGGATGTGAAGGTCCTACATAAAAGGGGAGTATGTTACTGATATACATTTTATACGAGGCCTCATTTACAGATCTTACTTGAATTCCTCGATCCGCCTCTGGCGAAGAAACAACTAAAATAAAAAATCAATAAGCATAATGAAATTCCGTTTACCTGTAGCGTTTATATAATATATAAATATTATTTGAAAAATTCAACAGTTTTATTATGGATAAATTGTTATTTACTTAATAAATAAATTCAAAAGGTTTGGTTCAACACATTATTTTTTTCGGCTATAAAATTTCAGTTTTTTCAAACACGGTATAACTTAATTTTTTCACATACATCATAATTTTCCTTTTGGTTTTCAAGTAATTTGGACTTTTTAAATGTTATTTATTTTATTTCCCAAGTGATTTATTTTAGTAACAATGAGATATAGTAGTATGTATTAATATTACATCCATGTAAAATACAATACATATTTAAAATTGTTATAAATAAACTACAATTTATTTATCTTCGAAATATTTTTTATTTAACAAGACTTTCTATTCAGCAAAGGACCTTAGCCAAAACTAGTTTCTTTTCGCATTTTTATAACTGAAGTTTTTGAAAATTGAATTTACATTAATAATAATGATTGCGATATTAATTTGTCTCTACGAGTAAACGATAATATTGACGATTAATTGTTCATCGTACAAAAGACTGTAAGTTTATCTACCACAAGTTAATAATAAACAAAGTTATTGTGTGTATGTGATGTCATAGAAGCATTTAATATTCGAAAAATGTGCGTAAATAATGCGCAAAAATACACTATGAAAGGAAATTTGATATTTTTGAATAGAAAATATAAATACTACATTGATAAATTGTACCGAAAATATACCACATAGCAATCGGCATAAAAAGTTCTCTATAGTTATGATCTGATTTTTGAATACCTTGAAAGGTTCGTGTGCTTTTCAAAGATTTTTACATATCTTGAAACCTTAGTTACTTAAGTATGTAAATAATTGTATTTTTCTCTATTTCGTATCGAAATAAATGTTTATTTTATCTTTTAAACTAAATAAATATCGATTGTATTTTGGTTTATATTTTAATGTCATGCATTTTTCTAATTATAAAAAAAAAACTCTGAATAAGTGCTTAAATTTTAAAGGTTGATCTATTAAATTTCTGTTTTAGAATATTTTCCATAGATTAATGTATGTGTGTTGCTACTTAAAAATTGAAAAAGGCTCTATGGCAAAAAATATGTACCGAAAACTACTTGAAATCTAGTAAAAAAAAAAATATTGGTCCAGGAGCATGCATAAAAAGGACACTGAACTGTAAAAAACGTAGGAACACATCAACACTACATACTATATATTAAAATTACACACATTGTACACTGAACAGTAAACCATCTCCATTGGCGACTCGCATGGTGAACAGTCCGTTTAATCCAATAAAGTTGTTTATATTTACAATGCGGTCAACTGTCATGATCAGTGTGCACGAAAAACTGATTTACTCAGGTGAATGTAAATCTGTATCAGTACACTATGAGGTGGTACACATTAACACCCGTGTTTTGAAATTCCTCGACTTTGTCCGTAGACGCACGGAACTCGTGCATAAAATGTAATACATTTACATTACGTTCAAATGTAATAACGTAATGTCATAATGCGTACCTATGTGCGCGGTTACGGGTCTACGGAATTCAATTCGACGCGATTTAATAGTAATAACGATGACGGTACGCGAAGCGACGTGTTTATCGATCCGGCAACAAACGTATTTAAATCGACGGTAACAAGCGCAAGTACAATATAGTTTTACATAATATAATGTGATACGTATGTAGGCATGCGTCGGTGCGTCCGTCAAGTGCAAAACATAACGTAATGCGGCGAGTGCGGTGTGTGCACAAGTCTAAGTACGGGTCGCGACGGTCTGATTTTGTTATGATACAGGTATGCCATTTATAATATGATTATGGTTGTTCGCGTGGGCGACCGGCCGACTGCGACGGGTGTCGCGCGTTTACGGTCACAGCAGTGAACACAGTGCGCGCGTGCAGGATAGAGAAATAAATAGAAAACGATTTTCTCATCTTTGCTTATTCATTATCTTTTATGATTTATCGTCGTAACGGCTCCGTCGTCCCTTCGCAGCCGTTGCAACAATTACGCACTCGTGACGTCACTGACCGTGTCCGTCTTCGCAAATGCATCATCCGTAACGTGCGGACACCGCAAGAAAAACATGATCTTATTATGATTATTATTATTTTAACTATCATTGCCTACGTTGACGAACGTCAACATGATCCACGTATCACATATTACGCATGCTTTGTGCCTGCAGTGGATTTTTCCCGCTGATCATCATTCCACTCGTATATCGCCATCCTCTTAGCGAACTCCGAAAAATTACTCTTCCGACCCTTCACCGTTTTATTTCTGCGGATATTTTATTTTATTTCGACGAGAAACGAGAACACGAATTCGCCTCTGACGGGCTACTCTGATATTCGTACGTAAGGCCATAAGTTGGTACCGCCGGCTGGAGTGAATGTGAAGTTAAGTTTACCGTTTTATACATTTTATTAAATTTATAGCTTTAATTGCTGCGTCTTGTAATATATGGAGCGCAACCGAAAGAAACGACGAACTCGGCCAAAAAGACGCTATTCCTTGTTCCACGCTTTAACACGAGGGGCATCAGGCGGTGGATGATTAGGGTTCAACCACCAACCCTCCTCCTCTGAAATCGTAAGAAAATGAGTAATTATGTTTTTTAAAAACACTTAAAAATCAATATTTTTTGTGTCAATGACAAAATATATTATACAGATAACCAAATGAAATTGTTCACTGTTATTTATTTTTTAATAAAAATTACTATAATTATTATACCTTTTGAAACCATCATAATTTATTACCAAAATATTTTTCTATGTACGCGCCTAGATAGCATATAGAACATTTTAAACTATAAATTATGTATACAATTCAATGTACATTCGATTTTTTTGTACAGTGTGAAACTGTACATACCCGTATAATAATACAAGTGCATTATTTATTCGATGACATTGAATTTACAACTTATTACTATTAACACTGGAATGAAAAAAAAAAACAGATTTACACGAAATGAGAACATGAACAAAAAAATACCATGACAACAAGAATACCACTATTTATACTATAAGAGACTTGTCAAAAAATGTAATTAATATTAAATAGTTATATAATATTTAAATTATAATATAATTTACAATAAACATAAATAATATAAGAATGAACGCGTTGCAATGTTAATCGACCGCGACAATATGCAAAAAACTGACGACGTATGACTCGTGGGGATCTTCCGTACGGATATCCGATTTGATTTGTTTATACGGAACACTCTTCTGCCATAACGTTGTAAATGTTATGTAAATTTAAATGTACAACAAATTATGATTAACATCAATAATTTACTAATTATATTAATAATTATTATTTATTTATTAATAATTAACATTTGCTAACAGTTTATGTACGAATAAATACTTAAACTTCTGCAAAATTTGTACCGAGAATTTTTGTAGTTCAGATCAAATTAAATTCCATGATTCCTATACAAATCAGTGAATTCGCAAATATTTTACAGATGACGTTGTAAATTTTAAACGTTATATTGCGTTTTTACATTGCTTACACACAAAAACTGTCCTATAAGATACAACAAAATATTGCTGTAAATTGTTACTGGTTCCCGGTATTGGTCATTTTAATTTTTTAAACTTCTAACGATAACGATTTGTTGCGTTCAAACAATACAAACCTGAACGAAGATCTTATGGAAAGTTATACATAAAAAAATAGGTCTAATTTTTTTTTAAATTAACTGTAGATAGTCTTAGAAAATTGACGTACAATGTTATTATTATTTCATTTTCAGTCATGAAATATAATTTTATTTATTTTTCTCAAATATTTATTTATTGAATACCTATCCATCTGATTCCATTAGTATAAATAAAAAAACATCGATTTGATTTATTTACTATATTTTTATTCACAAATTAAATTTATTAACCTATAAATTATTCAAAACAAAAATCGGTTGTTGCAAAAAAAAAAAAAAATATATATATATATCTCACTAATCCAAGTTTATATTTTGTTAAAAGTTTTAAGTATTGAAACAAGTACCTATAAACCGGAAATGTTAAGTATTTGTTTATGATTTCTTATCGAGGTGAGGGATAATTTTTTCATAAAATTATCAAAACGCATAATGAATTGATTTTCAATTATGCCATTTTAAGAATTTGAGAATACAAAACTATTAATAATTTTTACTTGTACTGTTTTTATCAATAAAATTGTGCTCTATATAATAAATCATTGTCCAAATTATTTGAATATGAATAGGTATTCATACATATATTTAAATAATATATTTTTAATGTTTAGTTATACTACTAATCCGATTTCTATACTTACATGAATTGCAAGTTTACAGTTATGTATATAAATATTATTCATATCATATAAACTTAAAATAGTTTAATTTGGAATTAAAATTAAGATATTCATTTCAAATACACGATTTTCATATTATATGTTTATTGTAAATATATTATTATAATTATAATATTATTTATGTTTAACAAAAATTAAATTAACGTATTCTTAAAAAGTAAAACATAAACCCAATATTTAATAATATTCATTGAACATGAACATATTTAATATTATATTGACTTTGCAAAACATATTTTTTTTAAATGTTAGAATTACTTTTAGTTTTTTAGATTAACATAATATGGTGAATATATTGTGGCTCTGTTCTCGACGGAGTATAACTCTTGGAGAATGGTGTTAAATAAATTTATACCACGTTTGTATGCAAATTATCTAAGAATGAGGCCTATGATTTAAACGACGGACGGAAAGAAAATATATTTTGCCCAAAATTAATTTCATTATATATGAATAAATAAATGGTTTTTCCTTTTTAGATTCCCATTTATAGTTTGACCTAACGACTGTAAATGCATAGTTGTACTGATACTATCCTTGACTCTTGAGTACGGATCCAATTTCCAATTTGATACTGTTAATAGAATAATGGAAAACAATATTATAACCTATACAATCAGAGTACCGTTTATGTATAAACATATGACTGCTTTTTGCTGCCATTTTTTTACATTGTATAACAAACACACCTCTTTGCTGTGCCTACACATTGATGACGATACCGTTCTAAAGATGATATAAATCCAATGACAATTTACAAAGCAATCATAAACATGGTTCACATTGTAAATTACATTTGAAAGTTATTTGTGTACGTATAATAACTCCGATGATTGAAAACTCAACTCAAGCCATTAACTTATCGCAACCGGTAGGTATTCCAACAAAGGAGATAAATGACCACTTGTGAAACACCAGATGTGAACACGACACGTTTGAGAACGAGTGCCAGTAAAGAACTACAGGATACATGGGTATAGTAATTTATTAATATTAAACTGTCGATAAAATGAATAGAAATCACAATACGGTTCTTCAATGTTCGTGGAATGATTAAAATGTTTTTATGAAATTATTGTACTTCGGAGGTTTTTTATTACATCACACAAACAAAATATAAGTACACCGAATATTCGTAAATTAGTTTCAATGAACTGGCACAAGTAAATTAACAGTAGATTCGTCGATATTGTTTACGAACAGATTTACCCGTTGACGTTAAAATAAGAAAAATATAATAATGCAAGTGGTACATCGATAGAATATAGCAACGATTCCCAAACATTCTCAACCTCGGAGTCTTTTTTTAAGTAGAAATTTCTCGTGGAGCCCTCAAAAAATATTTAACGTTAATTTTTATCTACTTATGTTCTATCTTCTATGAAGTAGCATAAACAAGAATAGTATATGTACGGGAGTAAAATAAAATAATATATACAAATAAAGGTGAAACAATAGTATTAAAAGAACTGTAAAAAATATTATTTATCATTTAAATCTATAAAAAGAGAGTATTTAAAAATAATACAACGTTATACATACACGTCTTGATGTATGAGTCTTATTGTGAGCAACCTGGGCCTGCTTTTTACTATTGAGTTGCGCAAAAGATAAATAAAAATGTATCTAGATACAGATAAAAGATAAAACACTATTTAATGAGATAAAAACAAGATAACATTGTTTTTAATTTTATTAATTAATTTATACTTTTTTTTTTTTATAAATTTATGCTTAAAAAATGTAATTTAATTTAAATTAACTTAAATTTGATCGAATAGGTACCTCAAATAAAAATAATGAATAAAAAATATTTATATTATGTACATATATGTATGAGAAATAAGTAATAAATAATAAGTACTTAGTTTTAAAAAAAAATACATTCTTTGTAGGTATTTTATAATTGTATAAAACAATTCAGTACAATTTATATAAAACTTATTATGTAGTAATATTTATGGTTAAAATATTAAAAAGTTAATTCAATCATTTTCTGTATTATTTAATTATCTTTCTTAGGAATAAAATTGTTGTATCTCTAGAAAGTATAAATTGAATACCTAGTCTTTATTTAATATGTGAGCAATTCTTAACTAAACTTACATTGCAGTAACACAAATTTAAAATAATAGTAATTAATTTTAGTTTTTAACTTTCAAGTTCAATTTTTCTAATTTTTTGTAGAAATACACTTGTATTTATTTATCTAGATGAATTACGTTAGATAACTCAAAAATTCATCTAAGATAATTCATCGGATAAATAATTTTGTTTATTATCTAGATAAGACAAAAGATAATTAATTATTTATCTAGAAAATTTATTTAGATAATTTATATAAATAATGCTCAACACTGCACAAAAGTCAGTTGAAGAGGCATATCGTTTTCTGCTTCTAAACGTGATCAATATTTTATTTATGTAGGTGGTATACCTCGAAAAAGCCGTTTCGCAAAGAACGTAGTACCAAAAGGAGACATTTTTCACGTCTATTTTATTTGACCATTATTATGACATAATTTTAACACTCCCAGAAAAACGTCGTTCCGTTCGTAGTAAATAGTTAATTTATTGGTACTTAAAATTTACACCGTACACTGCTGTCGGAACGAAAAGGTGTTTATTTATTTATTATTTCAACATGTGAAAATAAGTGCATTTTCGTTTACAATACCCATATTGTCGGATATGTACTTTTAGGTAAAGTTTTATAATTAAATATTTCAAATACGTAGAACACGAAGACACACAAGTTGTTCAAATACAAATTTATCGAATTATAAAAAGGTAAAATATATTTATTATTCTCACTCTTACTAGTTTTGCCGTTAACCACAACCAAAAACTAATGACACATCTTTCTCCGACTACATAACATATTTGTCTCATAGATTAATATTATTGTCTAAACATATTTGTATGATTACAAACCATATTGCTAATTATTTTTCATTAATAAGCATTCATTTTACATATCTACTATCAAAACACAATAATATGATGTCTCAGATATATTTCAATAAAGACCTATTTAATAAATAAAACGACAATTATATAAATGTCCCATGTTTTTTACAATATTATATATATATATATATATATATATATATTACGACTATATAATATTATGGTAACCGTTAACATATATTTTAATTTAATTCATTAAAAAACAACAAATAATGCATACATCCTTGTCAGTTTCATGTTAACAATTAATTTTTTTTAAACTTTATATAAACAAATTGTACATTCACCCTTACTCCATCGGTGCTATCTATTATGTCATATTTTAAAATATGATAATTATACTCATAGTATTCATTCGAGGGTAAATGATTTTTATTAATTTCTTCAAAATTATTTTATTATTATCTAACTGATATGCAATTATCGTAAAAGCCTTATATAAGTGTGCATTAATTGATTTAAGTACATTTTAGTCCTTTATGAAACAATATTGTTTCTATTATTAGTTTAAACAATTCTTTTTCAATGATGTTATGGAACCAATTCAATATAGTTAATGTTGTTGATATTGTTGGCTTCATTGGTTTCACTAAACTCACCAAGTTTAGGATTGGGTAAAAAAGGTTACTTAATTTTTATGAAATAAAAAAAGTAGAAGATCAGTTATGATTAATTTCTTCCATCGAATACAACCAAAAAATAAAATTAATTTCGTTTATAACGTAAACGATAATAATGTATATAATTATATAATATAATGAAGAAAAATTATTTTTTAAATTAAAACAATATACGAGTACCTGCTTTATCTTTCACTAACTACTACATCCGATGGATTCGATGGATTCCGAAAAAATAGTAAACTATAATGTTTAACATTTAAAAATAACTGCAAGTCCAATTTTTGAATTTATAAATGATTAAAAATAAAACCATATTTTTTAATTATTCATTATATGACTCTTTTTAAACAATTCACAAATTTCGATAATCGATTAATGGCTCTCATAATTATTTGCAACATGTCAAAGCTGATTGAATGAAAACATTCGACCAAATACACAACACGTAAGTAAAAAGAATAAACTTACCTGCCATATATTTAAATTTGTCATTAAAAGTCCAAAATTTATATTCTGGATTGTTGTACACGCTTTTTATAAATAGTAAACAAACAGTAAGTGTGCTACTAGCTACAAAGTGTATGTATTTGAAAATCGCTCAAATTATCAAAGTTCACTTATTAGCTGTTATTATGCGTATTTTCCACCGATGCATTTTAAATGGCAAACTTGAACACATAAAGTACATAATTTGCGTATTGTGCTATAATATAAATTCCATTATCGTATGGCATAATATTACTCCATATAGTATAACCGTCCGATGTCTTGAACCTCGATAAAAACAGAAAATTAAATCTGGTATGTTTCTGCCGACAACGCAACGAATATATTTTTATATTGCTGCTTCCTTGTAGAATCATATTTAATAGAGGTGTTCGCACCTACACGTTATATAGTGCACAGTATTACTTGCACGTGCGTGTTTTCCATGAAAGTTCTGTACCGTAATAATAATATTGTGATAATTATTATCCATTAAGTTGCTCCCGTTGTGTTTCTCTCTTCCTCTCTCTCTCTCTCTCTCTCTCTCTCTCTCTCTCTAGGCTTTTAAAACATTTTATATGACCACAACTTTTTGTTAATAATAACCTCCAAGTAATATTTTCTTAATGGTTTAGCAACTTTTATGGAAAATAATTAATTATTGTAAAAAAGTATAACAAAATAATAGGTCATTTGAGTAAAAAAAATATCTTCGAAATCATAGTCTCTTGACTTATTTTAAACTAACTAAATTACCCAACGCAGCCGGGTTACGGTAAAAAAAAAAAAAATAAAAAAAAAGGAGTTAAATAATTTAACTAATAATAATAATAATTATATATATATATAATTAATAAATATAAAAAATGCCCTACATAGTTTTACCCGTACCAGTTTTTTAGTCTACCTATATTGTGAAATTACTAAGATCTTATAAAATGTGGATTTGTAATAATATTTTATATGTACTTACATAATTAGTAGTATATTTGTAGTAAGTATTTTAAAGTATTTCTGCGTACACGATATTTTTAGTTTTATTTTCTTGCGGTGGAAGAACTGAATGGTTTTCTCTGCAACCTGATCTTGATAACGCAACATATAGTTGTTCGTGTAAAAAATAGTCTTGATGTAAATCGATTCCTATGTGCTTAAATGTTTTCCCCTGTGCTTTACTAATTGTTTCGGCAAACGATACTTTAACGGAAAATTGTATTCTTTTGAAGGTAAAAGGCAAATCATTGGGAACCATTGGGATGCGAGGTATTAATATCATTACCAACTGCTGAACCAGTCAAAACTATAGAAATGATCACATTGTTTTCGAATCTGTTCCGTTTTATAAATTTAGTAGTTAAAGTATTTTATCAAATTAATTGGAGTACTATTTATTAATATGTGGGAATGTAGGGAAGGCTTCTCGGATATAGAGAATTATTAAATTCTTGTGGGTAATGTACTATATTTTTTGATCCATCACATTATCAATGAAAATGTAGTTTATGCTTTTTCCTGCCAGTTTACTCAGTATTTTGTCATTAATTTGATCAATACAATTTCCAGCCACCAATATTGCTCTTTGACACATCCACTAATGGTCTCTATTTTCTACTTGGAATACATCTGGATAGACTTTGAAGATAAAGTCTTCAATGCTGGTAACTTTTTCATTTAAATCGTCGTAAATTTCAGTTTTATTTTCATAATAAGATACTTTCCCGTCTTCTTTTAATAGTAACTTCGAAGGAAAATTTTTACTACCTCTACTAAAATGTGCTCTCATATTAGTAGATTAGTTTTAAGATACCAACAAACTTCCATAAGAAAAGGAAGTTTTTAAGCATGATTTCAAAATACCAGCTCTACTTCCCCTAACTATCAATGGTAACGTTTGTCGAAAGTCACCAGCAAACACGATAGTGATTTCACTTATGATTTTGTTAAAGATTTTAATATCTCTAAAAGTCTTATCTAAAACCTCTCCATAAGCTCTATGAATTATGGGCCATCCATATCACATATTATTAAACTAATCTTGCAAAGTTTTTTCCAAAGGCCAATTTTTACGAATAGAGCATACACTATCTTTCTGCAAAATAACAGTACGAGATAATTTAAAAGTTGATTGAAAATTGACCTGCTAATAGAGTCGCAGCAGCATCCAACAACGCAACGGCTAAAGCTAATTTTTCCTGAGATCTAAATTTTGATAATATCAAATTAGTAACGAAAATCTTGTCAGTTCTACCTGGAGCATCCAAAAGAAATATCTGCACTTCGTTAAAACAAACACTGTTTAAAACAAAATTGTACGTCATAAGCTGGTAATTTCTGATTGAGGTTCATTTTCAGAAATATATTAACTTATTTAAATCATACGGTTTCCGTAAAGCTTTTCTCAATGGATTCATACTATCATTTGAATTATTTCTAGTCAATGCTAGATGCTCAAAATCAGTTGAAGATTCATCACTAATCTCATGAATCTTATACTCAATAATTTTAAGTCCTTCATTGTATATATCATCATTATATTCAAACATCAAATCCTAATTGTCATTACGAATTATATTTAAAATATCTTCACACAAATCATTACGAAATTTATTCTATAGCTCATAGGGATCAAATGGTTGACAAAATATGATGATGATGACCACAAAAACGCATCGTGATGAGTCAACGATAATAAAAAAAAATAATAAAAATATTGCCGAGTTATTTTAAACTGTGATATCTTCCATACATGGCATGATACGTGAATTAATTTTTACCAATACACTTTTAATGAACACATAATTGATGAACAAAAAGGATGGATGCCTGGAAGCCCACAGATGTAAAATTAATATTGAACAGAACATTCTTGGCCGGGACATACTTTTTCACCACGGATATGGATATTAATGGTTGCCGACGAGTAATAATTTTTGTCTGGATAATATTCTTATCAAAAACCTCTAGATCTATAGTGCAATCTAGTATTTAACTGTAATTTGTAATAGTTACACAAGCCATGTGACAAGACCACGAACATTAGAGTTTTGATCAAGACTTTAAATGAATATGATATTTTTTTATGTTACCTATCTAAAATATAGGTAATACAGATTGATTATTGCTTTGCTCGATAAAGAATGAAATTTTTTTAGAGTTTTATTGCTTGTACAATCGTAAAAAAATATATATTGGTAATTTTCTTATGTCCCGGGAAATATATGTCCGAATGAACTTTGATCGGGACGCGGGTAAAAAACCTAAAAATCGTGAAAGTTCCGCTAAAATTGAGACAGTTGGCAACCCTGTCTATATGGTGTCACTGATATGTGTTGTTCCACAGTGAACTTTTTATCTGCGACAACCTTAACGTCACATATCTAGCAAACAATTATATATACATAATTTGAAAAAATATCACTTCCGAATTCTAACACAAACACACATAAACGATCACTAGTCGAAATTTTATTTTTAGGCTTTTTCAATAGAAAAATTCTTAAAACCGGACAACAACACACTACACGAGATAGTCGAATACTATATTATATTATACAAAATAAATTGGCTACAATATGTTTTAGTTTTTATCGCAAAATAATAATTTTATTGCTTACAATAATGTGACTTATAAATATAAATATACTATAAACTATGAATATATCTTATTTCAAACATTGTGAGTTAAACAGCTCGACCACGGCCAGTAATTTTATTACTTATTAAGCTGCAAGATTTTATAAATATAGGTGGTATACCATCAGGTGCAATTCCAGCATGAGTATTTAAGGAATTTAAATAATCAACGATTTCGTGAAGATCAATAGTCCAAGGGCTTAAGTTTAAATTATTATTAGATCCATTATTTTAAAGAGGGACTTCTCCAATCAAGTTAAGAACATCCGGTGAATAAACACTAGAAAAATAATCTGCAAATAATTGGACTGTTTCAGAAGATATCAGACGATATCAGAAGAAGTATTGTTTTTATGAATAATACAAGTAGGAATAGCGCTATTTGATTTTTTTAAAGAATTAGCATACTTCCAAAAAGGTTTTATATTAGTCTGTAAACTGTTTACAATATTAGAAATATATTGAACATTGTTTATAGCAATCAAGTATTTGTATTTCTTTCTGAAATTTGAAAATTCAATGACATTTTCATCAAAAGAAAAAAGTTTAAACTTTTTGTGTACTCATTTCTTTTTTATAATACATTCTCTGGGTTCAGGCCCAAACAGGGGAATAATTATTATATATTTTAATTTTGAGTACAAATAAATTGAATGAATGATAGATAATTTCATAATCTATAAGTGCTTTAAATGATAAATTATTATTTAGATTCAGATCAAAATCAATGTTCAAATGAAAATGAGAAATATCATTGACACTTAAGTTTTTAAAATTATAAACGAGTGGAGATTCAAGGTGTTTATTAGCTAATGCATTATTAAATTTTATAAGAAAATCTAAAGTTGGGTGATGATCATCAATTTTAGCGGGTTTGGTAAATTGAGTCCTATTTTATTAATTTTAAGTAAATTGAGTCCCTTGTATAAAAATTAAAGCGGTAATTTGAAATATAGTGAAATGCTGTTTTTTTTTTTTTTATTCAACACACTTTTAATTATATTAACGCAATAATTGCGTATACATTTATTGTATACTACGTACATTAAACTTACATTTATCAGTTATCACATATCACATCCAGCGTTATTGTAAATAGTTAGGTACTTATATAAATGTTGTAGAATAATATGGAGCGAAATATAATAATATTTAACGATGTAACGATAAGATACACTTACCTATCGTACTCGGTGAATTTATAACTATATCAATGATTATATTTATAATTTAAATACATTTAAATAAATTTAATGCAATAAATATTTTAAACGGGACTCAATTTGCCGATTTAACTGTCATACGAGGAACTCACAACCTCTTTAAATTTTATACGTAGGACTCAGTTTACCAATTTCAATATTATTATTGGGACTCAGTTTACCTATTTCAAAAAAAGATAAATTCGTTTGGGACTCAATTTACCTACGCCCCAATTTTAGGTACAAGAGATTCTACTGAATATAATATATAAGTAAATTTAGCATTAGCACTAATCATTATACAGTCAAGGATTCAACCACTACAATTAAGTATAGTATTTACTTGCTTCAAATTTAAATAATTAATAGAATAGTTTACTTTTATGGAACCTGAAATATGATCTTGAATAATTGGGTTAATAGACCAGTCAAATTGATTTAAATTAAAATCACCTGTGATTATAAAATTGTTATCAGGGTAGTTATGATAAATATACTCAATGACCTCACAATGTTTAGTATACATATCATGATGATATTAATGGTGGTGTTGATTAACTTTAATTAATAGACTACTAATTAATTATTTTAGCTCAGGAATTTCGCGTAAACCGTTTTTAATTTCAAATTACGATTTTTAAGGCTATACATTTATCTCAATATTAGTGAAACCTGAATATGTATTATGTGTTAATAAGTTGCAGCCATCACATTTAATAGCTTTATCAATTTCAGCAAATATAAGGTCACATTTGTGCCACTTAATACTATTGGAAGACATAGCATAAGTAATAAAACAAAAAACAACAGAAAACATAATAGTAGATATTTAAAGATAAAAGCACAAAATTCCTGTACGACTGCAATTCCTAATCATAATTAATTACTTAGTAAAATTGTATAAGACTATATTGAACGCTGAGAATGGTATACGAATTAGAGTTCCCTCTGCCCTCTTTTGCTACTCTAAGCCCAGCAAGTGTGATATAATATTTCTTGAACGGTTGTTTGAGCATGAAATTTTAAAATCGCTCCGCGGTATAAGAGGAGAGGAAGATGAGTGATTCGAATGACACTAATATTGATAATATGATCGGAATAGCAGAAGTCGCGAAATGAACGCGGCGCGAATATCGAATTGGGAGAACACGAAATATAATACCACGCCGAAGAACACACTTTAACGAGCATTTTAAACGTTTTATATTTACGAGTACCAGCACCAGTATATTAATATGTACGTATACGTATATATATATATTTTTTTTTTAATAATTTAATAATTCGCAAAGATTGGTTAAATGATCATTAGTGTCTCTATCCATTTTCCTCTGTAGCTTATATTTTTCTTTTTGACTCCCTAGTATGTTCTTATTCCGGTATTTAAATAATATTATAATTGTGGGTACACGATCCACTTGTTGGTGCACACGCGTTTACTATTATTTCTTTTGACGCGTACAATAGCAAATCACCGTACGGTTTACGGTTGTACAACAATACGTGTACGCCCACACACGTTTCGTAGGTACATACCAATTAATTTTTATTATTTTGAACGTGTGATCGTTGGTCTAATGAGATAAAAACGAAAAAAAATAAATAAAAAACTATCGTTTCCCCTTCGGCACTCATCAGTTTATCACCTCGTCAAACAATCGTTTCGCGTATTCTCGTTTAACAGACGATGTATGTGTGTGTGTGTGTGTGTGTGATACGGGATTTGCACTTAAATCCGTCACGGTCGCACTATACACATATATTGTACACACGCGTATTACAGAGGTGATTGGCGATTCAACGAGAACCAGATGACCTCCGCGAGGGTTACTTATACATCCTAGTCGACATGCAATGAAATTCAAGTGTAATAATACGCAATGATAACGATAGCAATAATAATAATAATAATAACTGTGCACGCGGGTAGTCATGAAAGTACGTACGTACACGAGTAGATAATTATAACATATACATTGTATATTAAACATACATTGAAATGTATATATATTTGAAGTACACGTCCGAAAAAATGGTCGCACTAATTCACAAGTGTTCACACCTGAAGGCCAGAAGGTTATATTTAAGTTTTTTTGTGTTTCATTTTATCAGTGAACTAAAAATATTAAGCACCAGAATTACGTATATTTACCATTTAAACAACTACAAATACAATTTATAGCGTATGTGTGTATACAATTGGAATATTCATTATGTACAATGTACGTATACAGATCAGAGGTGGTTCACCAAGGGAGGGGCCAATGGAGGTTCAACAATTTGGTTAGTTGTTTTTTCAATTTATATAAAATTTTTAATTACAGAATATGATTTCAAATCCTTCATAAGTAAGTCATTTTTTTTCAATATAGTGACAAATTTTAAATAGTTACATTATTGGTATCCATTTTAATCTGAAACCATTTTAAAAATATAGGTATACACACATAATTATCAACAAAATTGAGCTATTTTTTTATTTATTAAAAAAATGTATAAAATAGGTACCATATTCATCAATAATGATTGACGATATTTTATAATAATTTTTCATACATCGACATATCATAATATTTGGCTTTGTAAAATAGTTAGCTTAGTCCCAAGGAGGGTCTAATACCCCCTTAGCCACCCCCTAAAACCCATACAGATTGATGTGTGGACAGATAGCAATTTTTAGTCAAAAGAATAAAAAAATTCGTGTTGTATTGAATATTTACACGATAATATTCTGCAGCCATCATGATATTAATGCATTAGTTTCAGTTTTGATTTCATCGCAAAGGTTATTAAAGGAATATTCTCTGTGTGTTTATTATGTTTTTACACATCTAAATATCACGATCCATCATTTGAATATTATGGCAAATCTGGAGGTATGAATGAAAAGATATTGTTACCACAAGAATGTTTGGTTTCTTTAGATGGGTATTTCATTTTTTTTTTTTTTATATAAATACTCACGATTATATTTATTTCGTCTATCAATAACCTGGCAACGACCCGGTCAGAATATAATATAAAAGTGGAAGATTTTTTTTTTTATAAAATTATGGATCGATGTTACACACATCTTGGGCGGTCTTTGTTGTGAAATTGGTCTGACTTTTAGTGAAGGACGGACACCTGTATTGAAGTTATGTATAAAAAAAAATCATATAATTATTTACCAATTTTACCGATTTAACAATCGATCGAAACCTATCATGGAATCGTATAATACAAATAACAATTCTATTTTACCATGGTAAATGTTATTGTGTTTCATTTTGATCCAATGAGTATTCATACAATAATAACTATACGTGTTAACATTTTAATGATTTATGCAATTCAATGATCCAATAATTGTTAATTCTTAAGATTTTTGATAGCATGAATTTATTTATAGATATTATATTTTTTGAATGATCCTAATTATAATAATAAGAAAAAAAGACCAAAACTGGAAATTATAAAAGTTGTATTTTTTAATATTATACAAAATGTCTTTGAATAACAACTTACATACATTTTCATAATTAAGCGACAGAAAAGCATTAAGATAAATTTATTTCAAAAATAAATTGTACAACAACCTTTTGATTAATTTTATAATTTTGATATATTTAATATAAATATAACAGTTTTATAAAAATCGTTTTAATATTTTTCCTTTAAAATTCATTAAAATGTATTATTAAATTTTATTTTTAAATTTTAAGTGACTATCCAAATGATGAAGAAAATTTAAAAAAAATATTTATTTTCGTCAATCCACCAACTAAATTATAGCAACCAATTAAATTTTACTTTATTTTGAAAATACAAAAATGTACTTTTATAAATTTCAAAATTTCAAATAAAAAAACGTGATTATTATTATCATTAATATTAATGGTTATTAAAATTATTAAATCTAAATAGAAAATATCTACATATACAGTTAATTTTATATAATTTTACCTCAAATTTTATTTAATATATTGTTTGTCGAATTCTTAAGCAACTTTTTTAATTACTCGTATTATAAGGGGAAACTAAAAAAAAAAAGAATTCAGAGAAATAATTTGAATTATTTCCGATAAAATTTATAATTATTTTGATGAACTTATTAGTCTTAAGAGCCACGCAACACTATTTCATTTCTACCGGTACGATGATAAGAACAAAACACATTGATATGAATACAGATAATCATAATGTCCGTTATGCAACGTTCCGTCGATGGGTCAACCGGATTATAATACATTATCCAGTGTTAAAAGCGGATAGTGGACACCGGTTTCTGAATCAAAACACAATGTTTTCAATGATAATGGCCCCACATCATCCGTTATCGATTGAAACACTGTCCGTTTATTCCACATTTCTACTACTTTTTTTACGTATTACGTACACATCCTCGAACAACTTCTGTGATTATCTTCATTTAAAAGCCCAAAAGCTTCTAATGCAACTGTGATTTTGATCTTTTTACTACTATTAATTTTGATATATTTAAGGTTTGGGATTTGAATGTTCTACAAGAATAAGTGTAAATCCATGTGTGACTTAATTTATCAAAAAAATTATTATGTTCAGAACTCAGATAACTTTTCTCGGCTAATTGTTTCTTATCGATATTTATAGATGATCAATTTCACGGATATAAGCAATTATTTATTTTTATTTTACATTTTTAACTATGACTTTTAAAAATAAAACGATTTCATAATACATAACTGTTAAATTATAGATGAACATGGATTCAAATCCATTAAAACATTTAATTTATGTTTCACCATTTTCTGTTTAGATATCAGAATCGTATGCGATGATTTATCATATTTTGAAAATCTATATATATTAAAACGTCTAACTCAATAAATTATTTACACTTAAAACTAATATATTTTTCTTAATTTATGTTACATAAGTTTCTATATATAAAAAAAAAATGTCAATAGTTTTCGAATCTTGCATTATTTGCGCAGCCCGTGTAAATTATATCATATGGGGTTACTTTAAAACAATATTTAACGAAAAAGACTTGACAACCACATCTTGACAACGCGATCGCAATGTTAACAAAAACAAATTATACAAAACGCAAATTAAACAGAAATATGTGTGCAGAGAAGGTATATTTTTTTTCTGTAAGCTAAGTTAATTTTAACAATTTAACGATTGAAGTACAAACAAAATACACACACACACACGTACGCGCGTGCATGCAAAAATGTATAAGGTATTTTTGAATTAATGCGTGCGTAACTACGTGCACCGAACGCACGATGGTATTAACGGCAGCGGAGTTGACGGTTGTATAAAGGCGTATGAGGGCGGTGATTTAACAAACCATAATATACTAAGGTATAAACAATTCCAATAACACTACACTATAATATAAACATATTATTTGTACAGTGTACTGCACTGCTTACTTGTAATATACATATATATTACAAGTACTGAAGTGAAGTACGCGTATAGTATAATACATGAATAAGTATCAAGTACGCACGTGTGGCAAACATCGGTGTTTTCGATTCGTACCGTTGAGATACACACGACGAATGTTCAAGTACAGGTATACCGAGTGATGCTCGCAAGGGATTAAACTTTTAAGTAACAAACTTTTGTCAACTTTTGACGATGAAATCTTTCCATTTAGGCGAGATTTCAAATCGCTTCGTTCGCACGCTCAACCACGTTTGTTCGCAAATAAGAAGCGACGACGAAACGAGATTTCAAATTTTTTCCAATAAATACGAATTCGATAAGTATATCACGGTTCAAGGCCTATAACCGTGTGTACTATGACACACTTTGTGTGCAGTGCAAAAAGTAATGAGTTTACTACGGAATTTGTATGCGTGTGATAAAATATTATTCATCGAAATCACACAAACATTTATTTACGTAAACGAATATCGTGTAGAGTCGGTTTGTATTGAACGCAAAAGAAAAATTTACATTACTTCTACGATACATTTGAGTCAATTTTATTAGAATATATCTTACACTACAAAGTACATTAGAGGGTACAAATGTTTATTTAAAATTTAACACGCAGAACGAACATTTGAAAACGTTCATGTTCCATTCCACATTAAACGCACATTCAATGGATTATAAAATATATCTACCAAATATAAACGAAAATCGTATAGAATTGTTTTGTATTGGATATAGGAAAATGTTCATCATGTTGAAGATACATTTGACTGCTTTTGAGTCGATTTTCAGATTGGCTTATCATCAATTGCGTATATTTCATTACCAAGTTATAAACGTTTATTTAATGTGATTTAACGGGCAGTACGAACAATTGAAAACATTAGGTTAAGTTATTTTAGGCTCTGTCTCCGTACGGGACGCATGAGCGGGGGCGGAACTAGGAGGTGGAAGATGGGGATTCATCCACGAGGGGAGAGGTTCCATGGGGTCTCGACCCTCCCTATTGGTCCCATAAATACCTATTAATTATTTAATTTATTAATTCTTATTATTTTCGTTTATAAATAAGAAAAATAAAAAAAAGTTTGGTTACACAAAATCTAATATTTTAATAGAATTTAGCAAATGTTATTGGTGCAGAAATAACCAAAAGACGCACAGCAAGAAATACAATTCGAGCAAATTCTCAAGTGTCTTCTGTAGAAGATTATTATAGAGTGACAGTTTTTATGCCATTTATTGACAATTTTATCAACCAATTAACAACTCGATTTTTACCTAAATCATAAATCCGTTTTTGATGTTATAGCTTTGATTTATCTATCTTAAAATAAGATAAATAAGACAAATAACTGCTATAAATAGATATTATTTTATACAACTTTTTTACCGATTTAATGTTTACTTTTACATAACAGTAAATTAATAGCTATTGAAATATAAAAACAGCATAGTTAACAAAACTTTTCAAACACCTATCAATATAATTATTTAATTATCATAATATTTGTATAGTTGTATATTTTAAGTTCAAAGCGTAATAATGAAACTACGAATATATTACACGTCATAAATAATAAAACAATTTTCTTTTTTTTTTCGACCCTGAAAGGGGTTTGAACCCGAACCCCCCCCCCCCCTATGTTCCGCCACTGGGTATAACTAATGGGGGAAAAAAAGGCTGAATGTCGTGGATCGACATTAATATGCGTCGACGCACGTTCAATTGCGAAACTGCGGCAAAGTCTACACGAAATGGCTTTGTCACTAATTGCGTGTAATATATAGATGTTTAATATATGTAACGACGTCTCCGATACTGACAATGTGTGTTATAATAAAAACACGCAAGACAAATGTAAACAATCTCTATACACTTGCGACGACCCGCCCCCGTACGGCACAATTGAAAATATTCGAAAAAATAATGTTATCGTGTATTATAATTGATAGACCTATTACACCGTTCTCGATAAATTATGCACACCGATATCGTGTACCACAACAATAGGTATACTAACATGATATATATATATATATAAGTATACGAGTATGTACGCTATACCAGAGATACCTATTACCTCCGTGTACGTCGTACGCACATCGTTTGGCATACACAACAATGCACTTTGCAGGAGATTGCAACGCATCAATCTTATTTTGAAGAAGTCCGCCCTCGCCTTCGCCATCGTATCATATCATAATATTACTATCTCTCGTCAGCTTTCCTTGGTAAACTCCATCGCCTCTGTTCACTAACGTTTGTGTATCCTGCGCTCGTCCAGTATTATACGTGTCTGTTGCCGACAACTCACCGTCGCCATAGGGCCAGTATCGAAAAAACGGTCTGAGTCGGAGCGGTCGGGACAGTCGGGAAAAATCGTTGCGCTTTTATAAAATGTACATACTATATCAATATGTTATGCACAGGTACCTGAGCCAGGCGATCGAATGAATTATTTCTTCCGATTCTCGGTGCGATTCGAAAACATTGCGTTTGGTGTTTCTACACATGCCTACATGTAAATCAATACAACATCTGTTACGGTACATTAGTATGCAGTATAATATTGCTTACATCGTAAAGTGTTCAATACGGCAAAGACGTTTTTTTTACAAATTTTGTCTTTTTTAATCACGGTATTCGTTTTTGCTCAAAACATTATGCGATGCGAGTCATTTGGTACTAAAAGAATAATATCAAATAATATTTTATAATCAATCTTATAACGTCCATTGTCGCGTGTTGTATATTAATCATACGTGGATAGTAAAATACTCTCCAAATTGTATTACAGTCTACCATACAGATTAAACATACGTAAACATAATTAATTTACGCACGTACTTGTAATGACTTCATACATGCAGAGGTGGAACTAGGAATTTTTATGCCTGGAGAAAATTTTAAAATTACGCCCTATTATAGACCAATAATCAAATACTCTTCCCGAGAATTTTTTTCTAATAATTAATATACAATCATACTTATTAAGTTTTAACCTAATATCAGTATTTAACAAAGTTAAAAATAGTAAATTAATTGTTAATAATTACAAAAATTACAGCCTCTAATATTTTACGCCCGGGGATCAATCCCCGTCTTCCACCTCCTAGTTCTGCCCCCACGTACACGGCATTACCTTGTCGAACAAATTTCAGTTAACCCGCTATTACTTGTATAAATCGTAAGTCCATGTTTAATTAGATAATAATGCTATAGTGTATTGTAGTAATACGGTGAAATTATTAACGATATTCTGTATAGTTTTAATTTTTGATTTTGATTTTGGAGACTCGACAAGAAAATTGTATAATGACAAGCGAAGAAAACTGTTGGCATATATTAAACTTATTGTACGCGAGTACTATTATAGTATTGTATTATATTTTTGGCAAACTAATTAGTTAAATTTTTATTTCACCCGTGTATTTGTATTCATGCAGCTATAATTAAAAAGCATTGTTTACTAATTTTATAGTTTTTTCTTTCCAATTTTCTTTTTTCGTACGAATATAAAATGTACGCTGAATAATACCAATGTTAAGATTTTAAAATTATAATCATGCATCTACGTATAACTGAGTACAAATAATACTTACATTTGAACACAATATTATTATAACATTTATATTTGTATAGTACGCACACACTGTAAAAAGATCCTATTGCATATTTTATTAAATACTTACTGTTATTGTTGTATAACATAATATTTATCACTTGAATGTTGTTATAAAAATGTATTTATTTATTTATTTAAGAGAGAGACTCCACTATAAATTGGAGAATCCATTAGAAGCCAGGAGATGATGTAAATCACTGGTTTGGCTGCTGAAAGATTGTTAGAGCATTAGCTGTTAGTATGTGATACTAACGTTACCCAGGGTGTACTCTATGGAAGCACTCTAACATTACACCCAAATTTATTTATTGTTGGACTCTACTCGAATTAAATCGTGCAATCAAATAAATCATACATATAAGTACAAATCATCGATATTAAAACATAATTGTTTCGGGCAATAATGTGAAGACTATATAATAACGATAGTGAAGGTTTTCAATGCAAATATAATAACAGTAATATAATGTAATAATAGTATGTCCATATGGAATTATAACTTATAATACAATATAAATAGTAAAGCTGTAAAGGTATAGAAACCAGTTTAAATCTAAAGTATAATATCTTAATTGTAATAATCGAAGGACATAAATCACTTAGAGCTCATTAACGTGTGCAGTAGACACTTTTTATATGGGGTACAGAACATGAGTGTTTAATTATACAAACTAATTTTATATTGTACACATTTCTAAGGATACAATACGCAAATGAATACAACACATTCACTGAATAATTGTTATTTATAAGAAAGTACTTATGTATTGTACTAATTTTTACAAAAAATTGTTTTGTTTATTTTCGTTGTTACAATAGTATGGTATTTTAGCTAGTAAAATCAAAATGATTTAAAAGTTAGAATTAAAAAACATTAAACGCTTAAGGGTCCCCGAGGTTTAAAAATAACATAAATACCTTCGATCACGTTGGAACGTAGTGTTTCAACCTACTTATTTTATAAATTTTTAAGAACTACAAGTTATTGTACTCAAAAAATTTGAATCGACATGTTTAATGTGTGCAATAGGAATGTGAAAATTAAGTTTATTTACACAGAAAAACACTTGGGAAATGTACTTACATATTATACGAACGAATTTCACAAATATTATTTCAATGCAGTTAAGTCAATTCATGTTATGACTTACTCGTATTTTCTACATTACAGTTTTATCATTACTATACATGTTCTATAGCTTGAATCAGTGGCGTAATTGTGGGGGGGGGGGGGAGGGGGGGGATAAAGTACCCCCGTGACAATTTTTTGAAAGATAAAGATATAATTTTGCCCCCCCCCCGGATAATCTAACAGTATAAATAGCACCTTTTATTAATGAACTCTTATGGGTATTATTTAACAATATTGGTATCTAGTACCTGCTACCTACAATTTATGTTAATCTAGACCACAAAATAAGTTAAAAGACTTATGTAAAATCAAACAATTAGATATAGTGTATAAAATACATACAATAAAAATATGTTTTAACTGGTGAGGGGGAGGGGTGTCAGGGTTTTGGTAATAATAAATATATTATATTGCCCCCCCCCCTAGATTTTTTCCCAGTTACGCCACTGGCTTGAAATATCTTAATGCATTTTTTTTGTACCTCAGTAACATATTAATCAAGAAAATTTGATGGGTCTATTAAAACATTATAACCAAATGTGTTCACATATATGTATTCTAAAATTTTAATTACCTATGTTCAAACCTATATAAATTCAAATATATAAATAAATATAAAACTATGTGTTATTGAAACAATCATAAATGTATTAAAAAAATTGCGCTTAATAGCAAAATAATTGTTGTCAATCAACCACACATAACTAAATTTTAAATACTATCGTTTGAACTATTCAATGTCTATTGGGAATAAAAATAGATTTATTGAAAGAACATTTTATAATGAACCTGTGAGGTTTAAAAATGTATTGAAGATGATAATTTACATAACAACATATGGAATATATAAAACGTAATTTTAACATAAAACATGTATAAAAGGTACACATAAAATCACTCAAACGCACATAAACAATATATGTTGATTGTTGCTCGCAATTTATCATAGACTGCCGTAAAGAGGTACCTACCTATTAAAATTGAAATTTATTTTTTGCAAAACCTTATAAGTATTTACAATACGGTGCTATGGTGGAAGAGGCATAAAATACAAAGAATACAATGGTGAGTATTTGAATTTGGTCCTTACTCGTAGGCGTTTTGGAATGCAACGTCAAAATTTGAGTATACCTATAAGAATTTATTTTTCTACTCGTATACCTACTCGTGGTATAAATACGTTACCACATTGTGCCGACTAGAAAAACAAATTTATTACTTTACATATTATTATTAAGCTGTTGATTTAAATACTCTAAAAAATAAAAAAATTTTCTAGAAAAAAAAACTATTTAATAATACACTTTAAATTATTTTAACATGGAAATCAACTTTTATATATATAATTTAAATTATTAAATTATAACTGTCCAAAAATTTTTTTCCAAAAAATTAATTTACAATTGAGAAAGCCGCATTACTCTAGTACAATCGTTAAAATCAAAATAAAAATAGAAGTAAGAATTTTTTTTCAATACGCGTAAGCGTAAAAACCTACAACAGTTATAATTGCAATAAATTTAATAATTAAGAATAATTTACACTCAATTTTGTTTACATCTTATCTATTTTAATAAAATATGAAAAAAAATGCTTTTGAACACGAAAAAATTATCGAAAAATGCTCTAAAAAATCAATAAATGCAAAATAAAATGTACATTTTTCATATCTTATAAAATAAACTTTGTGCTGGAAAACCAATATTACATATTCACAAAACAATAAGATTCGTATTAAACCCTACATTCTATAACTAACACGCAAATATATATACATAAATAAATTTGGAGGAAAGTGATTGATTTTATTTCTCTGTCCAATCGGATGAGCAAAACTCGCCCAGTTTTAGACAATTTCGGTGAGCTTGGACGGCCAACCTACATGACATTTGTGCGTCATGTGTTCTGTAGCTTTTGCGACAACGACTTGTTGAACGAAAAGGAACGATTTCGCATACAGATGAAACGAATGGTTACGAAATGGATCCTACTCACGCGAATGAAAACTTCGCGTAGAAAAATTCTTACGGAGTCGAAGATGTATTCTGTATGTACAGTCAATAATCGATCGCATTACAACATTGTTATTCGTCATCCGGTGCTCGGGCTGAAATAAACTATAAAAGGATTTCGAGTGGAAAACGCGAATCGACTGCGTGCAGTGGCAGTAGCGCATAACCCCGGTTGCACGTCATGACGTGCAGGTCCGGTACGCGGCCAACAGGGTGAAAGGACTGCGGACTTCGAGAGTGGGTTTGGGCGAGTCCAAGTCGCGGGCAAAAGGGCAGGGCCGCTGTCGGTCGACGATTTGTCCTCCGGGGCGACTTCCGCGACCACGCCGATGGCAAACGCCTATAATCCCACCGCCGTACGATCACGGAGCCCGTGCTAAGGTCAAAACGTTTTGTTTTTTTTTCGTTTTCAAAAACCCGTATAAATATCCACGCGTTGTCCGAACCATCATCATAGCATTGTCGATTGGCAATCAGTACTAGTCCATTGCTACTGTGATAAAACGATTTAGTGCCGTTTTGTATTCAGTCTTATTGGTTTCATAAACTAGAAGACTTCGAAGTCAACAGCAACCAACTAAATCCAGAAATATGAACTCCAGCCTATTGGTGAGTACCCACATTTTAGTTTTTACATTACGTACGTTCGCTATTACTCCTCCTGCACACTATTTAGTTGGTACCTAATATAGTTCGTCTTGTATGCACAACCCTTTCGAGCTTTTAACCGTTTTCGACTTTCTATAACACAACCGTTAATCTTTTTCGATTTCTCGCAACACGCATGTTAGTCTGGGATGACGACCGAATAGGGTTTTTCGATTACGTCTACGTATACGTATACGTGTTATGGTAGTCTAAGAAAGGGGGCGTGATAGGAATATTTTAGCAGTCAAAAATCGGCTTAGAAATCGCTTAGGCCAATGCTGAAAGTATACGGTTATTATTCTTTGAAATTATATGGCGTCCATGAATAATGTTTGCTTATAATTTAAACGGGACAGCGACACGCGGAATTTTATCAACGCGGTGTCAAGAACGTGTGCAGTTTATCATCAAAGTTCAAGAGTATTGCACTGACGCCGTGCAAACACGCGTGTGTACTTACATAAATTAGAATATATCATTACTATACAGCTACCACTCGTATACGTACGCTTACATGCGACCATTGTACAATATATATGCGACACAATCTTCGTCTGCTTGAAGTATCCAATACAATAATCATTTCGGGTTTTTGCACGTTTCCACGTGTACGCAGGGTGACTGCAATGCGTTCCAAAAATGACGGGTCCGTGGTGTATCGTCTCGGGAAAAAGCTCGATGTTGTTATCATAAACGTTTCGCAATATATCGTACAATAATAATAATAATATACAGTTTATTACAATGGGGTGATCACACATGGAAGTTGTTGAAAACGATGAACAATCAAAACTTTAACGGACGTCCCTACATACCACCCACAGAATCGTCTATCAAAAGTACAAAAATAACTCGTTGACAGTTCACGTCCACCCTCCCCCTTTACCGACAACGACAGAGCTTATCAGTTCGATACGATATGCTTTAATTTATTGTCGCGTTCCTGCAGCCAAAACGCTGTGCTACACGATATGCGGAATTCGTAACGTAAAAACTTGTAAACATTCAAAACGATAATAACTAATCGGTACATTAGTTTTTTCCTTTATTTTTATTTTTATCAAACCTCTTTCGGCTCACCGAACACTCTCCCGATCCATGTACTGCGTTCTTGTAATAATTCACTCGGGCGAGAGGCGAACATGAAAATATTCGTTTTGCCGAAAAATCGCATAGCGTACCGCTGATTGTTGAAACTAACAAAAATACAACCATCTCGACAGACGAATATCATCTGTTTTTTATATGCATCTATGGCTGTCTGAAAAATTATCAAAGCCAGACTGCTGTACGGAAATATATACGAGGGAAAATCTTAAATCGAAACGTAGTCAAAGGAATAGGGAAAAATGTGCTCCCGAAATAGCCTGGGAACAGCGAAGGGGTGTATAACGAGACTCTCACTAGGGATTAATTCAAGGTTACCGATCCATAAACAATGATAAGAATTTATAATACTGATAAAAAGTATATTTGAATATCTTAATAAATCGATTTCTTTTCGTTTGCGCGCAGTTATTCGCAGCAGCAGCCGTTGTGGCCGTTAGTGGAAGCGCTGTATACCCGACTCTACACCATGCACCGGTCACCACACAATACCACTCCCAAGACGAACACGGACAGTATGCTTACGGATACTCTGGCGGTCCATCGGCAAAGCACGAACAGCGCACCGCAGACGGAGTGACCCGAGGTGGATACTCGTACGTGGACGCCAACGGTCTCGTTCAATCGCTGTCCTACGTTTCCGACCCGGCCAACGGTTTCCGCGTGGCTGGCACCAACCTACCCGTTGACACCAACACGGCATCTCACGCCGTACCGGTCGTCCACCACGCGGCACCGGCTCCGGTTCTCGCGGCCGCCGAACCAGCCATCGTCGATGCCCGTCACCTGACCGTCCACTCGTACGCCGCACCCGCCCCGGTCTACTCGTACGCCGCCGCACCAGCACCGGCCCATACCGTCTCCGTTAAGCACACCGAATACGCTGCCCCACCAGCACCAGTGCTCCATCACTTGGCCGCCCCGTACGCCTTGACCGCCCACGCCGCTCCCGTACCGGTGGCCAGCTCCTACACCAGCGTGGTCCGACACGACTCGGCACCGATCGTCAGCCACTACGCCCCGGCCCCGGCCCCGGTCGTCCTTTCCGCGCCTGTTGAAGTGCCGCATGTGTACTCGACCGCCCCAGTCGCCCACGTGGCCGTCGCCCCAGTCAAGAGCCAGTACCACTCGCAAGACGAACATGGCCAGTACACGTACGGCTACACCGACGGATCGTCCGCCAAATCCGAGACCCGTTACGCTGACGGCGAAACCAAAGGAAGCTACTCGTACGTCGACGACCACGGTGCCGTACAAGCTGTCCACTACTCCGCCGGCGCCGAAGGTTTCAAAGCCGCTGGTACCACCATTCCCGTTCACCACGTCTGATCGTATAACAATCACATTATTTGCTGTTGTACTTAAACACGTCTCTTCCTTTCTTCACTATACATAAATACAAACCATTTTTTTTTTTATATATCGAAACCAGTGTACGTTTGTTTTTTTACATTCCTATTTTTCCGATTGCAATATCGGCGATGATATTTATTATTATAGGGTCAAACGGAATTATTAACTTTCTCGTTTTATGTCTCTTTATGTAATTTTTAATAATTAATCGTTTGAATATTGTAATATTTCGGTGTGTGCACGTTGAGTGGTATAATGTTCGTTATAATGTTTGGTTTCGAATGCATATATATTTAGTGTCTAAAACGGACGTCTGGTAACATTTCAATGCAGTAGCAGTCAAAGTTTCCGTATAGTTATTTACCGTGATACGTTTAGCTATTCATTTATCACAATTTTTTTTAGTTCTAACCCTATCATATAGGTAAATAAGTACACAGTGGATACGCGTCAGCATGTAGCATGTATAGAAATTATAAAAATTTAGATCAGCAAGTAATAACTACAGAAATATGTATAATAATAATTAACTCCAATGATTACAAGAATAAATACGAACGAGTGCTAGTGTATAGAACTTCGGTATGTAAAAATCGGGATTATAGATATAGATAAATTAAAAATAAAACATATTTAATCATCTCGTAACGAGAGCAAAATATCATAAAGGTTTGGTCTTAAAATCCAAACAATCGATTCTAGTTAATGATTTCTAATTTAATTTTAGCCATTTCATTCCAAATCGATTTAAAAAAAAAAAAAAGTTAATTTAAAAATAATCAATATTAAAAATACATTTTACAATTATAAATCTTTTTTTCATTATTCACTTATTTTTTTTTGTTTTATCAAAAACTGATAGCAAAACACTTTTTTATTATTTGTTTATTGTGTTGATATTCATAAAATGATTTATGCTGATATGATTTTTATGAAAATTAATTTTAAAAATCTCAAATTTATTTAAATGTTAAGTTTTTTCTTTATTTTAATTCATTTTACTGTTATAGTTTTTGAAATATTTAACAATTTCTATTACATCTAAAATATACATTTTAAATATTTAATTTTAATTTAAAAAAATAATATAAATATGACTTAACAAGGGAATCGTAAATAAGAATTATTTTTAACTATACTAATTTATAATAGAACACAATATTAAGTTCTCCGGTTTCCAAAAATAATACGATATTCATTGGAATGTTTAAAGAAATAGATAAAACATGTTAAAATTAAAAATCATGTGCATAAGAACTTATAAAATAATTATTCTAAGTGCTGAAGAAAAAGAGAAAAACGTACTGGGGTAAAACTGGGTAAAACTCGTAGAAAGCATAGGCGTATAATAACACAATATAATATATTCATGATACGTACACATTGTATGCATATAAATATTATACTCTGTACCATTAATATTGTCTATTATTATACTACTACAACACCCATACGAGTATGCTATTCTATATTATAATAACGTAACTGTTACCAATAATAATAAATCAAAGGTCTAAAGATCTGATGTTGTCGCCGGCTAGACGAGGTGTGTTGTATGCATGTTTGAGGCGAAGGGCGTGAGAACGAGCTACCACCGTTAATAATAATAATAATATTACTATTATCGACACGAAAATATATATCTGTAGGCCAGTATAGTACAATAACTTCATTCGAATGAAATCTAACGTGTAGGAACGAACTACAATGTAAAACAAACGAATATGGTTTTCATCTTTTGTATTCGGTATTACAAACACACACACACACACACACACACACACACACACACACACACACGTGCGTAAGATGTATACGTATATAAATAGATAGTGCACTTATAAACAGTTATATTTATTTGATTTCAATGTGCCACCAATCTCACCATATAGATTCATTTTAATTTTACATATTTACATACATACGTACACATGTGTACACTGATATATATATATATATATATATATGTTATGGCCAATGTCCAAAGGATGGCTAAACTTAATATGTCAAACTTTTAGAATTTAGCCACCAATACAAATGGATAATCTTAACACTAGTCGATAAAATTAACATTTTCCAACCGCTTTCGCTCAAAGACTAAATAACATTAGCTGTATAATTAAAACTAAATTTAAATTTGTATTGATATCTTGGGAAGTCGGACAAAGGTGACCCATACATGTAAAATACTTGCAATAATATCGATTCTACATTGTACATTAAATATTGTTCTTAATTGTGCGTGTTTTAAGATTATTTTAAAATGTATATTGATTGCAATATTCATCTGCATTCGGTTACTTTCAATTGTGTGTCCAATAAGGACTAACCATAATTATCTAAAGTGAGTTAAGTTTGGTTAAAACACTAGCTTACCAGCATACCATATTTTAGTATTATATATATTACAAAATATCTTGTTTTTTCGATTTATTATTGAACGATTTTTAAATAATTCACACATTTACAAAAAGTGTAATATTATATTCCAATTTAACATCTAGTAACAAATAAAAATAAAAATAAATAATTAATCAAACTTTTAAAGTATCTATCTCTTTAAATCTATCTATGTGTTTATATATATGTCTCGTATATGTGTACTACGTAACTTTAGTCCGAATGGCCAAAAACTCGTTGCTATAATTTCATACCATTTTGTTTCAAGGCCAGAAAAACTGAACAATTAGTAAGACCGATTCGATATATTTTTTTACCCATTATCGAACATTTCTTGTATGAGCCTTTTGCTGCACACGTGTCCTTTTGGCCTATTAGACCTCCGGTGCTATTGGTGGAGACATTTGCTCGGCCAGCCTCGTTATATAATTTTCGACACATGTCGCAGCATAACAGTTTTTGGGAACCGATAACACCGTCACGCACTATCCACAATTTTTACCTAATTGCCTGAATTTCCCCGAATATTCGATTAACGAACACTCTCCCTCTTTCACTCTCTTCCTCACACATTTCTCTTCCTCCGACCACCTGCTTACAGTATACCACAAAATTGTACATGTGAATCATAAATCATAATATATACTCAATATCTTTAATATTAAGACACGCGAGGGAAAAGAGAGAAAGAAAGGAAGAAAAATGATTTTTCCCTCCGTTCATTTTGTATAACATTATTATTTATTATTGACTTTATTTGAAATGCATCTACAATAAAAATATAGCAAATAACTATTCTATTTTTTTTATTATTATATTTTTTTTGCAATCACGCGAAATAACTGTCAATACATTTTTGGATGATTAATGTTTTACTCAATACTAATATTATTTTTGATAATTTTTCTTTATTATCCAATTAAATAAGAAAAATGATTTATTAAAATTTTCACATTTTTAATGAGATATGACCACTCAATTATTAAATGGTGCCGTAATATCCGTGAGTAAGTTAATAATTGAAAATTCAAACAAACAAAAATATTTTCCAAATAATAATTAAAAAATATTATTTCAGTTGATGTTTAGTTTATAAGGAATTTTATTTTTGAATTATTCCTGAGAAAATAATATAATTAATTACTATCTACACATATATAATTATATTTAAATCTAATATCTAGGTAAGCTTTCCAATTGTATTAAATATCATATATCAATATCAAATTGACAAAGAAAATGTTCAAGTTATATGAAGCAATGATAATCGAATGGATTTTATTGAAACGATTTCAGGAAGTGGAAAGTTTTAAAGAAGAGAAAATTGTTTTATGAATAAATGGGGTTTCATATAACTATTGGTATAAAAATTATTATAGCTCCACAACAACAACATTTAACAACGACTTGAAGATTGAAATCGTAAACTCTTTGAATTTATATGCATACATACACATCTATATACATAGTATTACACCAGGAGACGTCTAAAGTGATGTACGATTGCCTTCCTAGCTAGTTCAGATCCTGCGATATTCGTTCGACCAAAACAAAATAAGTGTACAACAACGTTATTCTTAGTAGAAAATTGAACGTCACGTTGTGTACATATATATTATTATAGGTTTTAGATTTAAATCATTGATTCGATAAATAAAACTGTTTTCGATCATAAATCATATATATATATATATTAACTTTTATAAGTTATATACCTACAGGGCCAGATTGGCCCATCAGAGTACTAGAAAACTTCCCGGCGGGCCGATATGCTTGAGGGCTGACATAGGCTCAAACGGTTTTTAATTTTAACATAAATTGTCATGAATTAATTTTTTTACATTTATTAATATTTATTATTTACTAGTTTATCACATCTTTATTATAATTGACATAGTTATTTTAATTTCTAACACGGACTAACAAGATATACTATACCTGGTACTAGTTGTAGTATATCTTAGTCCTTGATTTCTGATTTCTTATCAATGCTACTGTGATTATATGTGTATCTTCTTCTTCTTAGTGTGCCGATCCGTTTCGGATGTTGGCGATCATTATTGATATACGAGTTTTATTAATTGCGCTCCGGAATAGTTCTACTGAACTTTTTTCGAACCATGTTCTTAGGTTGGCTAGCCACGATATTCTTCTTCTTCCAGGCGATCTTTTGCTATCTATTTTCCCTTTTAGGATACATTGGAGAAGTTCATATCTACTCTTGTTCCGCATAATATGTCCTAAGTACTGGAGTTTTTTGCATTTGACTGTTATCATTAATTCTTTTTCCTTTCCCATTCTACACAGTACTTCAATATTGGTAATTTTTTCAGTCCATTATACTCTCAAAATTCTCCTGTATAACCAAAGTTCGAATGCTTCTAATTTATTCGAAGTGGCTTTGGTTAGAGTCCAAGTTTCTGCACCATATAAAAGAGTTGAGAACACGTAGCATCTCAGTAGACGTATTTTTAACTGTAGAGATAGGTTGTGACTCTTAAATGACGCACTTATTGAATTAAATACATTTCTGGATTTTCCAATTCGACACTTTATTTCTTCTGTGTTGTCCCATTGATCGTTAATGACAATGCCAAGATATTGGTATTTATGTACTCTTTCTATTCTGGATTGATTTATGCTTAAGTGAACTCCCGTAATGTCTTTTTTGCTTATAATCATGAATTTAGTTTTTGTATTTATATCCAGTCTGTATCTCATGCTAGACTTTGTTATTATATCCATAAGTAATTGGAGGCCCTCACAGTGGCGCACGCAGGAGGGGGATAAGGGGTTGACCCCCCCTCCACCCCGGAATTTTCTCCGATGTCTAGGTTAAAATTTACAAATTTTACAAGTTTGAAATATAAAGAGCTAGTATTGAATACCTAGTATCATTGATTATAGAATAGAATATTTTATTATCAATGCTATTATTTAAGTCAAAATATATTAAGGATTTATATAATTTTATTAATTGTAAAATGTGTTATATTTTTACCTTGACCTTCCCCCCCCCAAAAAAAAATCCTGTGCGCGCCACTGGGCCCTCAATAGTATCCGCAAAAACTATGGTGTCATCGGCATAACGTAAGTTGTTTAATCTTAAGTCGCTAATAGATATTCCTTCTTCTATCTCATTTAAAGCTTCTCTAAAGATATATTCAGAGTAAAGATTAAACAAGATGAGTGTCAGAAAACAACCCTGTCTCACTCCACGTCAAATTTCAATCGGATCTGTTGTTTCGCCTTCCATTTTGAGAACCGCTGTTTGATTCTAATATAAGTTGGCAATTATTCTTAGATCTTTTTCGTCTAATCCTATTTCTTCTAAAATTTTGATCATTATATCATGTCTAACACAATCGAAAGCCTTCTGGTAATCAACCAGACAGACGAATATACTGCAATTTACATCTCTGCATCTTTGGAAGAAGACCTGTACATTGAAATGTATACGTGTATAGTATACCTATATTATACCAACGTTGTAGCCGTGAATCGAAATATGATTAAAAGTTAGCATGTTATGGCTTGTTAGTATGCAAGACCAATAAATTGGGTTTTCGACATTGTTAGGTAAAACCAGGGCTGGATTTAGGGAGGGCGAGAATTTATCCCCGAGCGTGTAATTTTCATGGGCGCATTTTTAAAGTTTATCAACACTTATTAAATAATTAAATTGAAAATTAACTTTGAAACAAAAGTCATAACTACAAAATAAAAGTTATAAAAAAATGTTTAATAATGGGTATGAAAATAAAACTATATAATTTTATTTTTAATCGTAAAAGCTGGTTGCCACAGCGCATTTTTCATTTTTCCCGGCTGTTAAAAAGTTAAGATCCGGCCCTGGGTATAACTTCACCTAGACAAATGCACGAATGGTGTTAGAGCAACATTTTTACCTTGATTATATCAAACATTAAGAAAACACCAATATCTGCAGCAACTATGTTAAGTTTAATAAATAGTTTGGGTATTTTTTAAAGAGTCTTATAAACGATGAATTTTTGGATAATTATCAATCAAAATAAAAAATAAAAGGCTACAAATTATAGATGAAATTATATGATAGTCCAAAAACTAGTCTGTTTGAAAAATATTTGGAACACTGAATAATTCATAGAATGCTTTATAAGTTGAAGTTTTAATTTCACTATATGCTCTTGAGGATTCTGCTTAGTTTACTCGATATGTAAAATTTAAAGCCACATATTTTAAGGACTCATTATTATAGTACTCAACATTATTGACTGAATTTCTGTATATGAAAATATTTAAAATAACTACTCTACTCTCAAAGGTTGAAAACACTGTAAAATAATTGAAATTCTTAGAGAGATGAACTTGGCCTAAAAAAATGTGTTGATAATTTTATCAACACAGTAAATATCAAATTGGATGAAAAAAAACCAAGAAAAATATAGTGATATTGACTTTATTATTGAAATAAAATTAACCACATTAAGGGCAAGAAAAAAGAAAAAGTAATTTGATGATAGAGCATAGGTTGAGCCAATAATTGATACTTATAAAAAATTTGTTGTTGAAGTATATAATTTTGTCATCGATGATGTAATAAATAGTATGAAAAAACGATTTTTTTCAAATTCAAAAATATATGTGGATTTATCTTGCTTATGTCCAAGCAACTTCAATGACTTTAAAAATGATCTTCTAGCTGAAGCACTTGATGTTCTCATCTCAAAATTAATAAAATTTGATTCTGAAGTTAGTACTGTTTAATTAAGATCAGAATTAATACACTTTTTTATTAACTGAGAGTCATTAAAAAAAAAAAAATCGAAGACCTATACTTTAAATCACATCGATGATGAAGATAATGATGAATAAAATTTAAAGAAATACAATAACAATTCAATACAATATAGTATTCGATATTATACTATAGAGGGCCTGTCCAAATAATTTTCCCGGGTCGAAAAATTCTACCAATTCATCCCTGGTTATGTAGATACGTAGTTATAAAATAATACAAACCAAGAATACTCCGATAGCAAATTTTTGTTGTGATTCAATTAAATGTATATTTTTACCTTGAAAATAATTGAAAACAAATAGCGGAACCTCGCTATCTCGAACTCCGGTACCTCGACATTTCTATATATCGAATTTTTTTTTCCGTCCCGAACATTCAGTATTGGACTTACGTATTAAGTTATTTCTGTATATCGAATTGCCATATGTCGAATTTTTCTATAAGTCGAAATCATTATCCGGTACCTATCGCCTATTACGATTCACTAACTCGAATGTATGACAGATTAGATAAAATATAAAATACCCAGCATATAAAATTGAAAATAAATGACAGAGCTTGTACATACAACGTTGTAATAACGTTGATATTTAATTATAGTTCAGCTAGTGACTGATAACGGCCTTAAAGATACACGAGCTTATATTCATGAACTTAGAAGATACGTCCAACAGTCACACAAGTCAAACAGTTTCTGACAACATTTTTTTTGCACTTAATAGTTTAGGCAATTTTATTGAAAATACTTTTAATACTAAACAAAAACAAACAAAAATGAAAATAATGTATACAAGTACTTACCTAAATGAAGAAGTATACAGATATATACAATATATAAATACTTTCTATATTATAAATACACATTTTCCACAATAATTAAACATTTTTATTTCAAATTTTATTTATGTTTTAAATTTCTTCGGTAACTCAAAATTTCGATAAGCCGATTTTTTTTTCGTCCTTTGTGACTTTGAGATACCGAGGTTTCACTGTATTATTAGATATTTATTGTAACTGCATATTTCATAATTTTTATACTGTATTGAATACATTAATTTATATTATACAAACTTTATAAATACAAATCAATCTATAGCATCGGATTACACAAACTGCTTATGATGTATTTATTCAAAATATTTTTAGTAAATTCAGTTTAAAATCAAACTGCAATGTATTAAAGAAAATATAAATTATTAGAAAATAATAATTATAAGTACAAGGCATATTTACAAACAGTAGCTAGTACCTATCATAGTACAATAGTGTGTAGACAGCAGCATAGGCGTGCCCAGGATCAAAATGCAGGACAGGCCCAGATGAAATTATTTTAATTTATGTAGGTAAAAATTATTTTTTTGTAAAATTTTCATAACATTTTTAAATTTAATTAGGAAAAATAATCATACTTGTATAATATAATAATTATAATTATAACAAAATTCCTTGTTTAACTTATTTATAATATTTAATGATATTAAATAGTAAATAATAATTATTTAAAACATATTAATAATGACTATTTAAAAACAGGGTAGACCCGGGCCTACCAGACCTACTCGCTGGGCACACCACAGGACAGCAGAATTAAATTATTTACGATAAAATTTATAATGAAAATATACAATAAACTTTTTATGTAAATTAAATGTACAAAAAATGGGCTATGGAAGAAAAAAAAATTATAGTAAAACTATAATAACTAAATTCAGCCATGAATTAAAATTACCATAATTACATACGTTTCATTAAATGCTTTTAGTATTAAATATTATTTCATATTTTAGTATTGAAAATTAATTGTGTTCCTCCAATTTTTACCTGTCACCTGTCGAATAATATGTACAATAGTGATTTCAGCAGTCATGAATCACAATGACAGTTTTATGGAAAGGCGTAATTAAATAAAATTATCGTTTATATGATTTTGACAGCATATGTATACTATATATACTATTGTTATTGTTTATAATAAATTGAATTTTCGTTATACGTATATATATATATAATTATAAATAAATCCTTATGTACATATAACAGAGAGCTTTTTTTTGTTGTCCTGGATAAACTCAAAAACTACCACTTCGATCACCATGGGTTTTTTTATTCCGTAAACAATTATTCAACTTAAAACAAAGGCATAGTTACATATGTAACATTTGTAACTGTCATATTTTAAAATAAGAAAAATTGAGAGCTTGTAGTAGAATATTATATTCATAGATGTCGCACGCAGCGCTACACATTCTTATAATAATCTTAAATAAAATTAACTTCAGTTTGATACATAGAATATTACTCTATGGTTTAATAGGTTTACTATGGCCATTTATATTTCACATAACGAAGCGTGCATAGGCAGCACTTGGCTCTCATTATCGAGAGGGCAAAAATGAATCACAATTTACTGACCAATTTAAAAATCTACTCACATTCAACTTATGTATGTACCTATTATACATTTTTGCACCTTCATTTTTACTTACTTACTATGTGTATAACATTAAAGTACTAATTCAATATACTTTATTGAATACTTAATCAATGTACAAGCATTAGTTTATATTAACTTCTAATATATATCCACTAGTGCGTAAATGACGTGAAACACGATTCGATTATTTTCTTACATTATGTTTACGACCAAACTTTGCAACGAAACCGCATCGCAGGACTCGTGTAACATGACAAAGACGTAAAAAGAAGAGAAAATTTAATGTGATATATATATATATATAATATAATATGCATATGCTGTTTTCATATTATTACGTGGAACGATGTAATTGTGTCGTGATACCCGCCAGTTTTCTGGTATTTCGCAAGTCAACGACCAGCCTTGATGGTCAATGGCGGTGGCTGACGCGGCGCTTCCGAATTTTTGTTTTTCTCGTTTTTCTCACGCAGGCGGCTAGAGAATATGTATGTATGTATATATATATATAGCATAATGATTTCGAATCGAAAATAAAATCAAAACGAATACGTAAAGAAGAAGGGAAGAAACAAAGCGAAATGCGCGTAAAGTTGCGTTTCAATTAAAATCTGTGACGATCGGGAGATAGGCGGCAAATTACACGGTCGGTATGACTTATTAATGTAAATGGACCGTGTGCGCCGGGGGCAAATACTAGTATATGTATATAAATATTGTGTGTAATAAATAATATGTGTAGCATGGTTTCTAGGTAGACCGGTTACCGACGAGCAAAAGACCTTGCCCTGGGCCACCGCGTAATGGTTGTGAGCAAAAATATAATAATAATAATACTGAAAAGACGCGTTCGACAATAAAAATATGTTATCTTTTTTTTCGGATTAAGTTAGGTTCACCGCCGGGCAGGCGGACACCGAACACATATATATAATGTATAATATTATGATGTTATATTATTATTGTATGCTCATTTAAAAGGGTTTAATTTTTCGCTACATATTTACACGCGGGTAAGAGAAGGAGTAGGAAGAGTACACAAGGATAAGCGGATCGGCTATCCGTTGGGTTCCGAAACATGAAAACAGATGCGTCACGCGTGTATTTTTAATAATTCAATACGATTTTTTAATAGTCTCATGAACACTATAAACGTCATAAAAACATAATGTGCGTGCGTACCATGCATATTATATTATTGTTTTTGACCAGAAATTATTATTGCTCACTTACGCTGTTGGGAGTACTTATAATCTTTAGGCCACAGCTATTGCTACACATTCAATATGTGTTATTGTTCTTTTCAGATATATGGACGGCTTTCGAGTAAAAGAGCTTACAAGCAGTGGTGCCGAATATGTATGGCAAGTGGAGTAAATACGCCAAAACTTTTTTATGTGGTGGGTGACATAATGAGTACTAGATATACTATTGTTATTATTGTATAGTAAAATATTCTATAATATTATGTTATTACTGGATAATAACTACTCGTAGTTCATAAGTGTACAATACTTGCAATTTAATTATGATGTTTTGGTAAGTGAGTGGGTTATACACAAGTAGGATTTACTTCGGTGAAATAAAAATGGATCAGCGCCACTGCTCACAAGTTGTTTTAACTTTTTAGATTATACATCGATTTTTCAAGAAATTTCCTTTTGGATCCCAGTGATACATCTATTACAAACATGTATTGTTTGTTATGATGCCATTATTAAATGACCACTGGTCAATAATGGTGATATAAGAATGGCCACAATAGTCATATTTAAAATTGATGTTAAATAAAATCAACTGATGTTTCATTATCACTTTGTTCTGCTATTGTAGTATATTTTATGTATAATCACTATAATAAAATTTACAATTACTATAACTGCTCGTATTATAGTAGTAAACGTTCGATAATAAGTAGTGGATCTCGTTCATCATTTAATTAAACAGTCTTTTACAACCATCTTACATTGAAATTAAGAATGTCTAAAATCTCAAATTATTAATAATAATAATCATAAATCATCAAACTTAAAATGAAATATTTTAAAAACTTTATAAAAATTTAATTCAAAGAAATATGAAAACCTAGTTAAATAAATAAATATTTTATTTTATTAAGCTTAAATTAGCTTATTTGACAAGTGCCTCTTTACCAGTAAACCGACTTTAATTTCATCAAACATAAATCGTTCAATCCTATATAATTTACTACTATTGAGTGGAGAGCGCATACAATCACAAACAATTAAACAGGAAAAATAGGTTTTTTTTTAGCACACAACATATCGACGACGAATTTTTGAATATGCATAATATTTATATGACGTATATGATTTGTTTACGTCAAAAACTCAAAAAATCAGTTTAAATTGTTTGACGTCGAAAAGCGTATGTAAATAAATAATAATTAATTTAATCAATAGAATACTTTTTGGTTTAAAATTGTTCTACATTCATAAAAAAAAAATTGTAAATGATATTGTGTAATATACAGGTGTGTATATATATATGTATCAACTAGGTAAATACAGTGGAATTAACATAAAACATATTATGTAAATCATGTTTATTTGTTTGAATTTTGTATCAGAATTCCATATACTTGTAGTTAAAATTAAAATTAAAATTACAAGAGCAAACAACATATTTTACACAGTAATATATATTATATATTATTATGTACGTAATAAATATATTATAAAAAAACTCGGTTTCACGAATAAAATGTTGTATTTATAAAATATAAAACCGATGGCCATCGCACCAAAAGAATTTCATACCCATTAGATAAATTCAATTTGTAAGAGACTGACGCGTACGCTTTAAAGTGTAATCTATATCGAAACGATTAAGGTCGCTGTTTATTACGAAATACTAGCTTGCATATATTATAATAATATTCTCGGACGTGCATTAGGTGTGAACTTAAAGTAATTACGTGTTTGTGTGGGGGTATTGTCAATTTACCAATAACGAATGCATCGCGTAATCATATGTAAATATGTATATATATATATTATGGCTACATACAAGACATAAATGGTATATCAACGGTTAATCATATCACTTCGTTAAAAATAGCCTAAATTATTGGTTTTAAATCGACATAAATCAGTGACGTCATTTGAACCCCGTAGGATATACATTTGCGTATTTAAAATCCATTATTGTAGTAATTTGGCCCACTTTATAAATTGATTGGCCAGAATAATTATTGATAGTGATTTTCGGTCAATATATTTTATTTTTTAATTAATATTTTGTTTTTCTTCTTATTTAAAAACAAAGACACAAGACATTACATTACAAAATTATCAAAATATTCGTCATCGCGATTATTCGTAAATCGTTATCATGCAACATGTATGTAATTATGATAATTTAATTTTAAATAATATTTTATGTGTTGATATTTTATCTGTAAATAAGTTTGTAAGCATGAAGATGCATCGGTATCCTCTTAAATATTAACAAAAAATATAACTATATAACTGTAACTGTACCTAATAAACGCTTTATTACAATATTTATTATCACCTCTGACTTTACTGCTTTTCTTAGTTAAATGATTTAGTAAATACCATTATTATTATATTGTCATTAATAAATAGTAAAAATATTTTTATTTTATTTTTGTTGTGTTGAAAATTCTAGATAGGTCATTTCGTGCGGCGGCGGAGTGGTTTTTCTTTTCGTCTTGCAGAATTGCGCGGACGACGATGATATATTAAACTACAATCGACCCGAATCGGTTGCGGTGTTTGATGCGCGTGCAGATGTCAAATGACGATAATGAAACAAATACCAGCAATAACGTTATCCGAAGCCCGCAGTTATCCGATTCGAATTCGGCGGGTTGTAAAAGACGATCACACTATCATCATGTAAGTACCCCACAGCCTCCGTACGGTGTCGACTAGGTGAAAACAACTGCGCACTCCGTATTATAAACAGCCAAACGATTTATACTGTGAGGTGTGTGTGTGTGTGTGTGTGTGTCTACTCGACGGTGACGTAAATGTAGTTACGGCCTAGTTGAAACGCCACGACGTGTTCTGATGGGTCGGATAAATCACGTAAGTCGAATGGAAAAAAAAAGGGGAAAAAAAGGGGAAAAAACGGTTAGATGTGAACCTAGTCCGTGGGAGGAGCACCTCAAAAACAATAACGTTAAAAGGTATTGTTTATATACATGCTACACGTCTATCGCAGATTATAAGTAATTTTTTTCCTCAATACGTTCCGAAACTATTTACGTTAATGTATACGGGACCATCCGGAAAAATGGAAAAATTCGAAATAACTCTTACGAAAATATAACAAAAAGTGTACTCAACCTTAAAACCAATTTTATATCATACAATAATCACAACGGTTAAAAATATCATGTCTTAAAATTAATATCCGTAATTGGACGATACCTACCTATTTTTATGTACACATGGAAATGGAAACGTATCTCGTATGACACATTAATAATAGTTACATTCAAAAACTAAGGTCATTTGCTATATATTTTAGTAGCCGCAATAATTGGTGATCCGATAACTTAAGCTCTAGCATGCACGATTTACAGAATTTTGAAAGTGCACCAATAGCCATACACAATAATATTAGCGTTCGATTTCAGGAATATATACGTACAAATGGACATCATCTCATGTATGGACTTTCATTACAATTTTAACCTTTAGACTCTCTATAAAACGTATATAACGTAGATTCTATTTTCAATAAAACTATGTTAATACTTTTTTTCACTTCCGTGTCGGTTATTTCAAAAGTCTCCATTTTCCTGGTAGACCATCCAATATACGTAAGTGCACCCCGTTCAGCTTCTATACTCGCTTTCGTCCGCACTACTTTACCGTTTACGGAGATTGATAGACGTTATAGCGGCGGTGACAGTGATGGTGGCGGTGGTCCGCTCTTTAATGGAATTAACTAGGCGCACCCGGCTAAAAGGGAACATTAAGTCGAGTTAACGGAGAACTATATAGGCTTTTAAGATTATCTCGCGGTGACAACAGTATTATTATTATTATTATTATTATTATTATCAAGCACGACGTGCCTTGTGTGTACGTATACAGGCACGTCGTCAAGGGAGGGGGGCTTAGGGGGCCTGACTCCCTAAAAAAAATCAGTAGCCCCGAACTGGCCCCCTTGATTTTGTCTTTTAAATATGTGTGTTTTAGTGTTTAGTTGTCCCAAACCGGCTAAATCCTGAATGTATATTTCATAAGGGCGATTGTAAACTCCGCCAGAATATCGGTTAAGATAAAAAGATAATAAAAGGTCTAGTATAAACTCCGCCAGTTTTTTTTTCTTACCTGTAATGGGTATATGTAAACTTTTCCAGTTTTTTTTTGTTTACCTGCTCAGTGCTCACATTGCCACGTGTCTTCTCACATTGAATACGTTGACATCTATTGCGATGATGTATGTCAAAATGTATAAAATTATTGTCATGGTTTGATTCATTTCAAGGTGGATATATATCCACATTGATTCATTTATTAATTATTTTATCTTCATATTATCTATAATTAGTATTTCCAATAATTATATCGGCGGTAGGTAAAGTATACTTTGACGAACATAATAATTCGTAATCTGCGTGTCTCCGTGTATATTTCAAATTGAACGAAATATGTCGCAACAAAATAATAATATAAAATTAATTACTGGTCAACGAGGCAATTTATTGGTTTTATTTAACAACTACAAATATAACCAAAATATAAAATATTTAAATAAATTATCGTTTGCATGACAGACATTCGACTGCAAGTATGTCGGCTTCTACCCGTCTCCATACCCTGCAAATGAACTCCGCAACCGGAAGTTTGTGGGATACTAGCGTGGTGTTGTTTGCAGAACGATGGATATAAAATAAAATTGAAATCTCTCCCACAATCATTGTTTTACATTTACCGCGTGACCACAGCCGCAAGCGTGCGTATATACACACATAGTTTTTAGGGTATACTGGGTATATTGTATACACTATGCACACAATTCGGGTTAGTATACATTATACGCGGTGGGGTTTACATTTATCTTTCTTTATATTTTCGTTTTTCATTTTTTTTTTTTTTTTTTATAATACAAATGCGCGCATTAATATTATAGCGGATGCCACTCGCGTACAGTTACAGTGGTTTTTCTTAACCAGTGCAAAACGATTTTCAAGTAGCGCCTGTTCACCACTTATCTCTTGCATATCGTTAGAATCAGTTTACCCGTAAAACACAGTAGTTTACCTTAATGATGAGCACTATCAAATAGTTTACACTAAGCAACTACTTACTTACTGTAAGCATTAACTATCGAATATTATATTCGAATATATCAAATAAAAAATCTAAACGTTAACATTTTTTGTTGATTGTTATTCTTATCAGTAATCAGTTATCACATAAGTGATTAGGTATTTCAAAATAAAACAACATTATTTAAGCTAAGCTAATTTCAAATTTTACTGAATAATTCAAAAGTCGTAAACTATCGAATAATTGAATAATTTGAAGTTATCGAATAGTCCGAATAGCTTCGAATAATTCGGAACAGTTGAATATTTTGAAAAACTATAGAATAATTCGAATGGGCTGGACTATCAAATAGTTCGATAGTACTATTCAATAGTGCCCATCACTAGTTTACCTACGGATACAGATAGGAGCGCGCGTCGTATACCATAGTACACAAGCCGAGCGATTATTTATACCAGCGGTTCCCAAACTTTTTTTTCGCGGTGCCTTTTTTTGGACCCAATCAAGCCACGATACCCTAGCTGTGAATAACATTAAGGACAGAACAAAAAAAAATCTATTGATAACCGATTTTATTAATTTTAATAAAATTTTATTTAGTTATAAATTAATGCACTTATAAAAATAAAAAATATATAATTAAAAATTATTGTTATTATCATTATAATTATTATATAAAAATATTATAAGGTTAAAATGAAAATATCCGATTATACAATAGAAAATATTACATTATTTGCTAAAAGTTTTTATGAAAACAATAAGGAAAAATCAATTTTATGCACTTAAAACTATTTGCTATGAACCGTAGATCGTTGTGCCCTTAGAAAGTAGTCGTAGTGCCCTCAGGGTACCACGGTGCACAGTTTGGAAACCGCTGATTTATACTATTTACATCCAAACGTTTGATGTGTACAGTGTTACGTTTACGGCAAGACGAGCACATTTTTGGTGATTAATATATACGTTTATATTTGTACATCATTTTCAGCGGTACCATATATAAATTGATTCACCGAGAAAGCGATTGACATCAAATTAAGATATTTTGAACATTAAAAGAATAAAAATAGTGTTTTATACTCCAGTTTCTGTTGATAATCCGACATAAATATTCTCAAACCAGTCAAATAAAGTTTGTAAACATTTCAGCAAGTCTTAATTTTATGATTTAATGACAATTTTAATTCACCAATGCATTTACATAGAATATCAAACAAAATATAATCGATTAATCAAACGAAGCTATAAATATATTAACAACTGCAATAAGATACAATAAATGATTCTATTATATTATAAGATATAATATAATTTATATTTTTCTGACATCCTAACGATTTGATAAACGCTTATACTCTATCGTTACTTCCAAACAATCACGAGTGAATATAAAAGTTTATTTGAAAAAACACAATGCAATATTTATCGGGTAACGCGCAATTATATTTAACGTCCTATCCATTTCAAAACTCAAAGCTCCTTATACTAAACTATAAATTACATTTTAAATGCACAGTTCAACTATTAACCTAACCCGATTACTTTTATGAATCATAAGTCTTATAATTCAGTATTAGGTATAACGCATAGTATTATATTATAGGCATTGGAATATAAAATGACGAAAATCCCTCGATAAGTATATCCTGCGATTACAATACAAGTATTTAAAATAACACGGCTCAATCCGAGGTAAATAATAAAAATATTCAAATATAGATCCAGTGGCGGATTTAAGAAAAAAAGCCCAGGTGACATACGATATAAATGGCTCAAAAATTATGAATCGTCGTAAATACTAACTCGTAACTTCCCTTTTAAAATACTGTTAAACTAGATAGGTAACCAAAAAAAAAATATTTATACATTTATTTAAATCGTCCAAACTGGATATATTATTTCTAAATAACCTTATCAAAATTATCATTAAATTTAAACAAAAAACATTTATATTGTTAAACACATAGTATCTAACTAATGTAATTCGGTAATTCAAGTAATTTTAAATTGTTTTCTGGCTTCAGCAAATATTTCAATAGTTGTATCTAAATTTATTTTATTTGCCACCGATCTTTCGATAAAAATATACTGAATTCATTTAAGGTTTTTTCACATAAAGTGGCACAACGATGTTTTTTCTTTTTGATTCATTTTAAAGAACTCATTACTCATTCAGTACTTGCCGTACTTACAGGGAGTGTAAGAAATAATCTAAAAAGACTGCTAAACTCTGGGAAACTGTCTATCAAATGTTTATCAATGATAAATTTTGAGTTATTCAGTGGACTGTTTTTAATAAAATCGTTATTTTAAGTAAAATATAAATCAATAAAACTAATTAACTCATATTTCAGATCAGTTGTAAAGAAATCAGCATATTTCTCGATAAAAATACCCAACTAATATCTAAATCACCTTCCAGCGCTTTTGTAAATTTTCAGGCATCAAAAACCCAAAAAATTCGTATTACTGCACATTGTATCAAAAACTTCATAATAACTATGTATATCAACCGTTTCCAAAGAAGAATCATTAGCTTTTTCACCAGCTATTTTCTTAATTCACCGATTTCTCAATGTTGGAGAGTCAACATGATCCAAACCCATTTTTTCCCTATTCATTTTTGCTTTTGCCATGAAATTATTGTAAGATTTTTCATTTCTGTGATTAATTTTGTTAATGCTGTTGAAATATAATTTTGAGCCATTATCAAATCAATTTCTTTTATTTTTTTGTAGTTGTAGTTGCCCAGAATTGATATATCAAAAAAAAAATAATTAAAATTATTTAAATTATTAATTGCTTGATATATCAAGCATTGAATGCCATTATAACACATTAAAAAAAAAATATAACCAATTATTTGATGATAGTATTGTCTGAGCAGCCATAATATCATCTCCAGATGCTCCATCCAACTCTTGATATCTCATTTTCTAGGCAGTCTACAATGCACTCGAAATTTTGAATTAAGGCTTTCACAGCTTTTAAACGTGCCGCCCAATAAGTTTTAATCAAACTTTTGAACATTTATGATGGAAAATTAATTTAATGATAGTCGAGTAAATTCCGAGAAATTCATAATTTTGTAAATTTTCTCGGTACCATGCCTAAACCGGACAACCTTTTTACAGTATTGAAAAGAATATTCAAAATCGTGGTCCATTTCTGTTCTATTTTAATTTTTTTGTTGAAGTGAAAATTAATGAACTGAAGACTGGGTCCGGGGCCCGAGGGTCTTTACGCGTAGAAGCCCAGGCGGTAAATGTCCATTTTTTCCCTGTTAAATCCGCCACTGTATAGATCGATATATTATGTACCGTATGCACGGGGTCACCTTTGTCGAAACGTTAAGTGAAAATTAAATTCCACTTAGGAATCGTTCTTAGAACGAAAATACAATTCAAACATTGCTCTTTTTTTTCTGTTGTAATATAATTTTAGAAATAAGCTAAAATCTTATTATTAGCAATGGATTTTGGAAGTAAGCACTTATAATTATACCATAATTATAATTGCACTTAAATTATATATTTACATTATTTATTACAGTTATTGTTAAAATAATAAAGTGAACTATAATTTTTAATAGTTAACTAATATATTGAAAATGTAAGTGCTCTTACTAATAAAATATTTATAAATCTTAGAACGAAGATACTCTTATTTCGATTGATAATTTACTAATTTAGAACTCGATAGCTAAACTTAATTTAGTTATATAATATACTATAAAAACTCCAGAATGATTAAATTACACACAATTTATTTGTAATTTCTTATACGCAATCAGGGATCAGTAATTAATCACTATCGTGATATTAATCGTATTAAAAATTAAATTAAATTAAATTAAAAGGATAAAATGTTAAATTCAAAACTATGATATTGACGATTTATTATTAATATAAAACATTATTATACATTATTTGTAACTAATAACGTAGAACTACATAGGTACGTAAAATTGTTACAACTCGACGAGATTCTCACAGTTTATCTCATTTTATATAAAAATATATTTTATATAAATATCTCATTTTTATAAAATATTTTCGCATCCTATCAACGAATACATTTTTAATATCAGTTGAGTACAAGTTTAGGTATTTGCTTAAAACATTTATAGAACGTTTTCAAATAAATATCAAACCATTAAACTGTTGAAAATGTCAAATCGTCAATGGTACTAAACATACGTTTTGATGTTCCTAGGGTTACATTCTAAAGGACTGCGTTGCACCCGATGCATGTTGATGACAACTAGTTATCTGACGCGTTTACGTATTAACGGCGTGTCACGAGTTCAAAATCAAAAAAAAAAAAAAAAAATAATAATAATAACATAATAAAATGATGAAAAAAAAAGTAGTCTCAATACAAGTGCAATTTATGGGCGCACGTGTGGTGTATGACTAGAATTTATGTACTGATGTAACATAATATTATTACGTACAAGGCTTATTTCGATACATTATACTATTGTTTTAAGATCTACTAAGTATAAGATACATGATTTAGCATTGCTATTGACTTCTTGTTAAGTGCACAATATATGACCAACGGTTAAACTAATCTCTCGTCGGCCACAGCGTAGGATTGGACACCAAATGCAATCGCCATTGTAATTTTAGACCAAATTACATAATTTCTAGACGTGCGTTTCATCATTATATTGCATGTTATTCAGGGGCGTATTTAGACTTACTTCTAGGGGGGGACTCAAATTTTTTCTTTAATTCAGGCTCAACCTTTAAAAAAAATTTTGGTAATATTTAAATCAGGTGAATCCTTAATATTTATGTTTTTTTTTTTTTTTTATTTAATGCCGGATCCACTTAGCATGGTCTTTTGTGTAGTTCTTTTTTAACACGTATCTGTGTTTTGAAATTTTCGCTTGTGTTTTATACTTAAAATAATATATATTATTTACCGTTATGGGACATTTAAACGTTATACAAATTTAAACATTTAAAAAAATTTTCATTTACCGTTATTGACAATTAAAAATGTTATGAACAATCTAGTGTTTTGTGTTATATAATTTTGTGAAAAATTTGAAACGTTTTCAAATATAGTATTTCGCAATCAATACTATGTAAAATAACATTACATATTTTAAATATTATATAATATATATATATATATATATATATATATATATATATATATATATTACCTTTAACCAGTGATGTATTGGTAAATATATTTGTGGAAACGTACTAAAAAAATATGGATATTAATCCTAAAATAAATGTTATTGCTTTGTTCGACAATTGTTTTCTCTAAATACGTTCGAAACAATTTGATTAATCCTTTGAAACTACATATTTATAACTTCTATTAAGATCAGGGATTGTAACCTTTATGTTTTTTCCTGTTTCGGTTTCGGTTAGATTTTTCAGGAAAAAATTTCCGAGATTTCGGTTTAAATTATAAATCTTAAAAATATAAAATTGAAGTTACGGTTAATACCGGTTATAACCTGTTATCAAAAAATATTGTATGATGTAAATCCACAGGCTAATTTACATCACTATTCTAAGTATTGTGTATAAAATATAAATGTTATAATTTATAATTTAATGGATACTTCCAGTCAATGTTGATCCACAACTTTTGACCTTTGATTTTTTCAATATTTCGTCATAAGTGAAATAATCATACATTCTGCGTATGGCAATCCATAATTTTTTTAATATTAAATAATATAATAATTTAATAATCAGTACAAAAATTCAAAATATACAATATCTAATAAACGTGACAATACGCGGCATTAACGATGACCGTTATCACGTGCAGTCGCCAGCAGAATATGGAAAATTTAATAAGAGTAGGTAGTAATGCTGAGCATTATTTTGACCAATCCGGATTACGAATTACAATTATTTAATCCGAATTTCGGATCAATCAGTTTTATCCGGATTCATGGATTCAATCCGTTGATTCGGATTTCGGATCCAATCTGGCTTCATTGTTTTTGAGATAATCAGCTATTTTTTCATTATTACCCACCTAAATAATACGAATTACGATCTCAGATCTATTGACAATCGACTCAATGTTATAAGACGCCTAAAAGCAAATACACCCGAGTTCTATATATATCTTAATATATTTAAAGAACTGTAGAAATTCAGGCTAATGAGCACATAATATTATACATTATACATAATACATTTAATATTTATTACAACAGTCTATTAAGTATAAATTATAATTTAGCATTATGTGAAAGAAATATTAACCATTTGGCTGTACTAAGTAGTATGTACTATCGTAATAACAAATTACTGAGCTATTACTTGTAAGTAGTAACTAGTAACTATCGACTATTGAGTACAGACTACAGACTACAGAACAGTAAGTACTGAAAATAAATAATATTACCTCATGCCTGTTATTAAATAAAAGTACAATTGATATCGAATGACACATAGAACGCAACACAATATTTATTTATAGCACTTCTGAACAATAACAATACACACGATAAAAGAATAACCCATGAAGATAAGATTAAATATTTGAAATTTTCACCAAATGTTTATATTAGGGTGACACTCGAATTGCCTCCCAAATTTAGGTGACTTTATTTCTCTTGAATTGTCTCCGGGTGTTTTGGGAGATAATTTGAGTATAACCAAACGGTCTTATCGAATTGCCTCTCATATCTACCTGGATTAATTTATCGATTATTATATCGAAATATTATTTTTAAGACATACTACAGTATTTCCCAGACCAATTAATATTTCGAATGCGATAATCTTATCGATGAGAGACTATAAGTTAATGATTAGTCTATAATCAACAGTTGAACACAATTTCGTTTGCGCAGCCGTTTCGATAAATAATCCGTTAATCTAGTATACCAACGCAGTATGTATATATAGTTTTATAAAAATGATCAGCGTGATCAGCGAAAAAGGTAAAATAATTATAATATGTGACGGTTTTAAGTTTGGATTTCAAAAAAATTTAGCTAATGACATTAAACGATGGACATGTACGAAAAAAACATGTTCAGCTTATTTAAAAACCAATCAACGTAATGAAATCCAGTTCGAAAATAGTAAACTTACTCATGATTGTGCGAAAGATTCTGAGCAAAAAATCAACAGACAGATACTCAGCAACGATTTAAAACGAAAAGCTTTAGAACAGCTCTCTGAACGACCAGCAAAATTATTTAATGACAAGATGAAAAAATTCAATGTAAGTACATTAACAAACTCGGACGTAACTTATATAAAAAATATGAATCATTCTAGAAATTCTATTTATCCAAAATTACCACAAAATGTAAATGAAGTCCATAGAATTTTATCGTCCATTGAAGTTAAAACATTTATAAATGAAAACTTTTTAATGGTAAATGACACAATAAATAGTTTGGTGATGTTTTCATGTAATGGAAATATCAAGTTTCTAAGTACGCTAAGTACAATATATGTGGATGGAACTTTTGACTATTGTCCTCAATATTTTTGCCAATTGCTTACAATACATGGATTTCATAATAATTATTATATACGATGAAAATTCATATTTCCCACCGAAAATGTGGGCTGAAATGACATCCAGTGCACAAAGGTCTACTAACGCTTGTGAATCATTCCACAGTAAATATAATTCTAATTTTTCATCAACTCACCCTCAAGTATATAAATTTTCGGATGTATTAAAAGCAATGCAGGTAGATACAGTAATATCAATAAGAACTTCTAAAATGGAAACCAAAAAAATTAGGACTACAACAAAAAATAAAATGTATTTTATTAACAACTTAATTGATAAATTAAACAAAAAAGAAATTTCTAAATTGCAATACTTAAAAATATTGGCAAATAAATTTAAACCTAGGTCTTAATTTTTCATTTTTATCATTTATTTTATCTATTTTATCAGTTTATAAACTATAATCAATTATTAATATATTATTAATTATATAGATACTTTACTTCTTTTAATTCTTTGAAAAATAGTCCGTGTCGATTGGATTGCAGGAAATTAATATGATTATAATATTTTCAATTATGCGTACTACAAAATATTTTTGGAAAATATAAATTAAATAATAAATAATACCGTAAACGTCAAACAAATAGTATAATTTCTTTAATCAATTTACTTACAAATAAAAAATTATAACCGAAAGAAATCAAACCTTTAAAATTAGGTTCTGGTTTTGGTTATGTTTTTTTAACATTTGAAAAAAATGGTTTCGGTTGAGGTTTCGGCTCACAATTAACACGAGGTTCCTGGTTCTATAACCGGCTATTTTCGGTCCTGTTATATCAGTATAAAATATTACACCACAAGATATACATTTGCAGCGCGTTATAAATTGCATGATGCAGATTTAAGAACCATGGGCTGAATGTTCACAATCCATACTATTTTATTCAATGTTATTCACTACAGTTATCAAAATACATTGAACACAGCGTAAACTGTAATCTTCAACAGCTAAATAATTCAATCAATTTCATGGTTCATAACGATTTTTTTCCATGAACTATTAAACTATATTATTAATTTTTTTGTTTCAAGTTATTTTAGAAGCGTATACCTGTAAAATAATATTTTATATTAGGTATACGCAAAAAATTGAAAATCTGCTGATGTGTATACGCCGTAGGTTAGGCCTTTTTGTAATTCTCATAACCTATAACTTATAAATAAAGCAATCATATTTATTGTATAACAATAATAAAATGCATATGCCACGTAAAATATGTATTTATTGTCAATTTATGTATGGTGTACTACTACTAATGTTTTACAGTGTTCACCAAAATTATTTTTGATGAGGCAGGCCATACGGGTAACGTATTTCCCGACCATAGTACGTTTCAACGCAAGGGGCGGAGCCAAAACCACTCTGCATGATGTATACATGTTTTTACCGATCCTAATCTAATCCAGCACTGAACCCACACAGGGTTCGTAATTTTAATACAAACACTTAAAACTAATATAATATTATCAATATTTATAGTTATGAATTGTGTTCGTAAAATTATATTATATAAGTACATAGTCATATAGATTATAAGTTTTAGTAATAATAAAATTATTGCTTTTAATAGGTATATACTCGTATGCCACATAGAAGCATAAAACGTTGGGAACACACTAGCCGATATTTAAAATTTTATCTTATTTGAGTACATTTTATAGACGATTTTGATAGTTACCCTGTTCATACAACATTATCAACTTTTAAGATAAAATTTGGTAGAAAAAGGTGGATAAATAAGATTGAAAATACCACCATCCAGTAGCGTATCTGTGGGGGGGGGGCGAGTGGGGCAGTCGCCCCCCCCCCGTGGCCGTAAAATAATATGTGTACACTGTTATTTGTTTTTATGTTTTTACAATATTATTATGAGATTTTTTTTTCTCGAATTAGTTGATAATTGTTTAATATTGATAATTAGTTAACAAATTATATGGCAGCTTGCTCACAATATTTTTTTCTCTTATCTCTATTATTATTTTTTCAATTTATTCCTATCATTATGATGTTGATTTATTGTATTTATTATTTTATTGTTGTCAACGCTACGGCGAGACAGCTGCTATGTTCATGTCTATCACGACGGCCGGTCGTTACGGTTTAAATTGTGGCTACGCCGACCCCCTCTGACCATCAAGATTTATAGATAATATTATTATCCGTTGCCTCTTATCATTGATTTTCAGTTACAAAATAATAATTAAATATTATATCCAAATTCCCAAGTGTTAGTATTTAGTAGTTAATAATATTATTCGTTATGAACAAGCAAAGTAATCTAAATAATTGGCTGTGTAAGCAGAAGTGTGAACGATTATGCGGGCTTGCATTGTTGCATATTTACCAGGATATAAGTAACCAGTGGACGAAATTATTAAAAGATTTTCTTGTATGAAAAACCGGAAGTTGGATTTTGTGTTATAAATATATAACATGCATTATATTTTATTTATATGAATAAAAATTTTAAAATTGTATATTAAAGCGTTATATTTTAGAAATATAAAAGAGCTCAATATATTAATAAAATCGTTGTAGCATGATGTTAATATTTTAAGAAATTTTATATTTTAAGGGTTGGTGAAAATGTATTTCCCCCCCCCCCCCGGTAAGAAAGGCATAGGTACGCCACTGCCACCATCTCAATAATTATTTTAAGTTATTATTATTCAAGTTAATATTAGTAATATTATTACAAACATTATGAGATAACCAAACATTTTATACCACAACGCTGTATAAAACGTACTCAACCTGATTAAAAATATTTAACTTATATTAGGTATTTATTTATTTTACTTTATTATATAATGTATTTTATTTATTATTATTACTAAAACCTATAATCTATATTACTATGTACCTATATAATATGAGTTACGAACACAATTCATAAATATAAATATTGATAATATTATATTTGTTTTAAGTGTTTATATTAAAATTACGAACCCTATGTGGGTTCAGCGCCTCGCGCTGAATTAGATTAAGATCGGTAAAACATGTACACATGATGCAAAGAGGTTTTGGCTCCACCCCTCGCACTGAAACGTACTAGGGTAACGCATACGGGTTCCACGCCGACAATATGCGACGTATTTTCAGAAAGCATATTTATAAATTACAGTTAGTTATGCTTATTTATATATTATTAGTTGATTCATTTATTGCCGTTTTAAACATCCTTTTTATAGGTATATATTTTATTTAAATTACCTAGTAATTTAAGTCAATTTTACAATAATATTATGTTCCAAATCTATTTACCTGATAGTTATAGGTAAATATTTTTCGATGGCAATTTCTTTTATGTTTCAATCGTTAATCGTATTCTGTTATGTTATTCAATTATAATTTTAATCGTTTTTCGTTTCTGTTTCGTTATCTGTTATCGATTTCAATCGGTTTTTGAAGAGTTTAACATTATACTTATAACGTTATAAAAACGTTTTGGTGCTCTGGTATGTACACTAAATATTGTTAAAAAATGATCCATATTTAAAAAATTTAAAATGTTTATCTCAGATATGATCGATTCCTTAAATAGGATTCGGAGGGGGGGGGGTTGAACGCCCCCTTTGCCCTACCTAAAATGTGTCTCTAATGTTATTTGATTATCGCTCGTGTAAATATCCATCATATGAATACATATACGCGTAAGTGTTCATAATAAGAACGTGATTTATACGAAAATGGGAACTGGCATGCCAGGTCCTAATGGTTTCCGTTTGCAGCTAATTATTAACACGAAATATTCATCTAACATAACGGTGACGACAGTAATTAAATCAATGACCGATTTCCCGTTACAATCGTATATGTGTGAAACATAACATTTGGTGTGTAAAACATGAGTTCAGACCATGTTTTGACAGTTTAGGGGAGATTATAGGCGCCACATTTTTTTTTTTTTTACAAAATATATGCTAACTTTTTGTACGTCATGCGAAACTAAAAACTTGCTTTTATAAACGGTCACGCTTTCGCGACAATAGTGGATGGAAAAGCTACTATTTAAAAAAATAACTTTTCGCTCGTTTGTTATCCCTATACAGTGTATATGCAGTGCTATTCAAATATATTTATGATTTATGACAATATATTTTATGACGATAAATATTATGTTCATAGAATTTATGGCACAGAAAATAAAAAGATTTTCCTAAGAACACTTAACATTATGTACCTACGATGAAATAAATGTATATGGATGTATACGATTCTTAAGTATCTTAAGATTACTTTATAAATAATTTTAATGGTAGAAATATAAAACGCACATCTTTCACTGGAAAAACTTGAGTTGGGTAATTAAGGTAACAACAAGATAAAATCAATCGTGGACCCAATTCACGTATTATCAAATGCAACCATGGACTCAATTCGAGTATTATTAAATAACACTGTGGACCCAACTCGTGATTTTTTTAAGCAATCAAATATCTCGGGACCCAACTAAGAGTTCCCAATCGACCATCACAAATAATATAACATTGCTGTTTTTGTTGTTAAGCTGTTTTGAGTGTTTCGCTAGAGAGTTAAAGATTTTTTTTTATAATTAACCGTTTACTATAAAAACAAAATGTATGTACAGGATATGGAGCGGATTAGATATATCATATATATTTCGAAGAAAAATATGTTAATAGAAAAATTGTTTGGTGCAGACAAATCTCATTTTACCCAGTAGAATTAAATGTTTAGTAATAAACTTTGGTCATACATTTTTATCCAAAATTAGATTAATTGACAACAGGTTGGACCATTGTATCCTCGGATTAGCTGTGCAGTAATTGCCCGTTTTACAGAAAGGATTTGTAATCCTTTTCTTCACACAAGTGGTCGAGCAGTTCTAAACCCTGAACGTGCACATTTTTACTTCTGCCCAATTCCGTTAGTCTCAGTGTATTACAAACCACTCAAATTTACAACTTAAAGTTAATTCAAAAATAATAATAATAATCGTGGCTCAGTAAATACTATTATGTAATATCATTATAATGACTAAATGTATACGATTACTTTGATGTTTTATAGAATACACAATCCAGCTGTCAAGTGGGTCCATTGACAACTGATACTCGTAATATAAAATAAAAACACTATATTATTATGAATCTTCAAATGAATCGGTACATATGACTTCTTGTAATATTTTTGATTGAGAAATGCCAATGTCAAGGTTTTGGATAAATATTTAAAAATTATTAATGATATTCAATTGGTTGATGTATATATAATTGCATATCAAGCGTAAATGAAATGAGGATTAGTTATTCTTTTACCATAATACCATTCCCAACTAACTTGCACTCTATGAGAATATAACAAAATATCAGCCGTCTTCTAACCTTGTATTTGATACTAAAAAAAATACAGGTGTGTAATTACGTGTTGTGTAAAACTGAATAACACAATATAAAATTGGTTTTGAAAATTAATAGAAATCCTTTAGCACAATAGTGTTTTGCTTTAAAAAGTCAATGTCGACCAAAATAAGGTATTCATAATTACATAAGCATTTTACATAAATGGTCTATATATATTTAAGAATAAAAAAACAAAATAAGCAAATAATGCAACAGAAATTGTACAAGTTGATTATACATTAAACTTTTTCTAAAAAATTTAAAAGCCTAAAGTTATGCGAGAACTCATACATAATTGTCTCGATTATGCTACAAAAATAAAATAATATACTTTACAATATTTTTTTTTACAATAATAATGATGTTTTATACTTTTATTTTAAAAACAGTCTACTGTCAAATATTTAAAATAATTATTTTCAACAAAATAATTAAAAACTCAGCGTTTACTGAAATACGAGTAAAATCGAACGATAATATTTGTTGTTTAATCACATACCTATGAGATGTACATCGGATATATATTAGAAAATTAATATTTGGCAGTAATTTGAAAATTCTATTTAGCTTTAGAGACTTAAAGAATGATCAGCTATAATACAACAATTCATATTTCAATCTTTAGAACTAATTACGCAAATACATCAAATACACCATATGATATATATGGTTACTAATAAAAATTATTAGTATCAGCTCATTACGAAAAGTTAAACCAATTATATAAATGTAGCACATTCTACTATGAAAATTTTATCATAAACATTTTTAAATATATTTCTCATTCTACTCAGATACTAAAATCAAAATCAAATAATTTATTTTTATTTTTGAAATAAGTCTAAAAACACTACAATTGTATAAACCACAATGGTTTATAATAATATATTATTATTAAAGTAATCTGTTTTATCTTATGTTGTATTAAAAATAAACAGCAATGTTATGTGACAGTGATATAATTCTTATTTAATACATTTTTTTTTTTAAATTTAATATCCCCTAATAGTTATAGTATAGCGTAACAACTTAAACACAATAAAAACCGACGGTTTCTTTTTTTAAAAAATATGTTTTTTTTTTAATAAAAATTATTTATTTAGTTAACCCAATACATTACTAACATTGATCTTTTAACAAAAAATTGTATTATTGTGTTTATTGTTTTTAATTACTACTATTGATCGATATTGCAGTAATTATAATCGCTATATTTAAACCAGAAAAACAATATTCTAATATTATGCAGTTTTACTCAATTACATAATATTAAAAAAATAAATAAATTATGAATATAAAAAGCATAAAGTATTCTTGAATGTAAGGGCTGTAAAAGTATAAATTTATAAAAATAAACTATGAATAAAATACATCCATTGGTATTAAATCATGGAGTTATAGAGGTTCAAAAAGCATATAACAAAATTATTCTCCAAAGCACCTACATTATTTATTTATTGCCTTAATCATCGTAAGATCTGAAAATTATAAGATTAACTTGAGTAATTCGTTGCCTGATAAAGTGCTTATTAAAAATGTTTGATAGTTATCCGTCGATTATTAGTTTTAAAAAAACTATTTGTTTCAGTTTAATTTTTTTATTTTTGGTTTTTACGAATAATAATTGCATTTTAATTGTTAAAACAAACTGTTAGCGCGTCGTAAACAACCGTATTATTTATAATAATAACTATTTTGATATTCTGATAATCTTTATATTTACCACTTCGAAAAAACTTATGAAGATCGATAAATACTTCGAATGACAAAACTCCGCGATTATCATCATTCTGTAAAGTTTTATTACGAGTTTTTATTTTTAATGTTTTGATATACCGCGAACGAATCAATCCAAATCGGAAGTAGTGTTACGCGGTTTTTATTTACCAAACTATGGACATGATCCAAACAATTTCAGAATAGTTGATGGAATCCCAAAAACTTATTAAAACATTGATCCTTTCAGAAAACTACTTAAGCCCCTCTGCACAACACAACAATATTAATGGCGAGACAGAATTTCCCCCAACACGCGGCAATCGAGCCAGTCTTGTTGGCGTAACAGATATTAATTAATGCCTCTTTTGTCTTTTGCTCCCCTTGACATTTATGTCACGAACATTTCAATAACCGCATAAAATTAAAATCATCATTATTGTTCAATTTTATTGTATCGTATCAATCGAAAACCAAGGCATCAAAAAAAAAAAAAAAACAAAGGTCAGTACTATCTACTATATTTCATTTGCGACATTTTGAAAACTGACGTCGAATTACCTATTAAATTACTTCATGAAATACTGTAAAACAATAAGTGTTTTATATTTAAAGGCACTGATATTCTTAATAGTAAGTTCTTGTTAACAATAACAAAAACTGATTAAATAACTCGAAAGATTAGCAGACGAACAATGTTGCATTGAGCTCCTAAAACAAAATAAAATGACTTCAAACACATATACAAACGAATTGGACATCTGAATAATACGTTTAGCTAATATATAATTTATTATTTAAATCAAAATAACCGTTTAAGAATTTATAAAATTGTCATTTAATTTAAAAAATATAAAGATATATTAGTAAAATTTAACTATATTTCAAACCAATTTAATCAGATTTTCTAATGAGTATAGTAGATTTATTTAATCGTATGTTTCGCTTAGTAATATAATGAAACTAATTGTCTCTTGTATTCAAAATTTTAATTTATTTTACGTTATTCATAGTTTTTATAGCATCAAACGTCCAATATCCAGTTCTCAATATTTTAATTAAGGAGTTAATACATATTCTTTGTATTTAAGACCAATGCTATTTGAAATGTTTTGATTTTGATGTTTTAGATTTTTCTTAATTTATTATTTAAATTTGAAAATAATGATCAAGTTGTATAAAGTTGATTGGTAGGAATTAATTATAAAAGAATCCTATTTTATATTGTATAAATTATTAAAATGAGAATGATGGTATATTATTTGTAAAACATTAAATGTCTAATTTGTAAAAAACAATGACTACGAGGAAAGTATGATAAAAAACATACAAAATACAGGCTTTGAATTAGAACCACGTATGTTTAGTTAGTATACAGTATTTATAGTATAGTATGTACAGGCGCAAATTCAGGAGGACTATAGATGCTAGCGCATCCCCTATCGAAACTAAAAAAATTAAATTATAAATAAATAAATGCTTAACCTAGTATTATTATTTTTCTAATATACGATCGGTTTCGAATTAAAAATTCATCATCGGGTATATACAAAATTAATAAAATCTCGAATCAATTAAGATTAGTTTATAATCTAGTTTATAATCTGGTTATTATCTTTTCAGAGTAATACTTCATCAATTAGTTGACTTGGGTTTTAATATAAAATATTTGTGTGATCAAGGCTACGATAGAGGAGCTAAAATGTCCGGAATATAACAAGGTGTACAAGCTTGAATACTAAAAATTCAGCATCTTGCTATATATTCATATATACTGTATATACATTGTACTTTATATTATAAGTAGTATCTTAGTATATAAAAAGTGGGTTCTGTAGTTTTGATCCAGAATATTGTTGGTAACATACAAGACGTTATAACTTTTTTCCGCGCTTCACCAACACGAATGTTACTCTTAAAGACTACATAAATGAAAGTGTTTTCAAATTTTAAATCATATAGATTGAAATCTGTCTGTAAAATACGCTGGATTGAATAACACATGCAGTTCTTCAGTTTCTTGAATTATACGATATTATTATAAATTGTTTGGACGAACTTGAGAACTCTAATGATGAAATAACACTCACTACTAGTAAAGCTAATAATTTACTAAATTGTATGTTGAAATTCGATTTTTTAATTACACATCAAGTTTTTGCAGAACTATTTTCAAAGACTTTGTCTTTTTCTAAGCAACTGCAAAATCAATATTTGAAATATTTTCAATAATTTAAAATGGTTATAACTAGAAAACAGATTTATATGCAAATGCATATACATATATATTGGATTAAGTGTTTTGAAATCTGATAAGAATCGTTGCCGGTTTAGATCATTCTTACTAAAATGAAATAAATTTTGTTTTGCATACTTTGCATATTTCATGAATATGTATAGTTTTATAATGCATATTTTTATTTAAAGCTCATAAATTTGTTTTATCTTATATTTTCACGTTTACAGTTATATAATATAGATAAAATGAATACAGGTCGTTATAAAATAAAATGACATACTCGTATGCAACATACGAGCATATACAAATTATATTAATATAGATACATTTATATGATAGAGTTGAACACTTGAACTTGACGGAATTACAGAAACTGATCAGTCAACATTCAGGTGCATTCGTGCGTATATTTTTTACGTGTAAAACTATCCCAGTTTTTGTGTCTAGTGATTTTTTTTTATTATTCGTTCGTAACTTTAAAATGCCTGAAGTAAAAACACTAATTAGGAGTCGTTTACAGACATACGTAAACGAACATAAAAATATTTTTAAAACCGATGGTTTAATTTTATATTGCAATGTTTGTAACATTTTTACAAGATTTAAAAGAAATAAATAAAATATTTTTGATTTAAATATAAGTGCATATTTTGAGGATTTTTCATGCATATAAATCCGTTCCTCAGTTATAACTGAGTTATAAGTTAAAATTTTAATTCGTTATATCAAATCATTAACATCAGCCGATATGCATAAGATAGAAGTTGTTCATCAGAACCCGAATATGTTCAATACAAATTAATAGCGAAAATAATTTACTAACAACCCAAAAGAATATTTTCATTTAACCTTACACTTTCCATTTTTGGATTATTTAATATCTGATAATAAAATTAGATTTTTAGGTCATGGTCATAAAATGATAATGTACTTACAATATTTAATAGATACCATATTTTTAACGCGAAGGTACAGATATCAAAAAAATTATTAAACGTGCCAAATTTTATATTGATGATATAATTGGCTCAATTGAAGAGGTTAGAGGTGATCTTACGTTATGGAAATAATTTTGGAAATTCCAATTTGATAAGCTGAAAACTGCTATAAAATGTTACCTATGCACCTGAATTATATCCGAAAATAGAGTTTCCAAAAATTATTTGCGTTATACCAGTTACCGTTAGCACCACAGAAAGAATATTTTCCTCACTTCAACGAACAGAAATATAGATAAGATCAACAATAGAAGATAGATTAAAGGGATTTATGTTCCTTAATGTGCATAGGGATATTAATATTACTTCATAGGTTATTAAGTTCAGTTTTTCATAATTTATTAAAGAATTAAAAACAAAAAAAAAAAACAAACAACCTTGAGAAAATTACAGTTACATTATATGTAAAGTATTAATGTTATTTTTAAGTTAATATTTATTAAATACTGATGTTTGAAAAAAAAATTAGCGCTAATAAATTAAATATACCATTTTCTGGATTCATCCTACAAACGCATAATAACAGTAAAAGAAACAAGAAAAGTAAGATTTTTTTTACATAGCTATTTCTAGACAACTACATATCATTCCTAAAAGACGCTTAAGGTTTTTATTCCAGCACATTACTAAATACGTATAGTATGTATGAAAAATGGACAGTTAATATTTTAATATACAAAGAATTACCAATATTAGAAATACATATGTTAATAGTTCATATTATTCGTACTCGCATACAATTCGTTAAAGGTCTTATAAATTTCTAAAGCCGTAACTAAGGTGAGACGAGCCAGGCACTTGCTTTGAGTGTCTGAAGCTGGAGAACGCAAAAACATTAAATGATTAACTTTAGAAAAAGTATTAATTATTGTTTAGTATTGTATAATTGACAATATAATATTTAAATATTTTGCATTACTACGCACCGATCTGTAAACGTAATATTATATTTTCAATATAAAATGTATTTCTTCATTGATTACTCGTTTACTACTTTACAATTATTGAATTAATGACACAAGCGTTATTTCGTCGCAAATCGTTTGTATGTATCTTGTGACTTAATTGTTGTTATTTTTACAGCTAACTCGTCAAACCATTTCACGCCCATTCGAAAGTAATTATAGAATATGGCATTTATTTTTGTATAAAAAGCACGCAAAAATAATTTTTTTTTCTGTGTAACTCCATTTTCACAACGTAAAAAAGAGGGAGGTAACTGTCCATTGTCAACGGTGGCAAGTTAACTTTAGCCGAATGTGACGACTATTCACACAGCACTCTTATTTGCGTGGAAACTAACAGCAACCCATGTTGTTATTCAAGTAATGGGTTGCCATTTATTGGGTTCGGATATTGTCACTTTCAGATACCCATCGCTACTAGCTTTAAACGTGTATGACATAATCGATGTCTTGTTGTTGCACCCAACCCTGTATACGTACGTGCACGTAGTCGCCAGGTCGGTCTGTTCATTCATGTCAACGCTGTTGGAGTAATCACAGTACCCTTGCAAAAATTGTATGGTAATATATAATCTAATGAACCGATGTACCCGATTATAAATGTTGCACCTTAAATGTTTATAAATAATTCTTATTCAAAAAATGTAAACACCTGAATTTCATAAAATATGCAGAACCAAACAAAAATTTTACTTTCATGTACAAGGAGCACCCTAGTGTCTCCCTAGTATACTCAACAATTCGGTTCGATGATAACGAGGGATAGGGACGATGTACCTAGGAGAGAAGTTGATTTATTACTGACTAGGTCTGTATGTAGTATTAAGCAGTGTTGTGCTTGGATAATTTTTTTGTATCTAAATATAGATAAGATATATGAACTCAAAATATATCTAGAGATAGATAATAATAAATTAAAATATATCTAGATATAGATACAGATAAAATAAATTTTATCTAGATGAAAATGAGATGATTTTTTATAAATGATATTCTTAAATTTTATTTTATATAATAGGTTTGTAGAAAATATTAATAAAATTATGAGTTATGACTATATAAAATTTTAGTTTAAATTACTAATAACTATTTGTAAAATCTGATAAATAATTAAAATGATCATTCCAACAACAATGTGTCAATGTCAATACTTACTCCATTTTTTGAAAAGGAAGACTAGTTGTGGACATAGATGCCAGGCAGAATATATTGTATAAGCTATAAAGGTATATAATTATTATTTATTAAACTATTATGTTGAATTATACATATACATTTATTTATGATACATATCAAATAGATTTCAAACTAAAAAGAAAAAAAAATGCTATACATAAATTTGTTAACATTTGAAAATAAAATAATATATCTAAAATACATCAATAATTATAAAGAAAAAAAATTACCAGTTTAAAATACAATTTTTTATTTTTTATGAACCTATTGCATGATTCTATAACACAATAATTTTTCAAATGTTTTATCGCCAAGGCGATCACACCTTGAAGTTAAAACTTGTACTGCACCACTAAACAGTCTCTCAACAGGTGCAGATGAAGAAAGAGTTGTGTTGTACTTAATAAATACTTTTTTAATTACTGGATAATTATTCCACATATCTAATTATTTATTTTTTTTTTAATTCAAAAATGTTATTACCTTGTACATTTGATTCGTTTTCTTGACGGTTATGAATGAAGTCATTAGTCAATTATGATGGTATGATACTTTTTCCATAGACAATGAATAATAATAAATGAAATATTTATAACTTGCAGTGGTTAATTAATAAAGGTTGTTATCGAATGTAGAGTGGAGCTGGTGGTTTATTCTTATTATTAGTTATTGGTATTTTTAAACTATTATAATACCGATTAATACCAATATTCCCAGTACTATCGTCTATCAGGTTATTCTTACTTAAGGTCTACTTACACATAACCGTTCCGTATCCGTACCGTCCGTTTCGTGTCCGGCGCTTAAAGTTTGTTTACTTGTTATATAATGGGCATGTTTACACAGGTCCGTTCCGTATCCGCACTATCCGTGTCCGTGCTTTAAAATTTGTCGGAGACAATGTTTTTGGGGATTTCACTGATACGGATATGGAAAATACGGAACTATGTAAACAGCCGTCAGTGATAACTGACAGCTTGATCGGTTTTCATACCTACTCGCGAGACGTATTTGTAAAATTAAAAAAAAAAAATTTTAAAGTTTAAAGTATTTAAAAAGTTATTTTTTCAAAAACTTGAGTATTTACATTTAAATCATGTGTACCAATATCGACGAAAAAATTATAGAAATGGTTCGTTCTCATATAAAATTAGCAGCAAGGCAAGTACAGCTAGATCTTCTAGCGATTCTGCACTTCCAGTCATATTATAATTTTTTTCAAGCACCCAAAGCAACAATGAAACACGATACGTAAAACGTGCGTTAGGTCAAAAGATAGGTTCGAACAGCACTGAACGGGCACGGACAACGGATGCGGATCGGACACGGAACGGTATTGTGTAAATCCAAAGCACTGAAACTAAACGAAGGGAACGGACACGGAATGGTTAGGTGTAAATAGACCTTAAGACCTTCGACTTGAATTATTTAATATTATTATATAAAGCTTATCTATTGTCGACGATTAACGATACAATTAATATTATTAATTTCTTAAAAGTGGTACACATTAGCGACAAATGACAATAATAATACTGGGTACCTAAATATATACGTATAATTCAAAAATTCATTATATAATATATTATACAATTTTAAAAATAATATCGGAAAATATGATGTTTGTATATCTTTCAGACTACTTTTCGTGAACAATCTATATAAATTAATATAGATGACGAAGTTTTCTATCTTAGATCACAGGTAGATACCAATTGTATAATTTATCTAGATAAGATAAAAGATACGATTGTTTTATCTAGATAAGGTATCTAAATAAATTTATCTAACTAAATTTAGCTATTGCACAACACTGGTAATAAGATCACTGTGTTTTTCGTATAATCAAACTACAAAAATGCGTATACGAAACTTAAATGCTAAAGGCAAAGGAGGGAAACAGAAGTACACAATATAATAAATCCCGTAAAGGTGCACAAGACATTCAAATGTTACAATCAATGTATAAATAGAACGAAATAACCTGAATACCGGTAACGACGAAGATCCAATGAGAAACTGACGATTGGTGCGCAAGACGAGGAATGGCTGCGATAAACACTGTCAAAAATTGTGTATCACGAATATACACGAAATTACGTAAATGGATCAAAACAAAACGGAACGGCAACACGCACTACGGCCATATATGAGGAACGCTTAAGACGGACCACAACACGAAACGTACACGTGATAAGGACGTACAATAACCGATCCAAAACACACGGCGGTAAACAAAAATGTTGACGATTTATAATAAAATGTACGCGTAACGAGCCAAAAAGTATAAAGGTACCATCCGCTCGATAGTGTTCGCGTCGTATATTGAACGGACGACGTAAAAAAGTTGACGAATACGTCACACGTAAACCATAACTAAATAAAAAAAAGTTACGCTGCCATCAATACGCGCGTCCACACATACACGAGCGCAGCACATCAGCAACGATGAAATAGCTCACTTGATCGGTGTGTCACGTGGAGTGTTTATAACCTCCTTGGTGCTGGGAAGCCTAGCCGACGTAGAATAATCACCCATGTCCAATAAAAGGGACAATATATAATTACGAGATCGGAAATACAATAATGTTATTTGTAATAACCATACACCTTATATTCTTATCGCCACTGCACGATGTGGTGAACTATTGTGTGGCCAATGTTTGAAGGTATTGGACGTATCGTGTACCACCGCCTTTACATGATCGTAAAAATGTTAGACACTACCACCACGACGAGAACGCACTAAGATCTGGTTTACAAAGCGCCACAATATTATCAACGCGGCGGACGACATAATGACCCTGGTCGAGCAGACACGTGCGAGGAAAACAGACGATTCAGTGAAATAACAGGGGCGGAAAGATAACCCTAGATGGCCAAAGTCACACACGATATAGTAACTCTGAAATGAAAAAAACCACGGAAAAAAAACGGCCACGAGGTTGCCAAGATGGTGGACCCGAACGCAAACGATGAGAACGCGAGAAATTCGTTCGCGGACATTGCACGAGACAAAACGAAACTAAACGAATCGGCCAGAATGAGTTTGAGTACGGAAAAATCATGATAAATATGTACCTTTGCAATTGATGTTTACTTTCATAGTGTCATTTATAGACAATTTGACAATTTCGTAACATGTAACAATGTTCAACACATGGCTTTATGATGATAATCGACAAAAAATTAGATAAGACTCCAATTATCATTTAAAACAATGTATTCACTATTAATTTTGCGCTTTTATTTTGAGACATTTTAATAATTAAAGTTGAATTTAATATTTTTTGAAAAAATAAATGCAAACCTGCAATTTTGAATGAATAAAATAAACTAGTAACTACAGTAGAAATATTTAGTACTCTAAACATACACGATAAAAGTCATAAATTTGATCAGTGATCAAAGATAATATTAGATGATATTATATACATATTTTTTCAAAATTATCCGATGTAAACGGTCATCAGTAAAATTATACATTTCAAACGTGGCATGTATTTTATAATAAAATACATTAAAAATAATAAAAAATAATATAAAATATGAAATTCATTTTATTTTCATAATGTTTATATATACAAATATATGTATAAATGTAAGTAAAAATGTTTTGTATTTCGTTTAATTTTCAGTAGTAATATTTCGTTAAATTGATTTCATACACCACCTATACCGAGTGTACTCGTATGTTGTGATAAACAACAAATATTTATAGAGACATGATAATATTGCCATGAAAGTGTATTATCATAGGTCTCGATTTTTCACATTATTATATATATATAGGTGCAATAACTATTCAACAGTTGTCCGATCGCGTTCGCGGACAATAAACGTAGGCGTTTCATAGGAATAATGAGTATCAGAATCTGTAAACGACGACGTGAAAAAATTCGAAATTTATTTGTTTATTTCACCAATTCATTAATTTCAGTATATATATTTGACAAGAAATTAAAGCCTGCGTCTTGTATATTTTTTGACCATTACTATTACAATCTAATCATTGTTTTCTCCAAGTTGGACGTGCACGCTTGTCAGTTTTTGTCCCTCAAACATTTCCCTGCTACTGCGAACAGATGAAGACACCTGTTACTTTACTCCAAATCTGACATTTATTCAGACATACTCCACTTCACTACTAATGCTCCTTTCTATGTGCGAATAATCCCATATTTGATCACAATCTGGAAAATATAGTAATACGCTTAGAGCAGCTTATCACAGCTATAAACCATTTCGTGTAGCGAAACCCAGAACTACATAAATACACTCATATCTACAATTTCACTGAAAATTAGTTCTACATACGAAGGATATTTTTAATTTACGATCTATGACCGCAGTCATTCTACTTATTATTATCACACGGTTAATGGAGATAGTAGATATGTATTATATAAAAATGAAAAAATATACATTACAATGAAATTAGAAATTAGATTAATACTTTTAGTTTATTTATATATTTTAATTACATTGAAATAAAAATAAACTCCAACTAGCTAAGCTTTTATAAATTTACCAAAAAATATCTACATGTGAAAAAATAGTTAAATTTAATGCTTATAATATGGACACATATATACTGTAGATGCATATTAAAATTATATATTAGTAATAATAATATAGTTTTAAATATATATATATATATATATATATATATATGTTATTTAAAAAATACTTAGAATTTATAGTTAAAAATGAATTTTTGTTCGTCCATTTTGCTTTTTGAAAAACTAAATTTAATATTTGCACTCACGTTCCAAAAAAGAATAATACTACTTTTAATTATTTTTTTTTTTAATTATTATAGCATTTGTCAAATATAAATTATTTTCCTTTGTACGCATTACATTAATAAATATTTTGACTTATTTATATGATTTAATGTACTTAATATTATTATACCTTATGCCAATTTCTTATGTATTTTTCATTTAAAATTAAATTCTAAAGTAAATATTTACATTAAAAATGTATACACTTTGTTTAAATTAAAAATATTTAAAGTATAATATAGTGTATATGTATATTGTGTAATAATATAACACAGACTAGTAAACGGAACACATTAGTATTTTTATTAATTACTTATTGCACTAATACGTCGTATGTATAAATATAAAATTGTATTAAAAACTCTGAAGCCGAAACCTGTAATTTATTAATCACATTTTATTAAACACAGTTTCAACATTTAATAATTTGTAATTTAAAGCGTTAAATAACTTATATTAGATTTTAGAATTAAAATATATTTGACCTTCCATACATATACAAAAAATAATCATTAATCATATTTAAAATTTAATAGGTATGTAATATGATTTATTTTCATGAAGTAAAATGATTATGTAAATCAACTAAGTTCATTTACCTGAATTAAAAATTATTTATAGTGAATGAAAATTTCCCATTCTAATTACTCTAATCGTTTAAAACATGTTTAATTTGTAAAAATATCTTGTCGATTAATATTTTCCTTAGATAAAATACTGCAATAAGTATCACTAAACTATTTTACGGTCACATTAATTAAAATACTTGTATTATAATATTTTTTATCATATAAAGATAAAAAATTCAATTTATTTTCAAATGTTGTGGCTTTTAAGTAAATATTTATCAACACATACATAATACATTATACAATATTAAAACTCTCCAAAAAAAAAAAAAAAAACCTAACCATAACAATAATTTTATAATTATGTTGGTAATATTAAATACTTATACTATATTTGATGTTCTTAATTTTATGGTTTCTTTTTTTGGAATTTAAAGTGCTACTGATCATAACAATAATATAGATAATATTTCATAGAAGCCAAATGGCTATATTCTCTTGCGTGTTTTGTTATTTTGGATGTTTTGAACAGATTATTTAGTACATATTATGTGTTAACAAGATTCTTAATATTTTCAATCTTTAAGCAAAGAAAATTAATACATTTTTAAATTACAATATCCTAAAAGTTAATATTTTTAAACACTAGTCACAATATAAACATAAGTCCAACGTTTAATATTATGGTGAATAATAATTTGTAATCTAACTCTCTCTTAAATTTCTTGGTTTGGTTGTTAAGTTTATCAATTTTAATTTAATATTATAATTTAATGGATAAGTATATAAACAAATCATTAATAATTCATAAAAATGTTATAAACTTTAAAACTCTAAAAAAATACATATGACAACAAATTATTCATATAATTTATTTTTAAACATAAGTATCGCATTCACATATTTATGAGTTTATGTGTATGTATACTATGGGGATTAAGTAAATCTGTTCGTGACATTTATAATTGGCGATAAAAGGGTAGTGGTCAGAGTTTCGGGTTTATAATTTCACATTATTCGGACTTAATTCTAGCATTTATAAAATCTCTCTCTTAATATATGATATATATTTGAGAGAGAGAGAGATTAAAAAGTTTTTAAAAAAACCAATTCGCATCCATTCACTGTCAAAAACAATAACTCGGTTAGATTATTTGACAACCGTATAATCAGTCATACAAATCGTTTTAATTCCAACTGATATAGCCAACAATAAATAAATAAATTTATTATGGTTTTCAATACATATTTTATGAAAACTTTTCGTATTATTTCAAAACTTATTATACATTTATATACTAAATTTGTTTGGCAAAATATAAAAAAAAACAAACTTTAAACCAACATAGTAGTTTTTAGATTTATATAGTACTATAATAATACAAGGTTCAATGTTATTAAAAATAAGAACTAAAAATGAAACGTTTTTATATTTTACATTTTTGATTATTAAATGAAGGTATATTTATAATGTAAAACCAATGTATACCTATCGGTTGGTAAGCAACGTGTAAAATGTTAAAATTTATAATTACAATTTTAGTACATCAATCATTTTCAAAAATAATGTATCAAACAGTTTAAAAAATACGAATCACAAATATTATATAGTCGTCGATATTAAAAATTGAATTATTAAAATATTAAACTTGAGATGTATTAATAAACTACACTCGAGGAAAAATGTACTTGAACTATTTCAAAATAATACCTATAAATAAAATACAAATATTATTAAAAATGATATTAAAACACACTAGAATAAATATTTAAAAACTGAGTACATTAATAATGATCGATGTTGGGCAAAATAATGAACAAAATGTACAATTGTTTTTGTTGGATACCACAAAGTCTGAAAATATATCCAAGAGTGTTCAATTTTGTTATAAAATATGCTCTACGCATCAAATAATCTCAAAATAAGTCGCATAAAAAAATAATGCATAATGAATATTTGAACATTGATATAATTTATTATAATAATACTCGGGTACTAAGTACATATAATGTTAAGTTACGGTTTTTTATAATTATGTACACAATTATTTTTGAAATTGATTATTTGAAAATGACAGTCGAAAAATACGAGTGTAACGAAATAAGTGACCTAAAATGGACATGAATTATTTTTATTTTCGTATATGCATCAAAGTTAAATCGGTAGACAAAAAGTTGAAAAAAAAATCAAATCCAATCGGAATAAAAATTTGACTCGTCAATGCCCATCGGTCATGCAAATCACGTACGTTTTTTTATACTTCACGAAATCTCTTGAACGAAATCAAATTTTGTACGGAGATACTGAACCTGTACGTTTGACCACCGCAGGGCAGATAGTAAATAACAATCGTGTGTGCGTACTCACAAAACCGATTATATAGTCGAATAAAATAGAAAAACAATGTGAAATAGACGTAATAATGAGCGAAAAACTTTAAAAAAAAAAAAAAGATCAAGAGAATATAATAATGCTCTTGTCCGATGTGCGTTTTCGGACGGAAATATTTGACCGGAGGACGTCGAACAATGTGGCGGAACGGCAAAGCGACCGTCAGCGGACGCGAGCGAAACGCAAATGCGATCGCGCAAACCCGAAGCGGCTTTTGTCGGGGCGAGAGCGGATTATCATCGGACAAATTACGTGGATCGGGTTTCGCACGTGGCGTCGGCGGCAGGGCGTAGGCGAGCGATCGGACAGGCCGCGGCCGGCTACGTCGGCGGCCTTGACGTCGGCCGTACGATGCGGCGGCGGAAGACGGGACCCGCGCGTAGCACAGGATGACCGCCGAGGACGATACGGGATGGGACGTGTGGACGTGCGCGCGACTCGGTCGTATCGTAACGCGACGGGCGAGTGGCCGCGGGCGAAAGGAGGTGTATAATCGCGAGCGCCGCAACGGCAATGACATTGGCCGCACGTCGGTCCTGCGCGGTATATAAACCGCCGGGCGTCTGGTTGTCATCACCATTCAGACCCGAAGCACCGGACCGCGCACGAGTAGCAGCCGAGTAAACAGTCTTCGTTTTTCCACCTAGTACGCCACAAGCACACATACCCGTCTTCATAATGATGTCTTTGGTGAGTACCGTATTATATAGTTTCTCTGCACGCGCCCCGTCGCCGGGACGAGACGCGACCTTTTTTTTTTTTTTTCGTAAGTAATATCGTTATAATAACTATTTGTATACACCACTGTGATTATAATAGTTATGAGTTACGGTTGTGACAATGATTCGAGTGCGGGTCCGCGGAATATTTTATCACAAACGCCGTCATTATACGGCGAACCATACGAGTACGTATATTCGCGGGGTGAGTCGTCTACGAACGGTTTTCGAAACGTTTGAAAACAAATCCCTGTTTAAAACCCTCTGCGAAACGTTCGATGAATTTTTTCGATTTTTCGGTAAATTTTTTATTTTTTATTATTATTACATATTTTTCTTGTACACGTTTTCGACATTATTTCAACGAGTAGTGTTTTTCTAAAAACATTTTTGTTTCCATTTTAAAATATTCGCATGTTTTCAATATTTTTACTATCTTTAATAAATATTTTAGATTAAAAAATACATTAATTTATGAATATATTTTTAAAATAAGTTATGACTCAAGATCTTCTCGATGGAAAATTTTAACTATATCGACATTTTCACCAAAACATTTCAAAACCGTATAACATTTAATTTTCTTCGTCGTAAAAGAGTACTTTTAGTTAGTAAATCGTTTTTACCGATTATAAATGTTAAATATCGTTAATATATATATATATATATACAAAAAATGTATTTCTTGATTAAATATTAATGATTGCACAGTTTGGTTATAGGCACACACAAATTATGAACAGCTTTTAATTTGAGTTCTTATGAAAATTTTAATTTTAAAAATTACCTTCTGTTATTTTTATTAAAAATATTTTCTTTAGGTATATAATTTTTTTTATGTATTATTTTTTTTAAGTGCAAATAAATCTTATGAATAAAAATCACATTAAAAATTATAGCGAAAATTAAATAAAAATAAAAAACAAATTAAATTTTAATTTTAATTTGGTTCATAATTTAAAGTTACACGAATAATTTTTATGCATTTTATTTTTTAATAACTCTAATGAATAAGGTAGATCTATTTTATTACATATTTGCATTTTAATTTTCCCATCATTGTAATATAGCTTTACTTTTTCATTACAGTCATAACAAAAAATATATAATACCATTTTTCTCGGTTTGAACCGAAAACTGAAAGATGATAAAATTCGATTATCATTCATCTCATCAAATAACCGATCTAAACGGGTGTGTAATGTCTATTATCATGCTAGACGTATCCTTTTGAGGGGGGTCAATCGAAACGACGCTCCGTAACGAATTACATAATCCGTCGCCTAAATACGATTATCTACAGCCACAGTTCTTATACGCTATTGCGGCTCCACATAAAGAGTAGTATCTATGAGTGCAATCAGTTCGAAATGTAACAAAACACCATCTAATAAGACTGTCCGATTATTGAAGCACGATATCTCGTCATATAAAAATTAGATTCAATTAAATATTGGCATTAGGTTGATATCGTGAGCGATTTCGTCTAAAGTTTTCTACAGAATTTTAACACGTCGTATCATCGATTATTTACAATTATATCGAATTATTACTATAATAATATCTAAATCCAAATTGATGGCAATGGATTTTGTTAGATAGGATTGATTATGCATAGAATTCAGTGTAGAAAAACAATGAAGGGGTGATGACGAATGCGTGATGACATGCATCATGACATGATGACAAACGTTAGCAGCTAATAATTTTATTAGCTAAATTTATTTTTACCTATACGAGTATATACATGGTTGTAGTTTTATCTTTTCGAATCTCTCTGACAGTTTTTATCTTTTATAACACGCTAAATTGAATAATGATAATATTAATAATAAACCGTTGAGCCAAGGGCCACCGTAGTGGAATAATATATGACCCGGGCACGAATCGTAGATATTATTAAAAATAGTACACGGCTATCTGTTCAATTGTGAACGAAACGCAGCCGTGACAAATACGACAATAAAGATTGATCTATTTGTCACGGCATGCCTGTGGCGACGGAAGAAACTATATGTATGAGTGTGCATGTGTGTGTATACGTAGTAATGCGAATGAACTGAAAATCTTATTAAATACTTATACGTGTATTCACGCACTATGTGTGATTAATTAAATCGTATTCGGATGTTTATTGAAAAACGCGCAACCGGGACTATACAGCCCGCGAAGACTTTAACGACCGTTAATTTTTACCAATATATTTGTAACACTGATCGAATTCATTGTGAAAATCGCATTTTCTTAGCGATCACTCGATAAAATTGCTGTAGAGCGAATGTCGGTCACACGAAATTCTAGGGAATAGATACCCTACGATTGTTTCAACCCACCGACGGCGCCCGCTAGCATTAGGTCGCATGCCGTAGCTAAGCTAATATAGCCCCAAAGAACGTATTGGAAAGCGAATGAACGTGATAAATCATACTCACCCGCTGCGAAATCCCATGCTTTCTAATGCAAACCGGCATTTAAAAAGCTCGGGAAAAAATATATCATCAAGCGCTTTTGTTCGGCTTAAACAAACCGAGTATGCATATATACATACACATATAATAGACAACAAGTATCAGGTACATCATGTACAAGTGAATTCGCACTCGACGTCTATAGAACGGTCGCGGAGCATAAATAAAATTCGTCTATAATTGATATTTTACACCTATTCGCGAGACCTGACGTTTTTCTATTTGGACGCACACCACACCATAGTAACCGTTCTGCTGCGGTAGCCTACCTATTTTATCTGTAAAACGAGTATAATGTTATACGACGACAATATTGTCGAACGGCAAATTCGGTGCGCGAGCGTATGTTGAACTCGTAAAAAATTCGTTTTTCAATACACAACACAAAGACATACCGGTACACATATTATTATTATTATTACGTATTATTGTGCGCGATGCGAGTGCGCGCGTGCATACTACGGTCATGCGCGGAACAGAATAGACCTTTGAAAAATCGCGAATCGCACGTCCGCGACGACCACTTCGATCAATCGACACCGCAGACAATCCAACGCGCACTTCTGCCGCGACGTTAGAACATATAAAATCTCAACAATAATACCATCTCCGTATAATAATAATAATAGTAATATTACATCCACAATGGGGGTCCTCTGAAATCAGCACGTCCGAATCGTCGTCACTGTCGCCGAGCGCAGCAATTCAATATGATTTCCGATATTCGATTGTGCGCTACGACGTATATCTGGGCCACTATATTACTATTGCGTGCGCCACACATTATGTTATTGAACACACGTTCGGCCGCGATTAATTATTATTAAATGAATATCACTCGCGTCCCGTCTGACCGGCGCGACGACTTTACGCGGTACCTATTGTGCTGCGCGTCCGCGTACTGACTCGTATTGCGTCCGAGCAAACCGAACGCGATTTCCGCTCGGCATAATCGCGCGAACAAAAATTATTTTTCCGCCGACATTATTTAACGTGCGCCGAACGAAATGATTACGCGGTAGAACATAACCGCGTGCGATATCGCTACCACCAGTGACGGAACTATGGGGTGGAAGACGGGGGTTCATCTCCGGGCGTAATATTTTAGAGGGTATAATTTTTGTAATTATTAACAACTAATATTTTTAAATTTGTTAAATACTGTTATTAGGTTAAAACTCTTTCCCTTAAATTTAATACTATTTTTATTTAAACAATTTTTTAAAACTATTTTCCTTGAGCGCAAAAATTCCTAGTTCCACTTTTGGTTACGTATCCGATCGGTGCTATCCGTGCACGTGTACGGAGTGACCGTGCGCGCATACGTCGCCATAAACTATAACCCGCTTTCCATTATTCGCAGGTGGTTGTAATTGGGCTCGTAGCCGCATGCTCGGCCAGTCCTTCTCTATACTTCAACGCGCCGCCAGTGCAATACTACAGCGGTTATTACCCGTCCGCGGTGGTCAGCCCGATCAAGAGCCAGTACCACACGCAAAACGAGCTGGGACAGTACGCGTACGGCTACAACGACGGATACTCCAGCAAGTCCGAGACCAAGCACGCCAGCGGTCTGACCGAAGGAGCGTACTCGTACGTGGACCCCAACGGCGTGCTCCAACAGTACAAGTACGTGTCTGACGAGAACGGTTACCGCGTGTCCGGCACTAACTTGCCTGTGGCCCCGGCCGTCCCAGCGGTAGCTGCTGCCCCGGCACCGGTCCAGGCCGTGGCTGTCGAAGCCGCGCCAGCAGCCGCACCGGTCAACGACGCCGAGATCCCGCAGCAGGTGCAAGACACGCCTGAGGTGGCCGCCGCCAAGATCTCGCACCAGATCGCTTACGACGAAGCCAAGAAGGCAGCTGAAGCCTCACCCGACGATGGACAGTACAACGGAGATTCATCTTCCGATTCCGTTGAAGTCCCCGCCGCCCCGGCCGCCCCGGCAGCCCCGGCAGCCCCGGCAGCCCCGGCTGCCCCGGTAGCCCCGGCCTCTACAGTCAAGACCGGTTATAGTTACCACCCGACCGCATACGCCGCGTACCCATCGTACGCCTTTGCCGCCCCGGCCCCGGTCGCGTCCTACGCCTACGCCGCAACCCCGGTCGCAACTTACGCCGCGGCCCCGATCGCAGCTTACGGCTACGCCCCGTACGCCACCTCGTTCTCCGCCGGATCATACTCGCCGGTGCACAGCCAGTATCACGCCCAAGACGAATTCGGCCAATACTCGTACGGCTACAACAGCGGCTCGTCGTCCAAGGCCGAAGCCAAGTCCTTTGACGGTGTCACGCGCGGCGGTTACTCGTACGTGGACGCCAACGGAATCGTCCAGCAGTACAGCTACGTCTCCGATCCGGTCAACGGTTTCCGCGTCGCCGGCACCAACCTGCCCGTCGCCAAATCTTCGTAAGAAAAATCGAACACGTGCACACCATAACCACGACTCATCGAAACGTACCACCCGCTCCGATCCCCCCCCTGTCCCCTCTCCAATATTCCCGCTGCCACGTCGTTTCCGCAATTTGTATAGGTATCTCCGAATATGTAATGTCTACGGTGTTACGATACGGTACTCCCGAGTGCAATGTGCGTGAACAGACGAATATTATTTTACATTGTACATTGCTGCTTTAGTGTCCCATAATGGTCGACCGGTCCGGAGCGGGGCGTGACGTTGCCGAGGAACGTCGGATCCGTTTGACCGCGTATACCGTACGTGTACTTGTACGCGCGTCAAACCGAACCGGTGGACTTTGCCTTGCGCAAAGAAAATCGTTTCTCGACACCGTCACGCTCGCCACTCCTCTTCCCCTAGCCATCGCCGATACGGCGATGACGAGGCGGACGAAAAAGGGCTGAAAAAAAAATTCTTGTTTGCTCTTAATATTTCTTCTTTTTTTTTATATATATATATATAAAAACACACAATATCTTCACGTGATCACGTCAATTATTATTATTGTATTTTTGGTAATTAAAACTCTGTTAATAAATTCACGATTTTGTAACTATATATAAATATATATATATACATATACATGTGTGTATTGTTTGTACGTCTCTTGTCATTATTTTTACTGTACACCAGACAGGTATACGTTTAATACACGCTAACAATGATATATACCTATACACGGAGGACGCGTCAACTGAAATCGTTTATGTTGAGTTTACTGCTCAAGTAGTTGTGGTTCGCGAAACAATACGTTTGTCTTTGATAAAAACCGATCGAGTGATGTTTTAATGATCATAACATTGGTAGCTAATCAAAATGATTTCAAAACAATAACGCCACTTGAGTTCACCGATTACTTTGAACACTTAACAGTGGCTCATTACGATTAATACAATGATATACGTACCTACTATTATTTTTAACATTCAAATATTCTTCGTATAGTCCATGGAGTTCTCGGCGTCGCCAATAAAGTGCAAATCGTACTGGATTTCATTTAATGGCGTACCTATAATAAAATATATTTAAATTTGAACGTATTGCAAATATAAACAGGTATACTCTCGTATTATCTCGTAGCATATATCACGAATGCAGTTTTTCGTATAAATTGGATTTGCATTATTACTGTACCATGGACTTGATTTTTACGGAATTGGTCAATATTGAATAAAATCTAGACTATATAGATAGGTACGCCGACTAGCTATATAATGAAAGTCTCATAAATAAGGACGGAAGATTCATCATGTATACGAATAACTTTTACTCAACAGTTTTATTCAACATTTTTATAAGTCTTAATATTCAATAGCACTAAAAATGGCAATAGAGGATCTGCTATAGGTACTTACATGCATATTCAAGTTACATACTTATATACATACCTATATCATATATGTACTGTAATACATCGTTCGTTTTATAATCCAATAGAAAACTTCATGTATCAACAGCTTTTGTTTTTTATTATTCCGAGTTAACATTTTACTTTTATTGTTTATAAATTTTTGATGTGGCATAATAATATCAATTCACCTGCTATAGTAGACAATTATACGATCTCAGCTGTATGTACGACGAAATAACCAAACATCACGTGTTCAACTAAAAAGTCACACTAAAAATTACATTTTGTGTTTGAATGGAATGAAAAAAATAATTTACGACATATTTCAGCAATTACATTATAACAGATTGCAATTAATAACATTAATCTGTATCTTCGTCGCCTTTATAAGTTTCAAAATGCAAACAGATACGGATTTTAGACCAATATATCTACCTGCAAGCAATTTTAAGAATATTTGTTTATTAAATTATTGACCAATTCAATAAATAAATTTAAGTTTAAATAAAACTAGAATGTTTAATTTTAATCAATAAAATTTTTATTCGTTTTTAAAAACCAAATAATAATTAATTACGTTAACTATAGTTGGTTATGTCTGTTAAAATGTCGTAAGACTTAGTTTTTTTTTCTCACTTAACGTTTACTTTAAAATATATCAATTTCGATAATTTAAGTGATTTAACTGTATAATTCCTGTACATAAAATACTAAACTTTTATGTACCTATAATTGTTAATTTTACTGAAAAATATTACATAATATTGTACTTGTAAAACATACTTTAGAAGCCATTTGAGTATAAAGTTATTAAATAAATGAATACCGTACATATATTAATAATTTAAAAAAAGTGTGGGACGTAAAATGCAAAAATCGATAATGTCTTAAGTATTACTGATCCATCAATTGATGTGAACTATTAATAATGTACTTTAGTATTTATGTAATTAATTTTTGAGATCGACCCAGGGTGATAGTACAGATAAAATTTTAATTTGTTAGTAAAAGCATTATTTTATTATTATGTGAATGTTTTAACAGTTTAGCTGAACGTTCAAAATGAATTACTTGCTCTCAAATAAAACATAATACGAGTATATTATTATTGTGTACATGTTAACTATTATTTAATTTTATCATAATAATAGAACAGTATTTAGACATAAGTGTCCATAAAATAACACCCACAACCACAAATCTTATTCACGAAAAACAATAAACTAATACAATAAAAATTAAAACTCACTCAGAGAGTTATTTAAACACTTATCTTAAAATATTATGCTGCATTAAAATTACTATCCCAGTTAATTTTTTAAAACAAAATTACAACTGACATCTAATGTGTAAAATACGCATTCGTGTTATAATTTCAGAAAAAATATATTATACTAAAATCTTATGCTACTAGAATTTCGACTACACATATATGTATCATATGTTACTGGTTTCAATTATTTTAATATGTTTAAGCCTTTATGGTAATATAAAGAGTTAAAAAATCTAAATGCACTGATATAGTACAATAATTAATATAACAATAGTATGCTTATGCAGTATTATGATGTGTTACGGAGAATGTTACTAATCCAATGGCATTATATATTTATAAACTCTAGACATACTAAGAACTAGGGATGGGCATGAAATCCGAATATCTGAATTATCCGGATATCCGGATATTCAAATCCGGATTTGAATCAAATTCTTATCCGGATTTGCCAAAGTATCCTGATTATTCGGATTTATGAATTTGCTTTTTATATAACTTATAATTATTTTTAATTTTTAGTAAAATAAATTATTTTATTTTATTGTAACAAAAAATTAATATTATATTTTATGAATTTATAATGTATTATTAGTTACCAAAATTATAATTTACTAAATTGTTGAGTTTACTTTATACCTCTATGACTCACAATGATATCATGACTGAATACCCAATTAATTTATCTTACCTGCATAACCTTAGAATGGTTATTGAATAAAATTTTCTGAAGAAAAGTTAAATTTATGTAAATATAAAAATGAGTAATTGAACAGCAAAATTGAATTGAATAATCCGGATAGTTCGGATAATCCATGAAATCCGGATTTGACAAATCCAAATAATTCGGATTTCTTAAATCCAGATATGCCCATCACTATAAGAACTAATAATCCGCGATACATCGTGCATCTATTTAATAAATAAAATAATAGTAAATAATATAATTATACCCATGCCCGTCGTAAGATATTTTCCTCCCTAAATCGAAAATTTTAATGCGGCTCTTAAGATATTGAATTAAATAGTTACATGCAAAATATTGCGATTAACATTTTTTTATAAATGTATTGATTCGATTGATTTAAGTTGTTGTCTTTTTAGGAAATTTGCCGCCTCAATTTCTTTAAAATGTTATGCTGTCCTAAAGCAACGCATGGCTTGCTTATACCCTAGCGACGGGACTGGTTATATCACAACATTAGGTACCTCAGACGTGTTATATAAATAAGAGTATTAAAAAGACAAAGTAAAGTAATCATATTATACAATAAATATTTCATAAAACTATAGATATTAATTATTTAAGTATTAATTTACCGATATTCTTAAACTGGATTAGGTCGTTTATTTTTTTTCTATGATCATATTTATGGGATACAACGGACACACGGATTATTTTTGATTCTCAAAAATGAAAAAAATATATATGTAAAAACTTATGAAGTATATTGTATTACCTATAGTTTTTAATTTACTATAATATTTAACTGACATTTTAATGCATTTTATATGTTTATATGTTCATTTGAAGTATTAACAATTATAATAATAATAATGATATAAATTATTTTATACATTTATCTTATATGGACTTTCATTAACTGTAAATAACATCTAATTTGAACACAAATTATCTAATATAATTATTTGAACACCTAGTCAAGGAATGAGAATTAAAATTATGAATAATTATTGTTTTATTACCATTAGCTATATGTATTTATACTTAGAATAAATAACATTACATAATTTTATATTACACGTGTATCTCCATTATAAATGACATCCATAACATCCTAAGTACTCGTATTACGATTATTATGACAAATTATTAATTTTAAATATTAGATAATGATCTCTGCCATAAATTTTAAATCAGTTAATTGTCTAGAATCTAGATAAACTGTGCATGTACATAAAATACAAACACTTGTAAGTTGTAATGTAATAAAACTAGTAAGTTGTTTTTATTCTAGAATTTAACTGCATTTTGTATGTAAAAAACCATGAAAATTCTTTGTTAAGGTTTTTTAAATTTTAAATGGTCATAACAACGAATGAGCAATAAACCAGTTTTACCAATCTACTCTAGTTAGTTTTATGTTAATATATTTAAATTTATATCGACCGAGTTTTCTTAAATTATTATTTTATTATATTTAAAAAAAAAAGAATCAAACAAAAGAAGTTATTGTGAAGAAGTAAATTACATGTAAAATGAATATTTTATGTAGATGTTTAAAGAATATATGAAAACATATGATAATTCGTTCAAGATAAAATATTCTTACAGTAAAATATATAATTGCCTGAAGCTGTTAAATATACTTTGAATTTTAATTATACTCTAAATGTATATTGAATAAATTATTGTTAAATAATGCGCTAAATTACATTGGTTTGTTTCTTTGGAAAAATAAAAAAAATGTGCATTATTTATATTTATGGTTTTCTTGAATATATTGGATTTAAGTTAATTATATAAATTATGCATATGTGATTACTGTAAAGCATAATATCATCAAATAAATTAATATTATTAAATTAATCAATAATTTAGTATTTTATCATTCATTTGGGTACTTTCAACTTCATACATATATAATATTACATTTTAATAACGATTCTTCGCAATAAATTATATAATATACTCTTATAAATATTATGAATAGAATTGATTAGAGACAAAGAGAAATATTAAAACAAAAGTATTTCTTACAGTAATAACTTTTAGAATTATATATCAATCATAAAAAAAAAAAATCACTCTAACGAGAGTTAGCCACAAATAATTTTAAATATCTCATTTAAACGAATCATTGCTCCGGGATTTAATACATATCTTAATTCTGTATCAATCATAGGTTGTTCCTTAAATATAACATTTAAAAACGATTACCAAAATAAAAATAATCTTACTCATTATTCATTATACGAGGGTAATATCTGGTGGACCATGAAATAATAGTGTTTCATGTATATTTACTTTAAGTGTATAGGATAGAAACATGGTGGCAAACACTGTTGATTCAAACGATATAAAGAGTAAATTCCATCTATTTAAATTCAATAATCGATTTATAATGGAGAATATTTATCGTCTAAACAACTGTTATGTATGTTTAATGAATATATTGTACAATAATATTAATCAAAGCAAGCCTGTAAAGGGCTTATGGTAAATCATTGCCATTCATTGCCATACATCATATTATCTTTATTTTATTATACCACATTGTTATTTATTATTATGGCTCTTTGGATTGTGTTTTATGGCGAATTTTCCAATCTGCACTCCGTTTTCATGTATATGGTTGCCAAAACCTCCTTCGTACGGATCCGCTCAAAGGTTTATTTTTGGAAACCTTCTACATATAATATTCGTTTTCTCTTATATATCTTTTTATAGTGCCCTTCGTATATAAAGTACAGTTTTTTTAATTTTTTTTTATCTAATGCAATAACAATACCACGTTGGGTTTTTATAAAAATATTGTTCTTTAAAATACACGATTTTGTGTTAGTAGGTTTACAATATATTTCCTTGTGTATTCTGTATAATACATATTTATTTATGAATTTGTAACAGTAATGAATATTTTGTAATATTACATAATCCTATTCGTTTAGCTTATTAACAGTGTTGTGCTTAGATAAAAAAAAATTATCTAGATATAGATAAAATATCTGGATTTAAAATTATCTAGATATAGATAGATACTGTAGAAATTTAATTTATCTAGATACAGAAAGATAAAATCAATTTTATCTAGATATAGATAACTAAAATAATTTTTATCTAGATATTTATATAAGGCATCAACGTTTTCATCCGTTTATTATTATAATAAATTTTATTAAATTAATTTTATTATTAATATATAATATTATATTATAAAATATATTATAATATAACTTAAACCAGAACTAAGCTAGTTAAAAGCAATTAATGGCTAGAAAAAAGCCAGGAGCTGAATTGAGTATTTTGTCAGTCAGATTGAAATGAAAAAGGCTAACATGGCATCACTGGTTGTGGATGATAATTCGCTGCGTACAGTACAAATTTTAATAAATAACAGACGTTTCACACCTAATATTTATTTTGTTGTACAATAATATTATATAGATACATCAACGTACGAATTCATAGAATTGGGATCCGGTAATGACAATTATTTAGAGCCCATGATTACATGAACAATGAACATAATTTATATATAAATATTGAATTTAAGGCGGTCGAATGATGATGGAGAACGATCAATTTCTGTTTAGGTACAGCGTAATGCGTATTGTAATGTTACTATTTTCTTATCGACAATTATTTCTGTATTTTAGTATTAACCTTTCACTGCATGATTTTTTTATTCGAAAAAAATGTTTTTATATGTAAAATACCCAGTAGATATTATAAAAAATGGTAAAAAATTCAATTTTTGTCTCCTAAGTAAAGATTATGTCAGTTTTTCATGAAATACACCAGTGCACTTCCATGCAACTTATTATTAAAAATTCTATATCGTATAGGTATATATATATATATATTAGAAAATCAATGAAACATAAAACAATGTTATGCAATTATTAATGCAACTCTAAATAATAAACAAAATAAAAAAAAACCTGAGTAATAGAAAATTAAATTTTAGGTAGTAGGTAAATAAATGCATAGTAATATAAATGACAATGTTAATTATTGTGAAATTGCATAAAACAATTTCTATGTTGCAACACAAATATAAAATACATTTGAAGCACATGGCAAAAGACTGGTATTTACATCCTGGATATCTGCAAACTCTTCTCTTTTTTTCGAACTGTGGCAAAAGTTGGTAACCATCCATACGGATTTGTTCTGAAGGAATCGATGCTGTTGGTGTTCTCTTTATTCTTTTATTAAGTTCATCTTGCATCTGATTTTCCACCAACTCTATTGATTTTCTACCTTTTTTTTTTTTATTTTCAAGGAATCTTGACAAAGTTCGATTGCCAAATGTTCGCGAAATTGTGCTAATTCCATTGATGTTACCCTTTTAAATAAAATCCAGGCATTTACTATAGACATGTCGATCAAATGATAAACATCTACCGCGCAGCTGCAATAATAACCAGTTTAGACCTATGGTGCGTTATCTCTGGTTCTAATTCTTATATTCTTGTAAATACTCTTTCGGCATTCGTAATACCACAGAACAATAGAAATACGGGCATGAGTCTTCCTCGTACGGGCCATACTATGAAATTATAAATAATTCTCACCTGAGATGAGTCACCTTCCATGCATATTATGTAGGTAATGTATGTCTATATACATAATAAATTGTCATCGTTCATAATTAATAATAAATGCTATATAATACTATTTTAGAATCAATTTTTGCTAGTAAATATACAAATGAAATTTCTTATTTAGTTATTTATTTTATATTGAATGATAAAATTGAAGCATTTGCATGTTTGTTTTTCACAGTCACAAAAATAGCAGAGTACGAAACAAATACGTTTCATGCTTTCACAAAGCTAGTTTTGAAATTTTATTTTACATATAAATGCATATTTTGAGTCTTTTTTATTTTTAGGCCATATTTTACACTTTTATACGCTATTTTATACTTTTTAAGACATATTTAACTTAAATTGATTTTTTCCAAAGTGACATTTTTATTTCAAACAATACAGTCAAAATGTTTGGATAAAAATGTATTTATTTTTAATTTTTGTCGTCTAATTTGGTTTTTAATTATCCACGGGCACACATTTTTCCTAGAAGTGATAACGATCTAACGTCGTTTCTTTAGAGAAAATTAAGAAAATTAAGAAAATTAAGTAAAATGTATTTTGTTTATTTGGCTATGGTTTATAATATATTTAAATTATGTAACTGTTTTGCCTTGTTTTTAATGCTATTAACTTTATTAATACTTTTAAATAAAAAGGCTAAAAAAATTTTTAAACGCATATTTTAAGTGCGTATTATGGGGTTTTTAAGTGCATAAGTGCTTGCCTATTTAGAGATTTTTTAGAGCTTCAAGTCCTCTGCCCTAGTTATTACTAATGATTAGCTACAGATTTTGTGAATTATCTAGATGGCTATGATTTTTATCTAGATGAAAATTAGACGTCAATTTTATTTTCTACGATATGAAGTTTTTATCTAAATAACATATCTAGATAAATTTATCTAAAGTACAACACTGCTTATTAAAAAAGTATACAATTACATAATAAAAGTAAGACTATGACAAGCAAATACGAGGTATAAGATACATCATTTGCGTATTATTATTAATTTTTTTTTTTTTTTTATTGATATATATCTGTATATTGTGTACCATGTACAAATATATTATATTACTTATAAAAATTTTGAACTTTTTTGTAAAAATCATTATAAACTTACGGAATAATAACATAAATTGAAGGATTAAAAGAAGGAATTGAAAGAAATTAAATCATCCACCTTTACATGGGTGCACAACGTGTCACTCCTACGCAGATATCGAACCATATTAAATAGATTACGAATTGGCCACACATTATACACACATGAACATCTAATGAACAAAAAAGAACAACGTATATACACCTCATGCAACACCACATATACTGTTAGACACCTGTTAACCGAATGTCTCCTGACAAAAGACCCCAGAGACAAACGAATGCTCTCCGACAATCTTTGTAAAACACTAGCATCAAACACAGATAGAACATTGTTGCTTATGGAATTCCTCAAAGAGACGAACCTATTTCAAAAAATATTAATTGAACACTCAAATACATAGCATATAATTACACAATATTAAACTTATTGCATCGTATTAAATATTGTTTATACAACATGATTGTAATGCATTGTAAAAACTACAAAATGTAATTTGTTCACTCAGAAACGCCAATAACTCTGATAGTTGAGGCGAATTTATAATAAAAAAATATATATATACATATGTATATATATACTCCTCATATTTTACAAGTCAAGTGTCGCAGAAAATCTCTTGGGATGTTTGCCGAATACCAACGCATGTCCAAGGTATGATATATGTACAAAAATAACAAACTAAAATACCTAAACATAAATTGTTCATCCAAAACTATATTATTTATTTTATAATAAAAGAACAAAATGTTTATATTCAATACGATTTTTGCAAAATGTTATCAGATCATTAAATTAATTGAGATCTATCTAATTCCAAATAACCTTGAAAAATGATCTAACAATTTCAACATACGACTTAGTTTCAAGGGAAGCTACTAGTGAAACTTAACAAGAATATTAGTATTAATTTATTATTATGCGTAACACATCTACCAATACTATATAAAACAGTTCGAGTTATTGGTAAAGTCACTTTAAAAATATTGCGAAATAATTATTTAATCATCCGATAAAATTATCATACAGTTTACTTAATTATAATAGCTTCTGAGACAAATTATAATGACAGTTTTACAAATAAACATACCTGTGTTCTATCTGTATGTAATTTAATAAATCCGGTCCTTTTTGATTTCTTTAATTTTATAAATTTTCTGTTAGAACTATTTTATCAATGTATAAATTCTACCATTGTATAAAAGGATAGATATCTTTTGATGCAAAATTGTTTTTTTTAACATATATAGCTGTGGTCAGCAACTTTTTTGGACCTTTGGGTCACATTCACAAATTAAAAAAAGTTTACGCGTCAAACAATACGAAAAATTGACATGATATTCAATGAAATTTCCTAATTTTGGAATTTAATGCGTACCGTATAAAAGAGACGTGTGGGCTGGATACAGCTCGCGGAATGCCAGTTACTGAACACTTTTCTATGACATAGATGTAATTATATTTATCTGCGATAATATAAAATATATTCATTCCAAATTATTATGAATTAATATTCATTAAAATTACAGAACTGTTTAAATTAATTTATTCTAATTTCAACCTTTTCTGTATAAAATCAAATAAACTATTTTTGAGATTAATATCTTCCAAAATAAATAAGTCGTTGCATAAAATTAAATAAGGTTCCAAATTATAAATTGAATGGGTTATCGTATCACGTGAATCAAATTTAACAGGATTAATAACTAATGAAACATATTTTTCAAATAATATTATTTTAATTAAAATATTTTAGACTATAGTAAAAAATAAATTCTGAGTGATATTTAAAAAATAAATAAATATACTTAATATAAGATTTGTTTTTTTGACTTAAATTTAATCGTACTTTGCTTCACATGCTTTTAGACTATATATTATATCGAAATGTGAAATACTAAAATTTACATATTTATAATTATAAACACAAAAATAAGCTAAAAGCAACAAATTAAACTCAATATAGATGAAAATGAATTGAACGAAAGCTCTTTTAGATTTTTTGTAATTTTCGTTTAGTATTATAATTTTTTTTTTTAGATCAACTTAAGAACTCCGGATTTAATTTTTTTATTACATTATTAAAAAAAAATATGTATGTATAAACAAATAGTATCAGTGGCAGATTAAGCAATTTGCTGCTTACAAGCAGAACATTTGCCGCCGTTTCATTTTAAACTATTTTTTTAAAACAAAATACATATAGAAATATATTGTTAGTTAAATTATTCTTTATTATTTTAAATTTAATACAATAGTTAAATATTAAATCATTTTCGTTCGGCTTTTGAGATTAGCGAATGTATCGATTAGGTATTGAAAATCAATTGTCGACACTAATTCCGATTCAATGCACAAGAGAGCCAAACTATTTAACCAATTTTCGCCAATAGTAGATCTTAAATAAGTTATAGTTCTTTTGAGACACAAAAACGATCTTTCTGTCGAACAATTAGTAACTGCTATACAGGAGTAGCATATACAAGAGTAGGTATCACATTGTAAATTCTGGGTATTGTGATTTAATAATAATACCATATTGATTATAAAATATTATTTTTTTGCTTATAAGTTATAATACAAATTACTTATAATTATTAGTATTACACATTATTTATCTAAGTAGAGGACATTGGCTATGTACATTAGACCATATTTACCATGATTTATTTTAATTATTGGGTATATTTTATTTTTATACATTAAAAATATATAAAAATAAAATATACTTAAAGCGATGCTAATATTCGGAAATAGTTATTTTAAATTTTGATTTCTAAAAAATGTAAATAAACTTTGATTTTGTTGTTTTTTTTTTTGTTGCATTTTGCATATAAGTTTTTAAATGTATGCATTTTTGTGTAAATGTGTTTTCATCAATGTCCGTTTCATAAAATTGTTGTAGTTCTTTGGCTCCTTGAACAATATCATCGGTATCAATTGATTTCTTGTCTATGTTCTAATATATAGTATTCCTTTTAAACCCGCCAATCGAATTATGTCCAATAGTCAAAGAATCAATAGGCAATGGCGTATACATAACTTTTGTACAAGATAGTCGAATTGCACATGGATTGATAAAAAGTAATGGCCGAACTGCACTCAAGTAAAAAGCAGGAAGTGGTCGAACTGAACTCTTCAAAAAAAAAGTTAAAATGGAAAACGCTTTAAAAATATTATTGTCGCCAATATGTTAAAAATAATTACTGAAAAATGCAATGAATTTGGTTTAATATTTATGCTAAATTTCTTTTTAGCAGATTTTGAACAAGCAATTCATAATGCGATCAATGAAATGTTTCCTTTATGTAAAATAATAGGTTGTAAATTCCATTTATCACAATCATGGTATCATAAAATACAAAATTTAGGACTTTCAACTGATTAAAAATCTGAAACAGAAATTGAAAAATGGCTTCATAATATATTTGACTTAAGTTTTTTAAATGCAGTTGAAATTGACGAATATTATACAGATGATTTTATGTCAACTATCCCAGAAAATCACACTGTTAAAGAATTTAGCGACTATTTAGTTGATAATTATATTTCTGACGAAGGACTTTTTCCGCCTCATATTTGGGCTTCTGATAAGATTTATAGTCAAAAAACTAATAATGTATGCAAATCTTTTCTTGCGAAGTTCAATAAATCATTTACATCACCACATCCAAATATATTTATACTTATTGATGTTTTAACACAATTACAAATCGACACCTATATTTTAATGCAGAACACTTGCACAAGACCATCAACAACACGGTACCAGAAAAAAATAAATAATTTTCAAAAATATATTGACTTATATATTCAGAAGCGTATTACCAGGGTAGAATTTTTGAATACAGTTAGTCATTACTACGAAAAAAGAATTATAATAATGACGATAGTTAAATTTAACGATTAAAAAAAAATGTATAATAATAATAATGTATATAATATAACAATTATAATGTAAATATATATAATTAACATAATATGATGTATAAAATAATCATTTTTAACCACGCCAATGATTACTAAATAATACTAAATGTAACTAAATAAAATAAATCCAACCCCTTCAAATGCATGATCATTTTATTGAAATACTTTTTTGAGCCCAAGTGCATTTCGACTACTACCTGCTTTTTACCAGAGTGCAGTTCGACCATTACCTTTTTTAAACCCAAGTATAATTCGACCATACTCCTTTGTACAATGAGGATCATTTGCAAACAAATCAATATTTTTATTACATCATTTTTTTTACGTTTCTAACGCCCTCACAATAAAAACATTATTTTATAACATTAAAAAAAAACCTAGAGGGATCTGACCTCCATATTCCCATTTGTATAAGTCACTGTCAATAGGTACATTGGGTTAAATTATATTTAATTATAATATTTGGAAATAAGATAAGATTTAGAAGCTTTTTGAATACGTCTGGTACGAAATATACAAATGTACCAAATGCCTCAATGTGTGTAAACATTTGTTTGACATTTGAAATTATGGTTAAACATTCACATGGATAAAGGTTATTATTTTTTGTGTTAGGGACATGAATGTACAAGTATTTAAAGTTTATTAGTTTGCTATAATAATATCTCTTAAAAATAAATAAATTAATTAAAATAATTCTTAGTCTCTACCACGGAAACCTTTGTCGACCTTCCCCGTCGCAGGGGCCAGGGTCGGATTTCGGAATGTGAGGGCTCTGGGTCCACTCTTAGGAGTAGATTTTTTTTTTCGATTACACATATTTATAACCAAAATTCCAAATAACCAGAATTTAGGTTAGGAAAAAACAATGATTTGTTGTGATGAAACAATAAAGGTAGTAAATTATATTTATTAGATGATAATAGGTATGTATTGTCAATTGTCATAATATAAACACAGAACTTAAATAATAATTGTCATATTTATTTACTTATTTGTATATTTTAAATGGGCGAACCCAGTTATAATTATTATAGACATAAGTCTAGGATTATATACTATAGGTAGTAATAATAATATTTGTTATCACATGAACATTAATCTTAAAAACTATAATATGACAATACAGATAGTATGCAATTGGTAAATAGACAGGTTTGAGTAATGTATGTGATGAAACTCTTATAATTAAAAATAAATCACTGAAGACAAAATGGTTAAGAATACAAAATAAAGTTGTATAAAATTGGAACTTAATGAGATATTGACATAGATTGTAACATTTATACGGCAAAAATATTATTTAGGTAAAAATTAAAATGATTTAAGGGGACGCTGGAAAATAGATCAATATTTAAATAATTAACTAGTTGCATAAATCTATTTATAGGATTTATAGCATTTTTACCATAGTTTGAACGTTGGAGTTGCACATAAAAAGTAGGTATTCAATTGCCTAGTTCTACGATTTGGGATATTAAAATTCAATAAAGAAAGTACTTCCAGATAGTTGATATACCCGTTAATTAATTTGAAAATAAAACATAGATCGAGTCTTTTCCTTCTATTGACAAGGGTTTCTAGCTTTAAATTCGATAATAATGGTTGATACGATGAGTGAGGTTGATGATGACGTTCAATACAATATCTGAATTGAATGATACGTAAGAAACGGTTCTGAATTGATTCCATGCTTTTTGTAGCACCGATTGTTGTAGGGACCATATTATAGATCCATAATCGAGTAATGATCTAACGAAGGAACAGTAGAGTGATTTTAGCGTATTTTAATATGATAACTTTGCGAGATTTCGTCACTGCAAATTTTTCAACACTTGAGAAAAATTCAATGATCGTAATAAGTCAATTTAACAGCACAAGGCCTAAATCTATTTTACAAATATAGCATTGTGTTTTATACTTGGATGCAAAAAACCACATTTAGTGGAGACCCCCCTAAACTCGACATGGTAGGGGCAAAAAGGTTTTTTTTTTAAATAAACAATTATTATGTATTACCACAATAAACGATGGTAGGATAGAGACAGCATTGCATAAGCACTTCCCTCCAATCGGTCGGTCTCATTTTACTCAAAAATATCTCTTACAATAGTTAATTAAACGAATATAAATAGGTAAAATATATATTTTAATTTGTAGTTCTACACGCGGAATACTATAAAATTTATAATTGCACCCAAAAATGCAAACAAATCGCTTTTTATCTTGGTTACAATTATTCTGTGATACAAACGTGGATAATGATACAGTTATAAATGCAAAATTATACAATGATAGTTCTTATCACTTTTAAACGTTATCAATTTCGTTAATATCATATTTGCATCAAAATATGGTAAGAATAATAAGAATTGTTAATCTTTTGAAATCGTAAAATGCAAACACAAACCAATATTGTTTTTTAGGAAATAAATGCTTCAATTTTATTATTATAATGTCTGAGTTCAAACCTCCTCTCAAGGTACTTTACGTTATTTCCTTAGCTTTTTTGATTTAAAGAAATTAACATTTTTTATACTAATCTTTTTATATAAATATTTTATTTCAGCGATATAGAAGAGATGAAGACGAATCTAATTCTGATGATGATTATGTACCATATGTGCCAGTCAGGGAACGGAAGAAACAAGAGCTTTACAAACTGGGTAGACTTGCAAAAGTATTTATTTTTATTTTAGACATATATAAAAAAAAAATTTACTTGATATTTTAATCATATTGTTTTTAGCTTAAAGAAGAGTCAGGAAAAAAAGTAAAATCATCTAGTGATGAGTTTGACGAAGAAGAAATTGAAGGACAAGTATGGGGTAGAAAATCAAATATAAGTCTTTTGGATCAACATACGGAACTTAAAAAACTTGCCGAAGGTACAATTAAGTTTTTCATGTGAAATTGTTTGGAAAAATATAGCTTATAATATATAAATATTACATAAAATAAGTTTAATTACAGCTAAAAAAGAGAGTGAAATGGAAAAACAGTTAAAAGAAGAAGAAAAAATTTTAGAAAGCGTAGCAGAAAAAAAAGCTTTGATGGGTGTTGCAGAATTAGCTAAAGGCATCCAATATGACGATCCAATTAAAACAAGGTAATTATAAAATTAATTTTATTCTAAAACTTAAATTAAATTATATTCATAATTCTAGTTGGACTCCACCTCGATATATTTTATCCATGCCAGATGCTCGTCATGAAAATCTACGCCATAAATTACGTATATTAGTTGAAGGAGATGAAATCCCTCCACCTCTTAGACATTTTAGAGAAATGAAATTAAACAAAGGTATTATGGCTGGCCTTGCTCAAAAAGGTATAAAAAAACCAACACCAATACAAATCCAAGGGATTCCTACTGTGTATGTAATGTATTACTTCATTATTGGTAACAATTATTTTATCTATTTTCTCAAAATAACTCCACAATAGATTTTTTGATAATTATTTATATGTATTTATAATTTATTACTAATTTACTACATAATTATAATAATTTGTGATCAGTTATCTAATAATTTGTTGAATACTTAAAATTAATAAAACAATTTATAATCAATTTAATATAACTGATGTTCCATTAATAGTTATGTTTAAATAATGTTGATAAAATATTATTTTATTATTATAAGTAGGTATCATAATACACAAACAACTGTATTTTCAAAAAAATATTTATAATTATAAATCCGAAAAATCCTTAAGCTAATATTTTTAAAAATTTTGACCAATGCAAGATATAATACTGTTTAGTAAATTACTAATTAATGAAAATGATATATTTCAGATTATCTGGAAGAGATATGATTGGTATAGCATTTACTGGTAGTGGAAAGACATTAGTTTTTGTTCTACCACTTTTAATGTTTTGTCTTGAACAAGAAGTAAAATTACCATTTAAACCTAATGAAGGACCTTATGGTATTATATTAAATAAGTAATTTAATAAAATAGTTTTTTCTAAATTTAAAATTGTTTTATATTATATAGGATTGATAATTTGTCCATCTAGAGAATTGGCTAAACAAACATTTGATATTATTAATCATTATATTACATATTTAGAGCGAGCTAATTATCCAAGACTTAGGTCATGTTTAGCTATAGGAGGTATACCTGTTTTTGAATCACTTGATGTTATTAAAAGGTAAATTAAAATAAATAATGTATCTTTGAAGTGATTAAAAAAATATATTGTAATTATATATCCACATGCACTATTTAGGGGTGTTCACATAATGGTAGCAACCCCTGGCCGATTAATGGATATGTTGGACAAGAAAATGATAAATTTAGACACTTGTCGGTTTGTTAACACTGTTAAATACTACATAGTATTTGGTTTAGTCTATATTAATTTTGTTATTAGGTACCTATGTATGGATGAGGCTGATAGAATGATTGACATGGGTTTTGAAGAAGATGTAAGAACTATATTTTCATTTTTTCAAGTAATTATAATATAATATTTTTATATAATTTCAATTTCAATATTTATTTTAATTGTGAAATTTATTTTAGGGTCAAAGACAAACTTTATTGTTTTCAGCCACTATGCCAAAAAAAATTCAAAACTTCGCTCGATCAGCTTTAGTTAAACCAATTACCATTAATGTTGGTAGAGCAGGTGCTGCATCTATGAATGTTATTCAAGTAAATAATTTCATAATTTTTTTCAATATTTATATCATAATATATATATATATATATCAGTGGTGGCAAAACTACGGCCCGTGGGCCAACTCTAGTCCGCTATCATTGAATATCTGGCCCGTGAAAGTATTCTACATTACAACATTTATTTGCGTAACTATAATATTTTACATTTACGTAAAAAAAGTTAGGCCACCACTGATATATATTATACAATATGTAAATGAATTGGAAAGTTAGTAGTTATTACTCCTAATATAATGCAGATATTGAAGATTCGTTTTTTTTTTTACATAATATGTAACTTATAGCCCACCATGGTTAAAAAAAAAATTCAAAACAGCCAAAAATTTCGAAAATAGCCACTTTGTAGAATTACTTATAAGTTACTCAGAGAAAAAAAAAGTTGAAATTGGTTGAATTTGAATGAATGAGAACTCAAAAAAACAAAAATATTACAAAAAATATTAATGAGTTGTGAGTACTTCATTATCTAATATCATATTATTAGTTATCTATTTAATAGTTTAAAAATCATTCAATTTTACAATTTGCTGTGTTTTTTGAAAATATAAAATTCTCTCATTCATTCAAAATTCAACCGATTTAAAATTTTTTTTTGCCTGAGTAACTTTTAAGTAATTCTACAAAGAGGGTATTTTCGAAATTTTTAAAAAAAAAATTTTAGCGGTTTTGAATTTTGGATTTTTTATAACTGTGGTAAAAGATAGGCTATAAGTCACATATTATGTTAAAAAAAAACGGAACTTCAATATCTACTTCATATTAGGAGTAATAACTATTGACTTTCCAATTAATTTACATATTATATAAAAATAATATTATAGGAAGTAGAGTATGTTAAACAAGAGGCAAAAGTTGTTTATTTGCTGGAATGTTTAAAAAAAACTACTCCGCCAGTTTTGATTTTTGCCGAAAAGAAACAAGATGTTGATGCCATACACGAATATTTACTGCTTAAAGGAGTTGAAGCTGTTGCTATACATGGAGGAAAAGGTTTGACTTATTTTAAATATTATTTTATTATACATCTTATAAAATGTATGTGTTTAGATCAAGAGGAACGTTCAAAATCTGTTGACGCTTTCAGAAAAGGTCAAAAAGATGTACTTGTAGCAACTGATGTAGCATCTAAAGGTTTAGATTTTGAAGAAATACAACATGTAATCAACTATGATATGCCTGATGATGTAGAAAACTATGGTTAGTGACTAGAAATATCACAATTTTGTAATATGTTCATAAATAACACTCAAAAATGCTTAATATAGTGCACAGAATTGGTAGAACTGGTCGTTCAGGTAAAACTGGTATAGCTACAACTTTCATCAATAAAGCCAATGACGAATCAGTACTATTAGATTTGAAACATTTGTTAATAGAAGCACGACAAAAAGTTCCATTATTTTTGGCTGAACTGGAATCAGAAAATGAAAAATATTTGCAGCTTGGAGGTTCAAAATTATTATTTCATCCTCTCTTCCTTTTTTTATTTATTAAAGATATTGTATATTTTAGATGAAAGAGGTTGCAGTTATTGTGGTGGTTTGGGTCACAGAATCACAGATTGTCCAAAATTAGAAGCAATACAAACCAAACAAGCATCGAATATCGGCCGTAGAGATTACTTGGCTACTAGTGCTGCTGATTACTAAGATGAAGAACACAAACATAAAACATATTTTGTACTGACTGTTTTATATAAATAATACTTTTAATATCAGACTGATATGACTATTTTTAGTAACAAGTCCAAAAATATGTGATGTTTTTTAGTTAATATACTAATTTTTTTCTAAGACTTAAATATAATTTTTTGTATTCATATTATTTTAAATAGTAAAAATCTTTATTAATAATTCAGTGTTATGCTATTTATCAAGATAAATTGATAAAAATTTCTCTGTATTATTTTGAGTTTTAATTTATCTTAAATTATATGGAATTAAATTTGTATAAACAGCAATTTCTTAATAATTTAAATTTACTCCTTATTTCACCCTAAGTATTAAGGTAGTGTTCTAAAAATAAAAGTTAATATATTTTATTTATCTATAATAATATATTTTTAATGTGAATATATGGGTTTTAATTGTGACTCTGATACCATATTCATTTTAATTTTCAGGAGTCATGTAAATTAATCATTTATTATTGATTTAGATATTTTATAAAAGTAACAAATCAAAAATTGATCGTTGGAAAATATTATTGGTGTCAAATTTTCAAAGAATATTAATACTTGTTACTAGAATCAAAAATATTTTTATTTGAATAATCTGAATAAAATACAAAAGTCTAAAATACAACTTGGCAAAGGGCTAGTTAGGTACTTATCACAATACTCTAATAACCAACACATAGTTATAGTTGTAATACGATTACAAATAAAGGTACATTTTCTAGAACACTATTTTATGTTTATACATAAAGCTATTATCTATAATAGATACTTTATTACTGACAATATATTTGACAAATCGACCAAAAATATTAATCATTAATATTATGATTATTTTGACTTCAAAGAATCGTTCCTGAGTCTTTTGTAAAATTAAATTGTCTTCTCGAATTTTACCTCACAACACACAGACCTAAAAATAATACTTTTCCACTAGTATAATTACCTTATCATACATTATAACAAACCATCAGAATGTAGTATTAGGCAGTCAAAAAAATTTTGTAAAATATACTTATGTATATATTGAATTATTTGAATTAACTTGAAATGTATAATACTAAAAACTATAATGCAGATCAATAGTAAAACTAATATGTGACTTATAATATTATTACTCTTTGCAAAATCAGTAATTTCGTTTTCGATAATAACTACAGTCTAAGAATGTCTACCAAAGTTCTGTGTGCTTATAGATAACCTAACCTTCCATTTGTGTCATAAATACTGGAATATAGGGAAAGCTGCTAAATAGTTCTATACCTTAAGGTTGTTATGCCTTATCAGAATACTATTTTTTGTCATTAGCAAAAATATTTATATGTTGAAAACTAAAAAAAATAATTACCAATAACATCTTCTTCTATTACATATTATACAAGAACCATTTTCATCAACAATTACATATATACTTAATAAATAAAAAAAACATTGGTAAAAAATTATCATAGTTTAACTTTTGTTATTTGTTAATAAATTTGTATCTACATGTATTTCATTATTTAATAGAATTGTTATAGACATACATAAATGTATGTCCTTACGACTCTTACTGCATAGGGAAATCACATAAATCATAAATAGTAGAAATCGGGTGAACGATATAGAAAGGAATAATGAAGACCCGAGGGTAACACAAACACATACTATATATGAGCTATAAGGCTGCATTTCAAAGTATTATAATTAGGGCTGAGATCTTAATGTCCTTAAAAATACTGTTACAATTAATCACGAGAGCGTGGCTCCTGTTGTTCCCCAATAAGTTTTTGTAGATGTACATATATTTTTCTTGTTCTTCAATTTGTTCTCTTCGTTGCACTTAGTGACGTAATTATGGGGAGGGTGTCCACCCCTCCACAGATTTTTTTTTATGATATTTGATTATTATTTATTAATAATTACATATTATAGTAAAATATTTTGATTTTGCTATAATTAGGTATATATTAAAAATTGAGTTACAAAATAACTTTCATTAAATAAGGGACATAATAGACATAATAATAATACCATTTTAAATGTTATATTATTACATATGACCTCGTTTTAAGATATACTAAGAACACTTAAAAACTACTTTACTCTTAAACACCCCTTTCAGAAAAAAATTGTATCTACGCCACTGGTTGTACTACATTAATATGTTTGATATATGTTGTTGTATGGTAAAACGTTTTTCAACAGCAACTTTTACATTGCATACCTTACAGAACAACACTAATCCGTCGATAGAAAAATCTATAATCTATAATTTTAAATTCAAAAACACCAAAAATTACTTAAAAACTTCTAAAATGCTCTAAAAAATAAGAGAAATTACCTTAAAATCAAAAATTGTCATGAAATGCCAAAAACTACAAAATAAAATTTCTTATTCTAATTTAAAAATACCTAAAACATATTTGTAACAAAACGAGCATCGTACAGAAAGCTTTAGAGAAAAATGCAAAGTGTATCGAAATCCCGGCCCTAATTATAATAAATGCAATTAATAATAATATACAACAAAATATGAAATTTGAGCGAAAGGTAATATTATCGAGGTCAACCATTAAAATAACAATCTAGCAATTATTTTTAACAATAATTGGAAATAACTTATTCCATAGACATGCACGACTGATTCCACGAAACCCGAGTGTTAGCACCTCAGGGTAGTAACAATAATTGGGAATAACCTTTTTCCATAGTGCTGCGCGACCAATTTCCAAGAGACCTGAGTATATAAGGGGTTTGGGAATAGACCAATAATCAGACGTGTTTTAGTCCGACTATAGCAATCATCTTCTTGCCAGTTTAGTTGTCAATTTAATTAAATACTTGTACTTAAAAATATTTCAATAAACAGTTTAACTATGTTTGAGTACTTTTATTGGAATTATCCTAACAAATATCCTCATATGAACTGTTGAATTGAATGCATGCAACAGAATAATAAAATACGTTATTGCACATACATCTAGTTTTAATCTTTTACATTTAAGCCGAATTGAAAATATGCCTTTTAATTTATTTAAATTGGGCCCGAAGTCTTATACTCATGCTGCTGGGTACCATATTAAATACCAATTCAAACCATAGCAAAGATTAATTTTAAACGGCCACCTACGTAGTTTATAAGATGCAAAATTTAACCAATGAATTAACTAGTAGATATGACATACACACACTTACTCCACAACTGTTCTGTCCATTTTATATATACACTAACATTTGTAATTTTTCTAGTTGTAGCAGCTAATAATTATTGTTGGTATTTCAAAATATACTTAAAAAATCAATCAATATTAACGTGCACATTGCAAAAACCCTGAGAATGGAATCAACAAACTTTGCAAAAAGTAATAGCTAATAAGTTTAAAATGTTAACAATTATGTTTATTCTTGTATTATATATTTTACTTTTCACAAAAATAACTCGTAACAAGTCGATCTGCTGAAGTGCCATCTAGTTCATAATACATTCTTATTTTTTTATTATCAAATTTGTGTGAGTATTATCATTAAATACATTCAATGTAATCTGTTGTACTGCAATGTTATTGTAAATATTTGATGTATATTAGACTATTAAATTTAACCCTTTGAACGGATTAATTTGATTAGTGAAGACCATTATTTCGTTAGCTTTGCTATTTACCTATTTTTAATTTTACGTTTATTTCATAATTGTTTTGATTATTAAGTGTTTTAAAGTCATGAAACACAACCAGTAATGCTTGACGACATTAAAACATTTAAAAAATGACACAATATTTATTTGTGTTGATCATTTTGTCATTGACTCATGTGTTTGGAGATTGTTCTCTTGGAGATAGTTTTCCATCTTATAGGAATTGTGTCTTAGAATGTACAGAAAAACGATGCGACAAAGGTAGTATATGTTCAAATATTGTTACATGATTACAAATATTAGAATAAATGTAATAATTTATTTCAATACTGATATTTAGATGGTGTAAGATATAAGAGAAGCTGTTGTATTGCAGTTCTAGATGTTTTTAAATGGAAATGTTCGGAAAACTGCAAGTATGATTGTATGTGGCCGATGGTTGAAGGTTTGGTTGAACGTAATTGGCCAGTTCCTCAGTTTCATGGAAAGGTCTTTAAAAATGAATTGATTTAAAAATATCAAATATAAATAAAAAATTTTTTTTCTTCTATCTAGTGGCCGTTCAAGAGACTACTTGGTTTGCAAGAACCTGCCTCTGTGGCTTTCTCTTTATTAAATTTGGTATCAAATTTAATCATGTTCAATCGTTTCAAAGAGCAAATACGTTTCCCACTACCATCGTGTAACATATGGTCTCTATACACATTGGTAAATTTACCTATCAATATTTTTTAGATTTTTTTAATTTGTTTACTCAAATCACAAATATCTGTATACTTTAATTTGAAATAGTACTATGTATAGGTCAATTAGAAATTTATTTAATTAAAAATATCAATATAAAATTTCTATATAACTTATTCATTTTTTATTAATATTTTCTCAGTTGTTTAAAAAAATATATAGGTTAAAGTAAAATAGATAAAAATTATATTGTAAATATCTTTAACACTTATATACAACATTGATTATGTAATATAATGTTGGATCTCAATCACATACTAATATATTTCATTATTATTTATATCATAGATTTCATGTAGTTATATTGTCTTTAGGTATCAGCTAATTGTTGGATTTGGTCAGCTGTATTCCATGGCAGAGATACTATGTTTACAGAGTTAATGGACTATATTAGTGCATATGCTATGGTTTTATTTGCATTTTATACTATAGGCTATCGTATTCTTTTGTACAGTAATCCAATAGTAAAGAATACATTTATGGTGATCTGTTCACTTGCATTTATCTATCATTCACTGTATCTACTTACAACAGAATATGATTATAAGTACAATATGACTACAAATCTTCTTGTTGGTATGTAATATCTTATATATATGCATAATATTTTGCATATTTTCAATTATATTTTTATATTATTTATGAATTTAGGTGGTGTGACTGGTACAGCTATGTTAATATGGGCAGTTTTAAATCGCCGTAGAATGGGTCATGGTAAATATTTGATATTTTATGTACTTGGCATGACTTTGGCTTCATTATTAGAACTAGCAGATTTTCCTCCACTACTCTGGACATTTGATGCACATTCACTCTGGCATTTAGCAACAGCTCCCAATGCATATTTTATGTACAAGTAAGGCAATACAAACTTAAGCTTTGTAACTAGGCACAAAATACATAGGTAATATGCATAATAACATGGCATTGTTTGATGTATAAGTTTTGAGTTAATTTATATTTTTTTCTATACATTTTCAATGGAATATTGACACCCATTTTATTATTCTTTCCAATATTTTAAGCTCTCATCTGATAATAAAATAACTAACCAGTTATTATTTGTTTTTTATCTAAGGTCTTCTATGCACTATAGTATAATTTTATTATTTTAAGTTTTTAAATATTAAGTTATGCATTTACCTATGTATTTCACTTTAAGTAATATTAATCAAGTTACAATAGCCTAAACCTTAGTAACTTGAATTTCATTATAGGTTCCTTCATAAATAATGTTATATTAATTAATTTTATGAACTTAAATAATATTTGAAAATATATTATGTTTAGTCCTCTATGATTTGAGTAGGTAATTGGAATTCAAAACCAACTCACAATAGATCGATACAGTAGAGACTTGATTTTCCGGACTAATTCAGACCGAGCATCGTCCAGATTAACAGAGGTTTTTCAAGATTACCTACTCAAATGACTAAGATTTTATTTTTATTTTCACCATCTTTATATTTATTGCATTTTAAATTACAAAAATAATAAATATTTTAAACTAAAACTAAACTAATGAATTACAAAATAAAAAGGTTATAATAATATGTAGAACTTAAGTATACAGTAGTAGTCGGTAATTTTTTTCTGAATAACACTTATAATTTTAATTTTAAAAGCGTGTTCTTTTAATCAACGTACCAACAAAATATCAGTGCTATTCATGTTCTCATCTACTGCCCATTGCAATACAGTATTCAGTGCATTCACAGCTTCTGAAAGAGAACTTTACTTGTACTGATTGAGCCACTTTTATCCTCAACGTCAGTATCATCCTCTTTTGCTTCAATTTGTAGAATTTAATCATCAGTAAGATTTTAAGATTGGCTAAATCTTTGCGTCACGGCAAGGCTATTCAAAATGACGAAATTGTATTTATCGATAACAATATCTTATATTTTAATTGGGTTCTGGGAATTCTCGTAAAATCTATTTACGAACAAAAGGAATTATGTCATCCAAACTACCGCGTTCGCTGGATTATCGGGGATCCGGACTATCGAGGCTCTACTGTAGTATACTATGTTATTTCATCTCAATTATCATAATATTTAATTTAACTCCTATAATAATTTATAATTTAAATCAAATTACTAAAAAAAAAAATTTTAATTTTATGTTAAAAATAGTTCTTATTCTTCTCCTTCGCCTTTCTGCTAATTATTTGGGGTTGGCCACCTTTGTTCACTCGTCTAGATTTTCTAGATCCTCTAAGCACATACCAACAGCTCTCTTATCATTTTCAATCGTATCCTACCATCTATTTTTGGTCTTCCTCTTCCTCTTTTTTCTTTAACGTTCATTAACGACTCTTACTGCTTTTGTTTCCTATCCTCAAAATATGCCCAGACCCTATCAGTTTATTTTCTCTTATCTTGTCCACTATCGACGCTCTACAAATACTACCTTTCACATATCCGTTCCTTATTCTATCTTCTTTTGTTACTCCACTATCTTACTACTCCACATCTAAGCATTAATTTTAATATGTTAAAAGTATTTAAATATAAATTAATCATTGACATAAATAATTAATTTTATATTGTGTATCATTGTAATTTTTTAAGAAAGATACATTTTTTTTTTTATTATAATTTTTTAGGTTTGCGATTGAAGACTGTAAACATCAACGTCGAATGCTGCTAAAATGACAGTTTCTTGCACTGGGGATACCTCAGATACAAGATGAATAAGACTTGAGAGATTAATTTAGTTTTCCTAATTACTAATCTTTGCCTGACTTGTTAAGCTTTACAACAAAATTATTTTTTCTTCCTGAATAGAGCTCATCACATAATTTATGTGAGATATAGTGTAATTAAAAATTACTCTAACTTAAAGTGGCCAAATATTTTCTGATTCAAGTAATTATTTTATTTTTATATACATACTTTACCAACAGATATTATCATTTTAAAACCTCAGCTATATGTTAACCTTGGCATATTAGATGATAATATTTATATTGTCAAATACTAGATAAATTTGTTAAAATGTGTTAAGTTAATTTTCAACATTTTATAGAAAAAACTAAATAATTCTAATCATTAATAAGAATTTTCCAAGTATTTTTACTTGAAAAACTCAATGATATGCGAACAAAAGTTAAGAACAACTCAATAGTGCATAAAGTATGGACTAAAACTATTTTAACTATCAATCAAAGACTTTACTATCATGTTAATACATAATTACTAATTACTACTTCCAAAAAGCAACTTTTTACTACTTAGAACTACCAAAGAAAAACTACCTAATATGCCCAAAATTAATTATAATTACCTTTAATGAATCTCATAAAAGTTACTCAGTAATTGTGATAAAATGTTAACTTACCTTATAATAATATCCAGTTACATAATATGTAAGTTTCCTTGTTCATTTTGATGCCATATGATTACCATTTTTTTTATCATTTTGTGCATACAACCTAGTTATTGTTTTTTTTATATTTTTTTATAATTGTTGTTACATATTTATTGTAAATAAAAGAATAGTTGACAGTTTCTAACCAATTTATATACATTACGTACCTAAAACCAAAATTTAAATTGCTAGTCTGTTAAGATTTATTGTTATCTGTTAAATGTAAAAATATATCATTTTTGAAAAATATTAATATTTTGTATTATAGAATATGTTTTATTTGTTTTTGTTTTAATTTGAATTTATAATATTAAAAATATATGTATATGTATATATATATATATATATATATATATACTATTCAAATTGTATGAATACTTAATATTTTTACTAAACCTATTATTAGTAAAAGAACGAGAAACAATAAAGTTGAACTATTATGAATAAAGTCAACTAACAATAATATCATTAAAATCGTTAATTTTAAATGAATACGAAAATTAGGAAAAGACCTTATATTTTTCAAAATTGTTTTTCTCTTTTTAAATGACTTATATTGATAAGTAGGTAATTAACAATTTCTATTACCTAATGTACGTATGTTAATGTATGTTAATGACTTAACTTCTGAAAATATTGCTTTTTGTAGTTGAAATAGAAGTATTTAACTAGTAGTTCACCACTATGCGGATACCTGAAAGACAATTTAATATAGGTAATGTGGATGAATAGATCCAAAAAAAAATACTGTTGCTACACCATTTGATTTAGACTTGTACGGCACTGAAAACACTATAAGTGTACAAAAACTTTATGTTTTAATTATAATAAAAACAAGAATAGGTCCAGTCGTCGAAGAGTATAGTCACACAGATCAAGGGCGTATTTGGGTTGAGGCCTTGGGGGGAGCAAAACTAATTTTTCTTCAATACAAACTTAAAAATAATTTACAGTTCATTACCTACACCTCTTGTTTCTTTTATAATGATGACATATTATATTGATAAACTAGTAATTTATATTCTTAATTATTTATACATTATATTTTTTAAATAAATCAATGTATTATATTCAAAAAAATTACGAGTGGGGGGGAATGCCCTCTTCGTCTCCCCTTAAATACGCCCTTGATAGTTCAGCGGTATAGTATAGTTAATATTGGCAGCGGCTACGTGCATTCGACCTAGGGGCGTATTTAGACTTACTTCTGGGTGAGGAGGGGGGGGGTTTACTCAAATTTTTTCTTTAATTCAGGCTCAAAATTTACAAGTAAAATTGTTGGTATTATTTAAATCAGGTGAATCCTTAATATATGTGGTTTTTCTTTTTTTAATTTAATGCTGCGGCATACCGAGATCTACTTAGAATGGACTTTTGTGTAGTTCTTTATAACACCTGTCTGTGTTTTGAAAGTTACGCTTGTGTTTTATTCGATATTTTATTAAGTATGGACCTGACAAAAAGCCCAATTCAGTATTCATATGCGTAATTTAATTTCATTATAAAATGATCCACATTAAAAAAAATTTGAAATGTGTATCTCACATATAATCAACTCCTTAAATACGGATTCAGGGGGGCGATCGCCCCTTCTCCCTCTCTAAAATACGCCCCTGCGAACCATAATATTACGTTATTAAGGACTCGATACTGTCGGTTGATATATTAACGAGCAGACACGTGCCCATTTGTATGCTATGTTATTTCGAATTTGTTTGCCGTATGCGGAATTCAAACTTGTACAATTATCTTAAGATTTAAGATGTTTTTCGGTAACAAACATCAAGCACTGTAGACCAGTGGCGTAGCCAGGATTTTAAAAGGGGGGGGGCTAACCACTTTTTTGGATAAGTAAAGTAAGAGAGGATATGAGAATTCATCCTTAACTCCCCCTCCCCACCATTTACCACCAAGTTTCTAAACGTAATTCAAGCATTTTAGTATAGTTTTAAAAATATTTATTAATATATAATATTAATAATAATTTTGGTTTCAGTGTTCAGTCATTTGCTCCACTCTGACAGCTGCATCCTCTTAGACGAATTTCTGGCAAATTCAGTTATTATTTCACTTTCATCGAATTGCTCTTTTTTATTTATATTAGCCATAGCTAACCCATTCAGTCTGTTTTCCGACATGGTGCTTCTTAAAAATTTTTATAAGTAATTAAGTGCTGAAAACGTTCTTTCCGGAGTAAAAGAGGTAACTGGCGAATAATTGTAAAAGTATTTTAATGTTAGGTCGAAGATTGATGCGATGATAGAGTGAATCAAGAGCAGAATTCGGTTTTGGAATAGTATTTTGACTCCATTGTTGCCTCCATATGAACAGGTCAGCTCTGATTGTAGATGAGGTATCATCATGGAGATCTTGGACATATATTTTAGCAGCTTTTATAATATTTTTATCGTCATACATATTTAAATTGACCGGAATAAGTCCTTCAAGTGGCATAACATCAATAAGCCTTTGATTAAAACGAGCATACATTGATTCTATTAAATAGTCAAGATACAATCCCCCCCCCTTGGCTACGCCTCTGCTGTAGACTACTGCAGAGTAAAAGAGGTTCACACCAGTGGCGTGCCGAGATAAAAAATATTTTGATGCCAATTACAAAGTCTAGATTACCACCCATCCACCCATATTTAAATTCATCTTATTCAGAATTCATAAATCAATATTTCTCTACCTAAATATATACGATAATTATGTGAATTAAAAATTATTATCCAACAGCCACCCACCCCTTTTTAACTTGATGCCTGGGTTTCATTTAGACCTATATTCGGTACGCCACTGGTTCACACACGTATATGTGTGTATGTGTGTGTGTGTGCGCGCGCCCGCGCAGTTAAGATTGAAATCTCCAAGTGGGGTGCTTAATGCGAATACGTATACTGACGGCGTAGCGCACAAGTGTGATAAGTAACATTTTTTTGAAAAATGAGTAAAATGCATATTCAAATTAATTTTAAGATTCTGCACATTATGCACGAACGAAATTATAACATTATTCAAGTAATTTTTATTCTTTATTGAAATTTAAGGATTACTTTTTATGTGTAAGAAATGTGTTAAGTACAATAATTGTTTGTTTTTTAATTTTTTTTAAAAATACAAATATGGTAATTACAGGTTTTTTAATCGTCATTACTCATTACATGTTAAGGAAAATATAGCAAAAAGTTTATTACAATTCGTTATATTTTTAAATTGTTATAACAGCTCAAACTTAAAAATTGTTCTCTTGAATAATTACAAAAATGTCACTTTATACATTTGTGCGCTACGCCAGGCACCGGCAACACGCGGCCCTCGGAACTTTTTGCTGCGGCCCTCCAAATATATTTTATAGCTTAAAAATTAAAATGCCTAAATTGTCATAATACGAGAAATAGGTCAAAAATGTACTAAAATATAAAAAAATGCATTGAAAACGTCAAAAAATGCAAAAAATGTCCCAAAAAATGTTTGTTGGTAGAACACGGAGTACCTGAAACAAATGTGTAGCTTGGATGGAAAGCTACGCGTAAGACATCCCAAAAAAAAGATACAAATACATTGAAATCCGAGCCCTAGTTATAAATAATATTTAATCACGACTATTGTATAACAATGCGAGATAAGGTATGATCGAGAACGTAATCTAATCGCATATAATGTATATATCGTCGATTACAATAAATACGTATCTGGTTATGGCCTTAGTGCAGTTCGTTTCAAAACATTGAAACGTAAAGTTTAAATTTCAACTGTTTTATAATAACCTATCAATTCATTGTCAAAAAAACGTAAAATTAGTGATGAACATCGTACATTCAACGAATCATGGATGGATTTATATTTTTTTATCGAAAATAAAGGTAAACTGTAACGTTTAATTTGCCAAAAAACCATTTTATTTGTAAAAGAGTATAATGTTAAACGTCACTATGAAACAGAGCATAAATTAAAATTTGAAACTCTCACTGGTGATCTTAGACAGATTAAAATAAATAATTTTAAAAGTTCATTAAATAATAAACAAAATATTTTTAAATTACAACATAATCAAAACGAACTAGGAGTACGAGCTAGTTTAATAGTTGCTGAAATGATAGCCAAGTGTAATCGTCCATTTAACGACTCTGAATTTATAAAAAAATGTATGTTAGCCGTAGTAAATGAAATATGCCCTGAGAAAAAAAAACAATTTGAAAACATCAGTCTCTCAGCTAGGATCTGTGTTAGACGTACCGAAGAGTTAGGAACAAATTTAATGTTCAAACTGAAAGAAAAAGTTTCTAAATTTTATTATTTTTCTATCACAACTGACGAAAATACTGATGTTTGTGATACTGCTCAATTATTAATATTTATTCGTGGAATTGATTTTAATTTTAATATTTCAGAAGAATTAGCTGATTTATGTAGTTTGAAAGGAACTACAACAGGAGAAGACTTATTTATCGAAATTGACAAAACATTTAAAAAATTTGATTTAAGTTGGATCAAACTAGTTAGTGTTACTACAGATGGTGGTAGAAATATGAATGGAATTAATAAAGGATTAATTGGGAGAATAAATGCGAAAATGGTGGAAGAAAGACATGATTTGTATACATTTGTATACTAAAATTAATTCAAGAATTAATTAATAATTATTTTTAAATTTTTAAATTTTCTCTACTAATGTATTTAATTATAAATTAGTTGATAAGAATAACCGCGATGTTAACTCATAATATGATTGTTGCAATCTGTAAATATATTAGTATTATATGTTAAAATTATATTTTTCAATATTTTAATTTTTATGCGGCCTTCCATAAAAAACTGAAACAAATTATGGCCCGTGTAGGTAAAAAGGTTGCCGACCCCTGCGCTACGCTATCGATACATGCGATGAACGCGTCGAATACGAATTTTATTTTTTATTCCGTGTAAAAAAAAAGACCTAAAAAAAATGTGATGACACGACACGGTGCACCGCCTTGGTACGCCTTTGTCGTCGGATGGAGCAATTTATTTTACTGTTACGGCTCGCGCAGCACTACCTTTGGTGTCACATGCACGGGTTGTTTTCCTACGCAAAGCGCATCATACGGAATTATTACCAGGACATATTAAGTGACATACAAGCTTCTCGTTCTATAGCCAGTGGCGTATCAAGGGTATGGTGAACTTGTGTCTACGCCAAGGGCGCGAATCGCAAAGGGCGCCAAATTGTGCAAAAGTCGTATTTTTATCCTACAATCAGATCGAAATATTTTCATTGTACTCTTTGAAATACGTTGATGTTGTCTATTTGTACACACTGTATATGAATTTATTGATGAAACTATAAAATAGTGCAAGGACATTTAAATAAAAAATTTCATATAAAGAAATTATCGATGAATTTGCTAGTCATTATGCGAGAATTGAAAATTTTCAAAGTTTAAAAATTAACACTGTAATAATTTATAAGTATAAATTGTATACTTAGAAATATTAGTAAAATTAAGCGTTAAAAAAAATATTGTGACACCAAATTGTAATTGTTTAAAAAGCGTTTTTTTCTAAGTTTGCCAGAGGCGCTAGCGAGTTTTCCTACGCCACTGTCTATAGCTGTCGGTCTGAATGCCGGCCCACAAATACCTATGCGAGGATAACAAGCTGCCACAGTCTTTGGTGCACAGCCACAGTTAGTGAACAAACTCCAATTAACGCAGGACACGGCGATTAGCCGAAACACACTAATATGATATACAATAAAACGGACGAAAAATAATTGAAAATCCCTTCTCAGTTAGGTACGGGAGCGACGACGAATGGAAAAAATCTACATCGATTACAGCACCTATGAGTGATCAACTTTAGGCTTCAGATGCACACGTGCGTATTTTTAACGTGCGATGTCGTTTATTTATTAGAAATATTTAATGACAGACAGTGCCGGATCTGTGTGCTCTGAGATTCTAAAAATTTTTATTTTTATTTTGTAAAAGCAAACTATTTTACTATTAAAAGTTGTTGAACGAAATACAATGAATAAATATAAAAAAAAGAAAAACCAAAAAATTCATAGCATATGATTGCACAGGGCAAAACCCAAATATTACATCATTTAATAGCCTTACTATTGACGATTGTGATACACCCACACCTTCTAAAATTGAAAGTATTGCCAAGATAAAATTACTTCAGAAGACAGAAATGCACCTCCAATATTACCAATCATGCTTCATCACAGTAGATTATTTAATTACGAGATGCTCAACATTTGAAGACGCACAAATGGTCGATGGGGGGCTCTTTTCAAAGATAATCGAACAGGGCTCAGCAAGATGTTCAGAAATACACCAAAAATTACTATTTCAATTTCCAATGGGTGGAATAATAACAAACTTAAAAGTAAACCAAACAATACTCACGTCACAAACAATCGGGGAACGACTCGATAAAGAAGGCAACTATAGAGGGACAAGCTTTACCAACACCATAGGAACCTGGCACGATGTGGTAGTACAAGCAAAATATAAAATACACCTATCCGAAGGCATGGCTGTTGCCAACAATAAAGAAAATATTATAATACTACCCACAGGCTCCAGATTAAAATTATCGGAGGCATATGGTCTAGACCCTCAAAAAGGAGAAATCATTTGGGACATTGAAAACAACAATTGTAACATACAAGAATACGACGTATTGTATGAAGGACCAGCCACGGCCATTACAGCATCAACAAACTACAATAAAAACGTCATCACATATTTAGTAGAAACAGACAATATCGCCTTCACGTTAAAGCACATGCATCAAACATTTGCATGCAACATACCCGCAATACAAACTGAACACAACTATTTAATCTTAATAATCGACCCCGCATTCGTGAATAGCTTTACAGTAAAAAACATACTACCATTTAATACAAATCTTATGGCATACATAAATACCAAACTAGTATATATGGAATACAATATCAGAAGCTCAATCCAAAGCCTTTACACAGATCTAATCCAAAAACAATGTGAACTGGAGAGACAAATTCTCACACAAAAACTATCTTTGGCATCTTACAGTCTATCTGAATTCGCATACATAATAGGAGGAGGCCCCGGATTTACCGCTATAAAATCGGGTGAAGTAATATACTTAATAAAATGTAAACCAATAAATGTACAAATTTCTCGTCAAAAGTCTTGCTTCAATGAACTCCCCGTGGCATATAACAACAAAACACTATTTATGGCGCCAAAAACACGCATACTCCAAAAGTATGGCACACAAATCGAGTGCAATGAATTCCTCCCATCAGCATTCGTAATCGACAATGAATGGATTGCCATGACACCGAACCCAATCACAATAAAAACACCGCAAAAACTTAAACCATTAACCTCCTGGACTTGGTCATATAAGGACCCAATCCATTTAATGAATGCAGGAATCTATACACCTGAAACAATAAACGCCCTCCAGCAACACTTCTTATTTCCATCTGAAATCGAGACGGTACAAAAAAGTTTAGCCAGAAAAAACCCTAGGTAACGAAACTTTCGACCAAGGCATCAAAATAGAGAACCTAATAGACGAAAATACTCTCAGTAATTTAGTACACAAAGAATTGAATAAACTATGGGGATGGTTCACCACAATAGGCAACATTACATCAGGTCTATTGGGAGTATTCATAATTTGGAAAATAATAATAAATATCTTAAACACTGGTCTTAACTTCACACTCCTTTATCAAACATTTGGATGGTGTACAAAACTAATAGCTGGAATATTCACAAGCGTCACACATTACATATTACACAAAGCTAACAAAAAAACAATCAAATTACACGATGGTAACAAATATCGACATCACGGACCCAAAAACAAAACCAAACATTACGGAAAGCCTGAAGAAACTACAGAGAACACAAACCTTATAAACGAACCCTCAAACAGCTAACATAACTTTTACAAAAACGATAAGCCTCACGTCGAATAATAATATAAAAAAAAAATGTTTATGATTTAAGTATAACTTTAGTTTATCTATATCATATTATAAAAAAAAAAAATTCTTCATTATTATCATAATACAAAAATTTCAAAAATTGCTCACAATCTAGGTATAAATTAAGTTAATTAGTATTATAATATAACACAAAAAATTCTTTATAAATTAAATTAATTATTAGTACTGTTACAAAAATTTCACAAAAATTATCTATAATTTAAATATAATTTTAGCTTATAATTATTACAATATAAAAAAAACTACTCATAAGTTAAGTTAACTATTATTGTTGTAAAAAAAAAAAATAAAAAAAAATAATAAATAAATAAAATGTATCCATAATTTAAGTATAATTTTAGCTTATTTATATAATATTATAAAAAATTCTTCACTATTATCATAATGCAAAAATTTCGATGATAGCTCAGAATTTAAGTATAAACTACATAAGTTAATTAGTATTATAAAATAACAAAAAATTCTTCATAAATTAAATTAACTATTGTTAGTGTTACGACTAATTTCACAAAAAATTGTCTATGACTTAAATATAATCTTAGTTTACCACTATTATAAAAACATTGTTCATAGTTTAAGTATAATTTAAGTTGATTTTTATAATATAAGATCAAAAACAAAAAAAAAAAAAATGTATCGTTCAAAAAAAAAATGTTTTTAATTTAAATATAACATAAGTTTATAATTATTGTGATGTAAAAATGTCATAAAAAAAATTATACAAGTATTATTAAAAAAAAAAAAAAATGTTTTAAATCTAAATCTAAGATGAAATTAATCATAAGTGTAATATAAAAAAATTTAATCTTGTAAAAAAAAATTAAAAATTGATTTTAATCTAAATTTAAGTGAAACCAATCATTATTATATGTAATACCAAAAAAAAAAAGTCATTAATTTATATATACATATATATGTTTCTTAAATATCATATATTATATTATATTTTTTTTTCTTTCCCCTTTTTTTAATGTTATTAATACAACAACACAACAAAATATGCAACAAGCATTCATGAGGATGGATCAACAGGAAGACAAACAACAACACAAAACAAAAAATTGTAAATCATAACATTATTATCACATGATAATGTTCAATGATAAGTAATAAGAAAACAATATGTGAGCACTTATAATCCACCAGATAGGAAATACATAAATAATATATACTAAAATTACATAAAATTACATAAATAATATAAGTATAGACTTTCAGTTTTACCCTCCATAACTTCATTGTAACTCTTATTTTTGCATAAAACTATTGTTACTGTCCCTTGATTATTGTAAAAATACAAAAAAGTAAAAACCTCACCAGAGAAATCATTATTGTACTTAAAATTTCACTTTTTACGTTTTATCTATACTCTAAAATGTTTAAAAATATTTATATTACTCTCACAATGACCAGCGAACGTTGTTGTGAGGACACAACAAAAAAAAGTGTAAGGTGGATGTAATGATGTGCATTATTCGACTGTTAAAGACGGCACAAATATTTTATTATGTATACAATCTATATGTACGTTATTTTTAAACTCTTTCAAATAAATAACGGTATCTTCGATACCCGCACGAACAACACGGGTCGAACAATAGTATTATTGACATCCCTACATTAAAAGGACAGGACCAAGGTCCATGCCGCCGCATGTGCATATATAACAGGGACACACACACACACTCTCCACACAGGGCTTTTGATCTTAGGTCGTCAGTGCATGCGCACCGATCATAAGATCAACGACGAGCGATTTATGTATTTATACATGCGATTTCTTTTAACTCATTTAAGTTTAACTTAAACAAAAAAAATATTGAATTATTTTTAATCTGTTCGACTTGCGTTCTTCGTACGAGTGTTGAAGAATATCTAGTATAAGTGCTATTAAATTCTGCATTTGTGCTTTCTTTTTCAACCTCACGTCGGCATCAGAAGTTCTACGGCGAACAAGTAAGTGCTGTTTTATCTAGCTTGGCAGACTGTACAATTGCGCTGTTCGGCTCTCGAACCTTCTCAACCCCGAGAGCCCTCCCTTAAACAAGGAGGAAGGTAACAACCCATTTATACCACATCGCTCACATACTTATTTTATTTTTGTATTTTTGGGTTATTACACAAAACAAACGGACAATTTTCATTTTCAGATTTCGTTTTTGAATATCCATAGAGCTTAGTGGCTGCGCCGCATTACACCCCCAACACCAACACTAAACCTGATAATAGCATGAGTCGGTGCACATAGCGTTGCGGTTACGTACGTCCACGTGAGTGAAATTTTGTCCGTACGTTTCCGCCAGACCACAAGTTCATCTAGGACACGCGTTATTAACCACAACTCGGCCAAAAAAATTGTTGTCATCAATTGTTACAATGTGATTTACATACATGCGTGTATCTTATGCACGTTAAAACCGTTTATGAAATTATTTTCTTAGCAACAATTTAATAATAATGAGGTAGATATGGAGCAGTTTATTGGTTAAACTAAACTTCAACCCAAAAGATGGAATATTTCTGAATATAGTTAACACGATTGAATTGAAAAAAAAGGAGTATAGATTCAAATTTATAGGGTGTTTTTCGAAGGATTTTACGAAAAGGATAAACGGGGAAAAATAAAATATTTGAATACTTTTATGTAATTCGTTCTTTATTATTTAATATTATTTGATTTAGTACAAATTATATATCCTTATTTTAGGGCAAATTATAATCACATTTCAATCATTGTGGTGCAAATAACACATATTGTGTATATTTTGGATCAATTTTGATGCAAATTGACTACACCAACGCAAGTACAATGCAACTGGTGCACCTGTACAGGGCTTCACGAGAGCGAAGTGCACTATAGAAAAAACAAATCACAAAATGTAATAATTTAGAAAATATAACATTGTCAATAATAATATTGTGTTTTTTGATCTATAGTTGAAATAATAGTTTTGTAATATTCTAGAAAATAATATAAATGTTCTGTGTTGGTTTAAATACTGGTTATTAGACAAGATAACTAGGTTAGGTAAAAAAACCTAACCTATTATATTTGTAGTATTATTGTTAACAGTAATTTCCGTGTATTGTTTTACTTAAATTATTTTGCATGGTGCCCCGCAATTTGTATTGTATTGTATTTGTAATATCTAACCTGGTCTTAATAGACACATGACATTTTTCATGTTTTGGTAACTTTTTTTCCTAAATCTCTTAAGCCCTACCTAATTACACTTATTGATACATACCTGAGATGTATGCATGTATTAATATGTAATTTACTTCATTTACTTACATAAGTGGTTTATTAATTTTTATTGTGATATCCAAGAGATGTATTATAGCGCTGAAAGACAAATTAGAAATAGGATATATGCTAATTTAAAGATGATTATTAGATCGTGGACAATATACGATTCACTAGTACGTGTAATTAAAAAAACACGAAGTCGAAAATTGGTTGTGATTATAAATTTCGACATTTATAGATAATATACGTTTGAGGTCAGTTGAAATATTATGGCATTTATTATTTTACCGGACTCAAATTCTAATGCTTGGAATAATTTATTTGGGTTGATGTGGATTGCGTTTAATTTTTAATTTTTTGTTTAAATTGCGGCCAGTTAAAATTATTTTTTGTTCATACGTATATACGCACTATATATACGTTAAAATTCATAAATTCTACCCTAAAACTATAATACATACTTGAGAATTAAAATAATTCTTCAAAATGTTTTATAATCAAAATAATATTTATAATATACAGAGTCACCAAATGTGTACCGATAAATATAGGCAAGTTAGTAAATACATTAGTCAACTTAATTTAGTTTCAAGTTGAATAAGAGTTGTTCAAAATGTTGTTCAAAATCAATTAATTTGCTAAATTGTTTATAAATATATTTGTTAATAATTGGTTCTATTCATGATCAATAACAGCGTCATTTAGAAAACATAAACACTTTTTTACAATTTTTTAGTTCAAACGAGAAATAAAACTAAAATAAAATAAATTTTCAATATGACCAAAATGTAGAGTTATAATAATTTTTGCTCATTCTAATGAAAAAAATAATGCTGTATTAACAGTCGTTAGAATTGGCTGCTTTTGTAGCCGCAATTTGTCGTCTGCGACAGTGACGGTTTTTGCAATTAGGTCGATTACATAATCTACGATTTGGATTTTCCGGTGGTTATGCCGCAGTTATTGCTGGTGGTGGGCAGTTATGGCCGGATATCCGGTGGTTATGGTCAGTAGTGCTACGGTTTTGACCAATGGTGCTGTAATTGTGAGCGATGGTAGTATGGCTAGTAGTTTCCATTCAATGGCCAGTGGCGCTTTTAAAATGTTCGTTGCGGCTGCGGCAACGGTGGTGACTGTAATTGTCGGCTGAATCGTTCTTTGAAAAACGATTGGAAGTGGCCAACAGTCCACCGTTACCGCCGGCAACAGTCGTTTGTACAGTTTTAAAGTATCAGCGGTCGTCCAAGTGATCCTTACTTTGCGATAGGTCTGTTAGTAGTGGAACTGGTTCGAAAACCGTCCGACGACCGGTTTTGCGGTGACGATGGACTGTTCGACCTTTTCTGTTTTAACGTCCACTCGGACCATCACGTCTTCGTCCGGAATGGCTTTTGCGAAAAACACAACGTTTTTCAACCTTGGCCATTTCACCGGTACAACCGCTACCGGCCCAACGTTTTCCGTTTCGGGAGCTATGGTCGCGCGAACGGTCAACGACCGCACGTCCGGCGTAACAATCCACGCGTCACCAGCATTTTTCATTTCGGGCGATTCGATCGGGCGAGCGATCGTGAGCGCCGAATCCAACGAGGCCTTCAGCTGCGGTTGGCCGTTCAGTTCCAGGGCTGTCCGGCCACGGCACGTTTTGCGGTAGATCCGTCGTCAGGGGTTCTTCAAAAATTTCCCTACGACCTGGGCTATCACGACGATCGAACTATCTCCATCTGCGTTCACGGAAGCTGTGAATTCGACCGTGCACGGTTCTACCGCGCGTTCGTCGACTTCGCTTTCAATTGGCCGATACCGACGGTGCCAAACTTTCATACATTCTGCAAGAGAAACAAAAATTAAAAACGGTTAGTTTAATTGGTATGAAAACTTTAAGCAACAAGTGCGGTAACAACCGTGCATACTTACTGATACGGCCCATAGCCTTTGACCATAGCCACTTCAATTGTTTACATTTATAGCATTTGCGAGTCCACTTCAATGTTTTGACCAGAACGTGTTCACACGGATTTCTAAAAATGAAAACACGAAAACGGTGTTCCATTAGATTAAATAATTACTACAGATCATTGTGATTACGGTGTATGAACATAACTGAGGTGCATTCTTCTGAACGCAGTAGATGTATTTATTTTGAATTATTTTTAATTACAAAAAAATTTTTTTGTTGTTTAAAAATAAATTTTATATGAAACTATAATTGTTTGGTATTCCTATTAGAAATACGATTATTTTAAGTTTTCCATAAGTGTTATAACTTATATAAAACTGAAAATAAAATAATTACTAGTCTAGTACTATTATTTAGTCGGATTATTTTTTTTTAGAGAGAACGTTACTTTTAAGAATATAAATGTTATTTAAATAGTGTCGGCCGAGCCGGGCCCCAAGTTTTCTTTGGCCTTACGGGACTGGTAACGTGTTATTTGGTTATATATGCAAGCCAGAGCTTATTATTATTATTTTTATTATTGTTCTTTTTATATACTAAATACTATTGTGGTTCGATCTGATGGTCTCGTCCTGTAAGTTGGTATGTAAGTGAGGTCATGTAAGGTGATGACACTTCGGGACCTTACAATGGGTGCACCTAGTTTGCGCACATTTACTTAAATTACAACTCGTTTGCGCACATTTTTACAACTCGTTTGCGTACTGAATATTTCTAGTGCAACCACTCGTTTGCGCACACAATTATGGATAGATCCGTTATTTTCGACAAAACCATTGTATTTTTATTTTATTTCGAAACGTTCAAAGTGGTTATTGGTTATCAATATAATATGTCTACAAAATGTTGTGCGCTATCGAGTTGTTCCTTCTATAATATGTTGTGCGCAAACGAGTGGTACCTTCTGCAATAATTTGTGTGCAAACGAGTTCCAGGTTTTAACTGAACAATTTTAAAATGTGCGCAAACTAGTTGTAGCCCCTTACGATATCTACTTACCATAGTAGCCAGTATCAAGTACAAAATGTTGTTAAGTTTCTATTTTAAACTAATTTAAAAAAAAAAATGAGATGATCTCAACTTGTATTTGGAATTACATTTAGTCAATACAACCTAAAATAGTAATTTAAAGTCTAATTAAAATATTTCAAAAATTATTATGTAGTTACTTAAAATAATTTTATTTAAATAATTATATCTATATGTTTTTCATATTTTATTATTTTTTATTTCTAAGTGTGAAATTTGTTAACTTTTTTTTTTTTACATAAGTATATACAAAAAAATTATAAGATATTATAAACATACATTTTTTAATAAAGTATTTGAAAATGTTTCTATTGTTGTTTTATCAAAATAATTTAAATCTTAAAATTTCTTATAGGAGAACGAAGTAAAATGTAAGTAAGAAGATGCTTTTAATAGTTTTTACGATATGATAAAAATGTATAAAAATATATTTGAAATTATAATTATAGCTGTCATTCCTAAACTATTTGAACAAATACAGCTTTGAAAACGTAGTATTATAGCTATAATTATATAGTTTAAGGTATTTACCTCACGTTTAAATAACAGTGGTATTAGTATTTTTAAACAGTTCAATTTGCACTTACTCCCTTGTCGAGAGGCCAGTGCGACATTTTTTTTTTTTTAATATTCAATCGTAAAAAATTAATATTTAAAATATTTAAATATTAAAATATAACATTTTCATCTCAGTACATTGCAATAATCATTATATTTTTAAGTTAACTATTTCAGAATAAATTAACAGTTAGTTAGAACTATTCAAAATTGCATTTCAGTTACCCTACTTTACCTTATAATATAAAATAATATATTATTTTATGGAAATTTAAAATTTATCAAAAAAGGACAATGAATGAATAAACTAAAAAAAATAAGTTAAATTTATGTAAAAACTTTTGAAATATGTTTATTTAAAATTTGAATGTACTAAAAAAAAAAAATTACTATTCAGTTAATTAATACAGTACAATACACAATTTGAGTCTGGTTCAAAGCTGAACGTTAAACATAGATTTTTGTATTACCTAGACCAGCGTTTCTTAAACTGTGTTCCGCAAAACCCTGGGATTCCGCGAAGCGTAAGTAATAATTTAAAAATTTTTAAAAAAATTAATTTAAAATTTCCAACTAATAATTAGTAATGATGAAAAAAATGTCTAGATTCTAGACTCCGTCTTAGACATAAAGTTAGAAAATTTATGTTGTATTTACAAAATGCAATTTCCGAACAATGATATAGTAATATTTTAAATTAATACTTACAATTCCATTTCAAAAATTCCATTCATAGTATAAGTCATTATGATATTTTTCATGAAAAATTGTGTGTAGTAACGTTTTATGTTGAGTGCTAAAACGGGAGTGAAATATCAAAATAATAACAAACAATTAATCCGTTGCTGCGGACAATTTCGCGAATATTGACTGTCAATAATATTTCAATTTCAACTAAACTCTAAAATATTATTCAAATTTAATTTATTTAGAGGGATTAAATTGTTTTTATATTTTCCAACCCTTTTTTAGACATGTATGATATTTTATTCAATTAACGTTACCTTAATGTTTCACATATTGCATCAAATAAAATTGTTATCATCACAAATAAATGTTTTCAATCAATACTTTCTATAAAATAAAAATAAATAACGCTCATTGAATTTAATATTATTTGTATATACATAATGAAAAATGATAGTAACAAAAACAAATTTGATGTGAGTCAACAGAATTGATTTTAAATAATGCTTATAATGTAATATAAATTACGTTTGTTGATTGTAATTAATTTATGTGACTCAATATGATATAATTCACAAATCTAAATCGAATCAATAAATATTAATAATTTAATTAAATTAATTAATACAAAAATAAATCATAAAAATGAAAATATTAAAAGCTTTTCGCTGTTGAGGGTATTTCCTGAAGAAAAATGTTGGGAAAATATCACTGGTGAAATTATTTTCCAAGTCAATATATTATATTGCGTTACAAATGTACACAATAAGTGTGCATATGTGAATTATTATTTATTTGCTATGTTTGTCCGTTTTTCTACCACTATAAATCAAGAGCGTATTTGAGTTGAGGTCATGGGCGGGAAGGAACTAATTTTTCTTCAATACAAATTTATAAATAATTTACAGTTCATTACCTATAGCTCATGTTTCTTTTATAATGATAATATATTATATTGATAGACTAGTAATTAATGTTCTTAATTATTTATACATTACATTTTTTAATTAAATCAATGTTTTATATTCAAAAAAAATACGAGCCATGGGGGGGCGAATGTCCCCTTCGCCCCCTCAAATACGCCCTTGACTAACAGGCACGTGCACTTACATAAATACAATATATTTGTATGAACTCCAAAATTGCGCAAAACAAATAACATCATTTAGGGGAAGACAAAGACGGCTCTAAAATTATGTTAAGTGAAAAAGATCGCGTGGATTAGTTCATACGTATTTCTAAAAATGTTACATATAGTAATTTAACCAAATTTCTTAATAAAATAGGTTCAGTTGCGTATTTTCGAGAGTGTTCTTGGGTCTTGACTCCTCTCAGAAGAAAAAGTTCAAAAGCTATAAATTACTTGTTACGAAGTTACAGATAAAGAGAACATTAATTTGTATCATGTAGTTGTAAATAAATTTTCATTTGTATTTATTTAAAAATATAAGCCCCTTACAAAATATTTGAAAATACGACACTGGGTTGGTTCAACTTTTAATATTCTAACTTTTGGAGTGAAAAAACAATGTCCAGGTAAGTATTAGTATACTACAAATAATATACATAATTATATAAGGTGTTTTAAAAAGAACGCAGGATTTAAATGTGCTATAAATTAAATTTATTTATTTTTAGAAAAATAATAAATATGTCATTATCTTCAGGAGAAGTTAAGGTTAAACAGTGAAAAACAATATCGGGCATATGACCCTCTCTACTAGCCCAACAGGCGATTATTCTTTCCATAAAATTAACCATCACTGGATAACACATTGCCCCATCAAGTTCGTTGAAGACAAGAAGAATATCTTGCTTAAGTTCCAAGACATTTCGAACTTTTTTCTGGTAAACTCATGACTGTATCCTAATAAGAGAAAATCACACGGCGTCAAGTTGCAAGATCGAAGTTGGTAGCTTTGGCCACCCAACGAGATTAGTCTATCCGGTAACTTCTCATGCAGCAGAGTGATTTTTTACTCTTGAAGTGGAACTAAACCTATTTGCCCACATTAAGCGGTTGATCATATAAACCGAACTTCGTTTAAAATCACCTACATTTTTAATATCGAAAAGTTTTTATTTTACACACGTATGCCATAAAATTGAATAAAAAATGTTTAATTAAATCAATAGTTAAATAAATACACAAAATAATAATGAATAGTATAATCTTAGAACGCATAACTAATTGTTCAGCGATTTTATGTTGTTGAAGGAAAAGATTTCCCTCTGTCAAAAATCACAATTTTTTCCTTGAGGGAAAGATCTTTTCGAGATATAGTTGAAAAAATTCACGATCACGTTGAAATTATTGTTCTTCGGTTAGAGAAAAAAAGCTTCAAAGTTATTGATTTTTTTTAATTTTAATTTTTTTTTGTTTTGCTCTCGATACATTCCTCTTCATTTAATTTATTTATTACATTTAATTCACATCAAAATCCCATAAGTTTTAAAATGTATTGATTTTCATTACTTTTGATAAGCGCAATCTCATAGATACGTCGAAACCCAATTATATTAGATCGCCGTGAAGACAATAAGGTACACAACGTTATCTTCTTGAAGGTTGAATACGTTTACTTACACTGTTGCGTCCTCATATTCTAATGGTATGATAAAATAAATATATATATGTATGTGTATGTATAATGTATGGTATAAATTAATTACAATATTATATGGTAAAACATTTGTCAAATCTAATCATAGTCCAAAAATGATTATTATTAATTGTAAAATTATATTATAAAATATTAATTAATACAATTTAAAATAATGGTAAAAAATGTGATATTTATCATCAAGAAAATATCAAAATAAATTTTAATATCCATAAATGGAATTTATTTTATTAATTTTATTAAAATTGTTTGTTATAAATTTTACTTGTGTTCAATCATTTTACTCAAATAATCGTTAAACAGTTATTTATAAACCTTCATTTTATTCATTTTTATTTTTTATATTACAACTCGACAGAACTAAAAAAATCTAATTAAAAGCAATAAACCTTGTAATTTTACTTCCAAAACTACTAATTTTACATAGGTACGTTAAAATTCAATAAAGTTCGCAATTGAGGTAATCGCCAAAAGGAGAAATCCGTTGGAAAGAGTAATATGTATGTACAAAATCCGAAAATACAGAAATATTTTTTATATTTGTCAAACGTATATTTATAAGTTTATAAACTAATGTAATAATTATTTTATCAAATCCTATAATTAAAATGATAGTTCAAAAAACTATCTACCTACCTACTAAAATAAACATAATATAGAAAAAAGTAAACAATAATTTGAGTTAAAATTAAAACATTTTAATACTGAAAACAATGAAAAAAGATCTCTTGATGCTTGGAAGTTATTTGATTTAGACGCGATCTAATACATGATTTATTTATTATAAGACTATTAATAAAATTTAAATTTAAATTTTGAGTATTTGAACAAAAAAAATATGAGAATTTAATTAAAGAAATTAATATTTATTTAAGTTATTTTAAAATACTATTTACATAACAAAAAATATTTTAATATTGCTAGCTTTAAAAAGGAAATGGTTAAAATATTTAAAAAAAATTTAAGTTATAGAATCATAAATTTAATTAATTTCATTATAGGTACTTATAATTGTTATTAAAAACAAAAATTATGTGTCTGTGAAGTCACGGGTGATGTCACTCGTTGATCGTTTAATTTCGATCGTCGGCTTCATGATTACGGTCATTTACCGTTATAAAAAATAAAACCAATACATTATTCCAGTATTTAAGTATATTATTAGAACTAAAGAGTAATAAAATAAAATTTTAGTTTTATTTTTATTTTAGAAAATTATAAAGAAAATTATAAAAAGTATAGTTTGGTAAAAATGAAAATATTTAATAAACATAAATTGAATAAGAAGAGTAATATTGGATAAGATTATTTAAATTTAACAGTGGTACCAGCGAAACGTGCCACCGAAAAATAACATAAAAATAAAATTGAAATGTAAATATTATTTCTTTTAATAATTCAAAACATTCACCAATGAAATACTATGATCAGTGTAGCTTTTCTCATTTCAATTCACTCTGACTCAAATTTAAATTTTAAAACGATTTTTAATTAAACTTTATTTATTTATTTATTTAAATTTCAACGCTGCAAGGGCATATTTACAGAAAATGTAGGATAATTTAATTATGATAAATAGTACAGTGGAACTTAAATACTTAAAAGTAAGTTACATATATAGATATTAATTGAATACATAGTGAATATGATGAACATATAAACTTAAAACTTATTAAACATTTATAACATAGAAAACATAACTAAATAATAAGATAGAAAAAATGTAGGATTTAAATATTATTCTTAAAATAAGACAATGGATTAAAAAATAAATCAGCCTTATTCATATTATTTATAATGCGAAAAGTACGATCTAGAGGGAATGCGTAACCATAATTAGTTCTATGAAAGTTATTTTTAAAAGTTATGCGTTGCCTAGAATTGATAGATGGAATAGCGATAGGAAGTAGCGATAGAATATCAGGAGAATAAATTGATCCATTTAGTAGTTTATGGATAAATGCCAGGCATGTTATTAAAACGACGTCTGTTAGTTAAGGAATTTAAAATTGGTTTTATGCCACAACGGTATTCGGCAAAACTTAAAAACTTATTTTGAATGCGATTAAGCCGATTAATGTTAGTTTGTTGATGAGGATCCTAAATAAACGATGCAAATACTAGGATTGAACGACCAAGAGAAGTATATAGCATTATTAATGGCTGAATATTTTTAAAGTCGTGGGTATTACGGTTAGTAAAGCCCAATATTTTTGATGATTTATGACAAATATAGTCAATATGGTTATTAAAAGATAGATCAGAGGAAAATATAATATCTAAATCTTTGATAAAGTGGACTCGATCAATAAGTAAAGAATTTATGGAATAATTAAAATTGATAAGAAAATAAGTTTATAGAATGAAATGGTATTACATTTCTTAATATTAATAGAAAGCGAATTATTTTGGCTCCAATTATTAAAATTATTTAAATTGTTTTGGAGGGTTTCACAGTCTGTGATATTGTTATAAATTTTAAATAATTTTAAATCGTCAGCAAAAAGTAAAAATTTGCATGAAGGAAAATATTGTGATAGATCTATTATACAAATATTATGTTTGCACAAACTTCAGACATATATGTCAATTTCAGTTCAATTTTTAATATTTTCAAAGTTTATTTATAATATATTCGGGCAGGGGACTGCAATTCATGAAGTCCCGAAGGCCCGGAAGGGAATTAGTTTGTAATTTAACTAACCTAACCTAACTCGAGGTTCAAACATACGATTTCTTCTGGAGGACTTTTTTTCTTTTTTTTTTTTAAACCGGCGGTAGACCGCGGAACAGCCGTGAAGCATTTCATCAGGTGACGGGGCGTCATCGTTTATTATATAATTGTAACAAGACCTAGATGTGTATAATTATCTATCCATCCAGCCAGCCCACCCCTAGCTATAACATATTGTTAGACTCGAAGCTCAATGTTAATAAAGAATAGTTATTAAAGAATTTTAGTAGTTTTCTATCTACATCAAGTTATTTAATATAGAATCCAATATTTTTATAAATATTAATATCAATTTTTGTATCGATTAATATCAGTTTATTAATAAATACATTTTTTTGTGATATTTAGCTATTGTTTTTACTTGGACATGCTTACACATAACTGATTTGAGGTTTAACTCACTTGCTAGAATTTAATAAAATGACGACTCGTACGCGATTCTAAATTAATATAAAATAATCATACTTATCGAAAAAAAAAATATGAAAAATCCCAAATTATATTTTATTTCTACGAATTATGATTCTAATGCAAACGACATCGCTCGTGACTTTTCGGTGCAGATTTAGCATGTGTATAGCAAGGGCGTAAGTAAAAATTATTTATGAGGAGATTTAATATATTTAGGCAATAATTATTTATATAAAACTTATATTTATTTATTAGCTAGGATTGGATCAAAATATTTTCTTAGGAGCAAAATATTTTCTTACTTTTGTAGGAGGCCGACTGAGAGGAACTGTCTCATGGTTGCCCCAAATAAAAGATAATATTATACAAAATATTGTAAGGTTTTGACTGTGAGGGATTGTTCCGCAGTTACCTTCAAAATCTGATGTGAAGTTTATTAATAAACGATGGCGAGTCTAACCTTACCTGAACTGTTGCCTAACGATGGTTCCAAGTAGCGGCTGTATTGCTTAGCTTCAAAAAAAAAAAAAAAGAAAAGGTGTTTGTGGCATAATATTACCATTCATATACATATTTCGAACGTTAAGAACGTATTGATTTTGAAATTTTTCTTTTTCTATGATCACACTCTTAAGTTGTAAAATAGCGTAAGAATGCATACGACATAAGACTGGAAATCGCACGCAAAAGTTTATTATAAAGTTGAAATATATAAAATTTTCAAAACAAAACCTTGAAAATAGTTTTAAATGTTGTTCAGCAAGAGTTTGTTAATTTCTAAAAACTAAAATGTTTTCTTGATTGTTATTTTTTATAAGAAAACTTATTTAATAATTAATTTTTTTAAACGTTATGGATAGTTTTATTTTATTTTTTTATCTTTTTCATCAAAACTAGGGTTAAACATTAAGTTAAATAAAATATTATTTAATATGAATAAGACGTGTTTTTTTTTTATTATTATTATAATTTGACATTCCTAGCCTATAAGGCTATCTTTATCTATGGATAATTAACATAAAATTGTTGAATAATTTTAACATGATAATAATTAAATAATTATAATAGAGATATTAACAATAGTGACAAACAATCAAGGGCGTATTTGAGAGGGGTGAAAGGGAATTCGCTCCCCCCATGCCTCGTTTTTTTTTTTTTAATATAATATATTGATTTATTTAAAAAATGTAATGTATAAATAATTAAGAACATAAATTACTAGTCTATCATTATAATATGATAATAAATCCAATAATATGTCAATTTGATCACGGGTATTAATTTTTGTTTGTCTTCATATATCATAACATTTTTGGTTGTGGAACGAATAGTGGTATTATCTTCCATAGATATTGCTACGGTTACAGACATTTACAACCATAACCGAGGTATTTATCAGATAATATAAAGTAATTTAAACTAACATTTTTTTTTACCACATATTTACTAGTTGGTCATTTTTTGGTGCCTTTATGCATATTGTATATTTTTCTATTTATTAGAGCTATATAAGTCCTTAATAATTATAATCGTATATTTTTTTTTTTTTACAACATAATATCTGGTACTTTTTGTTGTGCATAGGTATTTATTCATTTTTTGTGCACAAACGCTTGCATATCTGTGTATTCTATAGAGCTAGAAGCCCCTAATCCAAATAATAATCATAATAACTGACAATATTTGTTTCCATATTCTTATAGACGTGTTTACGGCTATGGCCACTCTGACAATGGCTAGACCTGCCAAATCCAGCTTAAAATATAGTTTAAATTCGTGCCATACATTATCAAACGCTTTTGAGATATATATAAATACAGCACCAGTATCGCAATGTTTTTCAAATGAAGTACTAATATGTTCCGTTATACGAAAAATCTGTTAGATTGGTCGAGTGATTGGATCTAAACCCTAATTGAAATTTTGGGATAACATCTGCGCTGTTCAAATAGTTTTGTAGTCTCGTGTGAATAACTTTTTTCAAAAATTTTTGATAGGGAGGTAAATAGACTTATCGGTCTGTAGCTATCAGGATTTGATTTATCCTTACCAAGTTTTTTTTTATTAGTATAACTGTTACTAACTTCCAGTTCATTGAAAATTGTCCAACGCATAACAAAAAATTAAATAAAGAAGTCATAAAGATGAGTCCTTTGGCAGAAATTTTCTGAAACATTATGTTGGTAATTTGGTCATGACCTGGGGCTTTTTTGTTACGTAAATTTTTGATAATTAGCTTAATTTCATCGGGTGTAACATAATCCATACATTTTTGAGCTAAATAATCAGGTAGATCTAAAAATGTATGGACTCGTTGTTCATTATTTATATCATTAAATTGGTTGGTAGAAAATGTGTTGTATAGCATTTCCGAAAAAACATTACATTTATCTGCGTCGGATATCACTAGTTGATTTGCTATACGGAGAGGGGGGATTATGTTTATTTCTTGGTTCAGTAGTCTTTTGGTATCCTTCCATAAATTTGAATCTCCCAGGTACATATTTAGTAGATAGCTATTATACGACGACACACGGTTGTTTTGTAGGGCCGTTCTTTTGTCCTTAGTGAATTTATTTAGTGATATTTTATTTGCTGTATTTTTTTGGTTTTGCCAAATGCGTCTAGCTTTGTGTTTACGTTGTATTAAAGAAAATATATATTGAGGTAAAAAGCCAATATTTTTAGAATTATGTAGCGTGGGCTTAGAGCACGCTCGTGCAGCGTCGGCAATGACTGCGGTTAGATGTTCAGACATTTGTTCTGCAGCTTGGATCGTGGGTATAGTTTTAGATATTATTAAGTTGGTATTAACTTGATTTGAGAATATATCCCAGTTTGGTTTCCCTTTAATTAGAGAGTTTTTTGACTGATAAGATTGTGAAGATGAATTGAGAACTTAGTCAAAATAATTGGGATTATAGGTAGTCATTCTAATTCAAAAAACCTAATCATGTCATTAATATAAAAATAGGATATAAATTAAAAACTATACAATTTAGTTAATGATTTGATTTAAGCCGATCCAAGAAAACTTAATTTGTATTTATACTTACGCATAATTATCTAAGATAATAACAGTAGTAAATAAGTCCGTTGTACACAAACATATTTAATACTGTTTAAAATTCCACAAACGCGTAATGCAAACCATCTATATATCAAAAATAAAAACAGAATTAAAATATTGTATTTTATTTTATTTTAGTTTTATAATAACGAGCTAAAAAATATCATTTTATTTTTTTCCACTGCATGCAGCATATAGCATTCCTTGTCCACATAACCTTGTACCCCTACCTAAATAATACTACTACTATAATCGCTAAAGAGAAAAAATTGAATTTAAGATTACCCTCGAGATGACTATTTCACCCAACCATCATAGAAAGAGCTACAGTATCACGAGTTATATTGTATAATAATATTCAAATATTCTTTATATGAAAACGGATTACCATTTTTATGATCGACATGTTCCATCTCATAATATTTTACACTTATACATATATTATGTAACATTACTGTAACACTTCATACTATTATAATACATTTAGAAGCTTAACATAACTAAGGTGTAATAAATTATATTAGAAACATATACGTACATATATCAAATAAAAAAAATATGTACACAGGAAATTACTGCATTTACTTACATTTACTTATACAAATAATATAACAGCTTATATTAACTATTTCTTGATATTATGAATATAGAACTAGTAAATTAATAATAAATTATTGAATAAAATCAAACAGACATATTATTTAACTGTCGATAAAAGAATGTCTTTTCAAATAAATATTTAAAATGCTATTAAAATGAACATATTAATGTAGTGTTTGGCTAATTTAATTTATGCGTATAACATCTTCGATAAGTTTTAGTGTAAACAGTAGTTTTCAGTTATATTCGTGTTAATGTCGTATTTATATCAACATTGCATGATTTCTGAAACTTGCGTAATGTTATATTCCATGTATATTTCATATGCAACTAAGTTTTTTTGCTATAATCAATCCATTTATTAGCAATTTTAAATTAAGAAAGAAAAATGGGTTTCCACCATAATATATCATGTGCCCTTTTTTCATTTTATTATTTTTAACAAACATATACTAAACGTAATGAAATGTAACTAACATTGATTTCAATATCTTCTCAGAATACTTGATTAATCAATTTTCATACAAAATGTGTATAGTATTACCACATTGCTATTGGTTAGAAAATGATAAAATGATGAAATTTGTGTTCCAAATCCGAAAAATACTTAATGTGATAATAGAATACATTTTTTTTATTATTTTGATATATCTATATTTTCATTTTATTTGATTTCTACTCTTTAATTTGTTACGTGCCAACCGTATGACAAATTTATGACTTTATTTTATTTTATGATGTAGTCGAAGTCCACTTAAACATATAGAGGAAGACCCTACTGTTACAAGACTACTAGGAAGACCACCTTTGAAATAGGAGGATGTGGTGTAGAAAGATGTGAAAGCATTAGAAGGAAGTATGATTGGAGAACAAAAGCATCGATTAAGGAAAAATAGAGCCAAGGTTATATATTAAGATTGTCCTAGGGACCGATTTACCACAGAAGAAGAATTTATCATGTATGTTTGATAAATGACAACAATGGCTTAATATACTGGCCGTTTTGTGTATCGTTACAAATTTTAAACATAATATAATTATTATTAAATTAACAATCTGTGATTAAAATAGGTCATTAATTATGATTTTGTTATTTTAATAAAATATTGTATTAATTATGAAACATGTTATTTTTAACTTAAAAGTTGAAGGTTAACTATAAATTTAATTAAATTACCATATTTTACTTCGACTGTACACCTAGAACATTTAACAATTTTTAATTAGTAACAATATATGATTTTAATAAAAATGGTTTTCATGTTTATTTTCACTTTATTTCACGTTATATATTTGATATATTTTTTTCAAAAAATGTTTAGTTTTGTATTGGAATTTAAAATTTTAATAAAATAGAAACTCATACCACATTCATACCGAAGATTTTGTTTTGTTTATATTTGTATTTTTTATTTGAAAATATCTAAGAACATGTATGACCAAAATGTTCTCACAGCTTGTTCGTTAACGCTGTTAAATGGCTGTTAATATTAAATTTAAAATAATACCTAATATGAAGTTAGGTTATATTATAGTTACAGTACGAACAAAGTGACATAATTGTATCCTGTATGTAATATGTCACTTTATAGTTTTATGAACGTGCGTATTGTGACTGAAGATAATTTGAATGTATTTATTTTATATATAAGATTTAAAAATTATACATCAATCCAAGTTCCAATTTAATATTGATGAAAAATTATTAAGTTCCTTCTATACACTTTCATAAAAGTACACAGTTCATTAAATTGAAGAAAAGTCTTAATAGAAAAAACATGCTCTATTTTCTTTCCCAAATAACTTAATTGTTTGAAATGGTGTTTTCTTATACACGTGGCTATTATTCTAAACAATAACTTTTAAATTAATAAAAATACAAAAATTTATTTTATTAATTTATGAATAGTGTTGCAGTTTATTGTTGCATTTAAATTTAAAATGAAACTATCCCAAAAAATATATACTTCATTTATATTACCTAGTGTGTTAAATTTAAGTGCATACTGTGTTTTAAAAAAAACGTTCATTTAGCAAACGACAAAAATAAAATTTGTATAAGTTCTGGTTGATTTACAACGATACTTAAAAATAATATTCTATTATAGTTATAATTTATATAAGTTATATCACATAGATAAGGGGCTGGCAACCTTTTTACCTACACGGGCCATAATTTGTTTCAATTTTTTATGGAAGACCGCATAAAAATTAAAATATAGAAAAATATAATTTTAACATATAATACTAATATATTTACAGATTGCAACAATCATATTATGAGTTTTACATCACGGTTGTTCTTATCAAATAATTTATAATTAAATACATTAGTAGAGAAAATTTAAAAGTTTAAAAATAATTATTAATTAATTCTCGAATTAATTTTAATATACAAATATTAAGTTACTAGTGTAATTTTTGAAATTGAATGTTTCCCGCCAATTCGTTTATATCCGCTTTTATATTAGATTTTGATATCCTTAAAACAGCATTCAAGTGTTCAACGCTTAATCGCGAACAATATTTATTTTTTCGAATTTTAAGTATTGAGAATGTCTGCTCACAAATATTTGTGCTACCGAAAGCAGTAATCATTTTTTTAGCAAAACTTTTAATGCCTTTAAAATCTATTTCAGAAAGACTTGAATAAAATATTTTTTGGTCATTACTTTCTTTAAAAGCATATTTAAGAATATCGTTGTTTTGCAATTCTATGACTTCCATCTATAAATTAGATTCAACATCGTCAATGCCAACAGAAAAAAGGGTTTTGAAACAATTTGATTTTATTCTCTTGTACGTAAAAATCAAAAAATCATATTGAAAATTAATTTTGTAGGTTTTCAATTATATTAAAAAAATTAATTTTTGTAGTTTCCCAAAGTAAAGTTGATTTTGGATGATTCTAATACAATTATACAACATACAAAATGATCCAAGTGCTGTTCAAAATTATATAAAAATATATGAAATAATAACAATTAAAATATGTTTATTCGTTAAGACGTTTTCATAACTACACATGTGAAAAAAATATACTTATTATATATTTATATAATTATATAACTATTTATTATTTATATTTTTTTTAGTTTCACGAAAAGATTATATATTAGGTTGATTTAACTAAATTTATATAACGCATTCTGCGCTTTATCATAAACTTAAATATCCACATTAAATTTTAGAGTATGAGTACCTAATAATATTCATTACTTTTCATAATGATTGATTAACAAAAATGTATAGCATAATTTTATACTTAGAAAGTTTTATGCATTTTTTTTTTTTTTTTTTTTACTTGAAGATTCTGAACACTTTTTATTAATATTAAATCAACTTCTCACTTTTTCATAAATATTCAATTGATATATTCTTTAAAATATTCTATTTTTAATATACAGCTTTTTTATTATTTTTATTTTTGGTTATATTATTTACATAATATTATTTAGACACAAAAGAATGATATTGGTTTACGGAACATAATAATATAAAAACAGTATTAATTAACAGTTAAATTAGTCGACAATTTTCCTATTCCATATTTTAAAAATGAAATAAATGTGTTTTTGATAGGTATGATGTATGATGTATAAAAAAAATAATTACATGCGTTTAGATTTTAACGTAAATAGTTAAGTACTTAAAAGGAATTCGATAACTATGTTAAAAAAATATTTAAAAAATCTCAGTTCGTGTACAAAAATCCATAATCCAAGAGGTAAATAGTGTACCCCAATTTATTAACTAATTACTTCACAAATGTACATCAAACGATCCTGATACATTAATTAATTTAATACAGTCGTTTCCGTTTATTTCAACCACTATCTTTAGTATCGTCACGCTATACAAACGGAAATAATATTGCTAACTTAAATCAATATTCTCGAACAGTGACTAAACCATGCGCAGTATAGCTACATAAACACTTTTCAAAGATTTTAAAAATAAGTAGAAGTAGGAAGTATAATAATACACTTAGAAAACATTTACTAAAAGTGTTGTTCATAAGTCTCGAATATACATATTACGTAGATTTATTTTAGTATTACTGAGAATACTTTTCCAAAATGATCGAACGATCTTGTTCACCAAATAGATATATACCTACAAGAAATATTAATGGTGTTAACATTTTAATGATGGGATATGGATGTTGATGAACGTATGTTAATATTGTCCTTAAAAATTCACAAAGAATAAGCTCATTCTGCCAAATAAATTCATTTGAATGATCGTACAAATACATTTTTTTTATGATTTATTCTTTTAGGTACCAACCACTATTTTTATCTTCTGTTATAATTTTAAAATCCATTGGTCGCATGATTTCTATCCAATTTAAAACGTTGCCATAAATGTTATATATCATAATCTTTCATAATATAATCTGATGCAAACTGTTTTAAATTTATACATTAAGAATTCTTGCTTTATAATTACAGTAGCTATGAGTATTTTTATATAATTATATTGTTGATGTATTATCTTCACCTCTTTCGTACATTTAAAATATTAAGCTGTTGAATGCCATCTAAATATAGTGGTACATTTTATTCAAATAATTTTGTTCATTATCTGTTAATAATCGTAGTCATATTAAATGAGTGTTGGTTTGGTTTCACCGTTCTGTTTAATGTCTCTATATTTAGATTTTAAATCTAATCTAACTTGCTGTAAGATTATACATCCGTTACAGAATTGATTAGTTTAGGAATGATTGACTGGTCTACGACACGCTTTTTAAAATGTTGATGTTAAGCCGACAGTCACGCGCATCAAGCCTATAATTATTAACAAACAATTTCGGCTATAGATGTAAAACTTACCATGTAACTATACGAACATAAAATGTCGAAATGCACGCGCATTTTAATCTTGGGTGCGTTTTTTTTCATAAAACTCACACTATTCTGAAACATACAAACCATTGTGAATGATGAATAATTAAAGAAAAATATAATATTAATATTCTTAAATTATACACATTATGCAGTGCAAATTTCTTTTAAGAATTGTTTTCCTTTATTTTTATTAAGAATTTTTTTTTTTTACATACTCCGTCCATTATGTACATTTAATATGTTTATTACACATTCATGTGACATTATTACTTTTAACCAATTAGTAAATTTGCATTTTTGTATTTTAAAAAGATGTCATTAGAACCATTATCGAATAAGAATATAAATACCGTATAAATAATTTATTTAAATAATTTCATCAATATAAGCAATGGCTATCAAACTCCCTTATTTCAATATACATATAGGATATTATCCGATAGGCATGCACTCTGTTTTACATGATATTTTATTTCTTTCATTAAATTTGCAAATTCACAATACGTATTTAAAGTAGAAAAAAAGTAAATAATATAATATATAGCTAAGGAAGTTGACAATCAACTATACTTCAGAAATTTATTACTAAATTAATTACACTAAGTTGATGATTAATATTATTTGTGGACATTATTTAAATTCTTTTTGCTAATGACAGTGGACAGAAATAATTTCATAAGATTATTAGTGGTTTTTAATTCATGAAAGATGTTTATAGTAGGGGTCGTGGTTGTGAACGGATATTAGAATACACGGAGCTGGTCAAATTACACTAGAATTGTACGTGGGTTCAAAAAAGGTAATGGTCAAACTGCATTAGGGTAAAAAGTAGGTAGTGGTCGAACTACACTTGGGCTCAAATAAGTATTTCAATAAAATTATCATGCATTTGAAGGGGTTAGATTTATTTTATTTAGTTACATTTATTACCATTTAGTAATCATTAGCGTGGTTAAAAATTATTGTTTTATACATCACATTATTATATGTTAATTATACATATTTACATTATATTTGTGATATTATACATTATATTATATTATATTATATTATACATATTATTACTAGATATATATATATTTTTTTTTTTTAATCGTCAAATTTAATTATTGTCATTATTATAATTTTTTGTGGTAATGGCTAACTGTATTCAAAAATTCTACCCTGGTAATATGCTTCTGAGTATATATGTTATTATTATATAATATTATCTGCGTTATCTAAATGGCACGAACGTATATATATTGCTATTAAATAAGTACGCTGCACAGTGGGAGGAATTGCATTTCTAGCTGGCCAAAAATTTAGCACCTATCAAACAAAGTTCGACACTCGCAAATAAATATTTTTTTTATTGATTTAATATGCACAAACATTTTCTTACTTTAATTTTAATAACTTCAATACTTAATAATATACTTCAATACTTATCTCGAGATAGATAACTGTTTAGAAAATACAGTTGAGGCAAGTAAACATTGAAATTATGAAGTTGGATAATATTACAAACAAAATAATTTTATTTTTTAACAATAAACATTTATGTAAGAAATTTAAAAAAAAATGCATTATTTTCAAATATTTAATTTATCTGATACTTAATCGGATAACAAAAAAATTAATAAAAATAAAAAATTCAGAATAACTACTACTTATTTCACTGTTACAAGTTTCTATTTTTTTCTGTTCTGAGCTTTCGATATCAAGTAAACTAATGGCTTCTAGAGGTAATTTAGTTTTTGATTTGTTAAGTTGTGTTCTTAAACTTGTAATTAATAGATCAGATGACACTAATAAGAAATTAAAAAGATATGTGTTTGTATAAATACGTTATGATTTTCGAGAATGATGTACTCTGAATCGATTATAGTTTTTATTACTTGCCTCTTGGGCATCTTCCTTTGACTTTCCCTTGCCTCTAAAGTGGAATTATTTCGCTTATAATAATGTTTTCAGGTTATCATCTATCTTTAGCTAACTGAACTCTATCATACGAAGGATATATATCAGCCTCATATTTTTTAGCACCTAATCTAGTTTTGTGATACGAATTTTTAGTCATGCGAGTATTAATGATAAATACATCCTTATCATCTGTGTAAGAACTATATTTATTTTTCGCTTCATTTTTATAAAATTTTCTAATCTTTATCACACGTTGAGGAGAATACTTGGTTGCGTGGGAAACAAGATCGAATGCAGCACGTTTTTCTTCAACATATAATGTCAATTTTACTGCACAGATTCATTTATATGATGAAGTTATTTCTCTCAAGTTTTTTTATTTGTCTGCGTTTAGAACGATCACTTGACTTTAAAAAAGATTAACGTAGCCTATCAGAACTTGTAAAAGGTTCATACGATTCTTTACATTTCTTCAATAAAAGAATTTTAAATTCTAAATCCAACCACATCATTTTTTTTTTAAAAAAATTTAGTCAAAAAGTGATTAGAGTCTAACTATTTCTTATTTAACTTACTACTAAATTCTTCAACTTTTTTTAATACATTAATCAAATTTCTCATTGCCTTCTAAACTCCCACTTTTCTCCCAGCTTATGAGTTTTATAAGTACTCATTGTGTTTCGTGATTCATAAGTACTTGATGCAAAAACATTATTTTTCAAAACTTCGAATAAACAGCGATTTTTTACGTTGCTTATTTCATCTAGAAAAATATATTTATTTCAATAAGGGGCAAATTGGGGCAACTTATAAATGTCATATTTCAAAGTGTATATATATAAGCTTAAACCAAAAAAAAATTCACACCTCTAAGAGCCTCTAAAAAAAAATGTCTTCAAAATGAAAATTAAATAAATTTGAATTTCTTTAAATTCATGATATCTATGCATTTTTATTACGACATTTTAATTAATAAATAGTACTTAAAACAAATGTAACTTAATTATTTCTATTGGTTAATCAATTTTTGATTTAGCAAAAAACAATTAGATTTTTACTTATGAAATAACGACAATGGACAAACTAAAATGAAAACTGCGTGAATAACAAGCGATTACCATATGATACGCTAAATTCAATAATCTTTCAGTACTTTACCTACTCCTATCAGTTCATTAATTAACAACTATTACATAATGTGATATATTTACCATCGTCATATCAGTGGCAACAAATATTCCTGGTTGTAATCGTTAATCACCATACCTAAATTTTCTATTTTTGGCCAGCTAGAAATGCAATTCCTCCCACTGTGCGCTGCAGTGTTCTTCAACAGAAAGATTCGTAATATTTTTAGAGGGTTTTTCCATTATAACTCTTTTTTTGAACGAGTGCAATTCGACCACTGCCTGATTTTTACTGGAGTGCAGTTCGACCATTACCTTTTTTTCAATCTAAATGCAATTCGACTATCTCGCACGGAGCCCTTGTATATCCGTGTATATTCTTATATTTAATATGCGTACATACCCGTGTATTTATTTATTTATCCGTGTATATTGCATATTGATTCATAATTTATATATATTTTAAATATTAATATTTATAATAATATAGTATTATGTATATTCCAATAATGAATTAATAATACAAATTGTATAGCTCTTAGTTACGCATCTACCTTTTATTATCTTAAGATGTTATGAATAGTTATACATAATAATTATACTTAATGCTTAAAAATTAATAAGATGCATTCGTTTATCGTATAATTGTATATAAGTGTAAACTATAAGTATAATAATATATAACAGAGTAATATTTAAACGGGTTTTAAGATTAAAGCATAAACAATCACAAAGCTATCTTATTGCATTTTGTGAACGTATGCATGCTTTGTATCTAAACATTTTTGGTGATTTTAAAATTGTTCCATAAATTATTATTGTATTTAAATATATGATTATTCAAGCTCACGGATATTAAGATACATTGGTATTAAAATACACGAATGTACATGGGTATTTTTATTATGGGTCTTAACCTTGTCCTAGGTAAAAACAAGGGTACTCATTTAGTTCAATTCACGTGTAATCGTGACCTCTAGTTTATAGTGACAATCTATTATTTGTGAATAAGCAAATTCTGGAATGTTTTCGAAGGGCGTTATTTGAGTTTTAGCCGAATTAGAAATTGAAGATGTATAGAACAAGTCTGCTAAACGTCAATTGTACTCACTGATACAATATAATGTATAGTAGTAATATTTTTTTTTTTTATTTATTTGATTTTAGGTTGTAGTGTTCTTACTTATAATCTTATAAAAAACTGCATCCTCGGTAATTTGTGTGATCGTTTCTGAGAGGGATCTTTTTTATGAGAGTTTTGGAATTTTAGTATAAACTATTGAACTTGATTGTTCAACTTACCTTCACTACACCCACGGAGTATGCAATCTTCTATAAACTGTATATACCTCCATAAAGTTTGTATATAACTATAGAGTGTACGTAAATCCATAAATTGTACATACGCCTATTGAGTGTACGGATCATACCATACCATAACTATAGTGTGTGCTTACTTTCATAGAGTGTACATTGTATAACCTCCTAGAAAGTGTACGTAAATCTAAATATTGTATATATATCTATAATGTGTATCACGATTAACCTCATTAATAGTTCATCTAATTAGCTTAATAATATTTTTAAAGATTTTAAATATTTTCTGCAACAAAATCCTAAGAATATTGTCCTTTTAGAAAAAACCGTGTAAATATTATTTGTTACTTTGGAAAATAGATTTTTTTTTTTCATTGATTATTATTGTATTAAAATAATATGGTGCAATATGTTTTTATATATAAATATTTAAACTACATAAGAAAAAAAATCAACAATTACAAAAAGTGATACTTGATATATTATCTACTAAATTATTTTCTTACAATTATTTGCTTACTTAACTAAGATTTATAAGCAAATTGATGCTCTCGAAATCCAACATTGGTGTTTATAAAATGTATACATTTTCATAGACATCTAATAAAATACTTAACTCTTGTATTAAAGACATATCACTTGAAATAATATTCCATTTTTAAGGATTTGGTTTTGAATTCAAAGATTTATTTAATTAACGATGGTTTTTTTTTTATTTTAAATCAACTTTTCGTTCTCACATTTTTCAATTACATAATTGGAAGGGAATGTAATAATTGATCAAATGCCTTTCGGTTTTATTTATATTTTTATTATTAAGCCTATATTTTTGAACAACTTCTCTATAAGCAACTTATATATATCTACAACAAAAACAATACCATTACCTACAAAGTTGTTCGAAATCACTTTCCTATTGTTTCTTTCGTAACAAAAATAATTTCCAAAAGAATAATTTTCGCGTCTCTAATGTTTTTTCAAGTTCTTGTGCCTAGAGTCTAATGAAATGCAAAGTTAAAATTGAAAAAATTGATTATTTTCAATTCTACGTGTAAATTTAATTGTATTCATTTTTTTTTCTACAATTTATTTTCTAATTTTTAATTTTTTCATTTATCAACTTAATGTTTCAAATCCATATTCAGTAAATCGAGCAATATTCATATGCAGATCTATTTATATATTAAAATTATATATACATATTTTTTTTAAACAGTGTATTTTATATAATCAGTACCGTACTCAACCTTGGCTGAATAATTATAGTACAGCTGATATTTGTTTTCCTGTTATTATATATTTATACATTTTGAATCATAACAAATTTCATCCACAATATGTCAATAAAGTCAATGATCAATTATATAGATTTTATTAAAATAGGAGTTAATATATTGAATGACATACTATGATTAATGTTATGGTCATATTAATTTAGAGGTTATAGTGTATGTAAGTTATAATTAAAAGAACATAACCACAGAGCCGATACTTCAAAGTACAAAATAAAGAAACTAATATAGTACGCAGAAAAAGGAAACAAAAGTGAATTATTTGATTCACATTTTTCACGTGTAGTTCTTCGTGATCAGTATTTTTATATATTATTATTTATTCATTATTTGTTATAACTTAATAAATGTATAATGGCGATGACGAAATTATAACAGCCGATCAGCTTATTTCACGTGTATTTTTTTAACTGTCTCCAAAACTTTGTCTATGCTTTATATTATTCCTCAATTTATCGTCAAAGATCTAAGAATTCGTATAATAATAATTACATTGAATAAAACTGAAATATTTTATTTAATATATTTTTAGTCAATTTAAACTATAGATTTAACTAATTATTTTTATTAATTTTTATTAAATATATATTTTATTAAATTTTATTATTTATTAATTATTAATTAATAATTTTTGATTCAATATTTCTGTGTTTTTACAGTATTTTAAAAACTAATTTAAAAAGTCTAATAATAAAGATTTAATTAAAAACATATTTAAATTGTTGTTATCATTTGAATCACGGATTTAAAATACTATAGTATATCCATATTTTAATAAACTGTTTTTATAATTATGTATAATGTATTCAAATATAATTTTATAACATAACATAGGCATTACAGATTTTTTTTAAATTGAATTCTTATAAACATCTTATAGTAATTCAAGTTCCAACTAATACTACTATATATATTTAACATAATCAATAAATGTTAATTAATTTTAATTGGTTTCCATTTTCTTTAGCAGAAAAAAACGTTTTTAAACTTCAGCAAGTGTTCTGGTTGAAAATTTTTTCTTCGAAAAATAAAATTGGTAAAAAAAACTCAAAAGGCACTGGTTAAAAAAAAAGAAAGCCACTGAAGTCAATTAAAAATTCAAAAAATAATTAAACCGGTCCAATGACTTTGTTATAACAGTACGGTAACGTTGTTAGAAGATTTCTAAATCAAGGAGAAAAAATTAAATAACTTGATTGATAATCTGAAATGATTAATTACTATATTTTCAAATCTTACAATCTAACCTGTACCGTATTGTATCAGAGAAGATATTATGAGCGATTATCAAAAAATTGAAATAAATAAAACGCACACATAAGCCCATAATATTATGTCACTAACGGTTAAATATACAGATACAGAAAATATCATGTAAATATGTAGTTGATTGTAAATAACAAAAAATGTATTCACTTTTTAAATATGAAAAAAGTTATTTGGATTCAATACTTGTATCATCGATCCCCGAAATTATAGTAGGAAATGAAATGACCTTGTGAGAAAAAAATGTTAAATTAAAAGTTTTTTTTTATCATCTTATATACAACAAGCAAGTCAAGGAAACCTCGTTGAGTGAATCAAAATTTATTTTTTAAAAAAATATTTTTGATAATAATAAAATTAATGATGATTCCATTTTTTAAACGCTTCTATTGTAGGAACATACACTATTAATGGGTTAAAAAAATAATATCTAAACATAAAATAATGAAATATATTTTTTTATATATTACTGGTTTATCAAGTTTTGACCCTTCTCCCTTCCACAGTCAAAATAAAGGTTTACGACCTACCGAATTCTTACGACCAAACATAAATTTATAAATTATCTATATACTTTAGAAAAGCTTCTTCAGAAAAATAAATTGAAAATATGCCACTGATTTTAAAATGCTCTGATATCTTTAAACGCGTAATGGAATTATTAAACCCATTTTGTTATGAAGCCAAGAACTGAGGGGTAGTATCTACTTATTAGCTATAACCAATGAATCTTTATTTTCACCCATTATAACTTGAATAAAATTATTTTCAAACAATTTAATCCCGTTATCATTAATCTAGCCTGTCACAATAATCGATAATTGTCATCATAATTTTTTTATACAGATTTTTGTTTTTTATTGTTATTAAAAATAAAATAACTTCACCTTATTATCAATAAACCAATCATGTCATAATTCAATAAAATAAATTAACTGTGAATTAATAACATTTTATTGCACATTGAGCTATTATATGTTATATTGTTTCAAATTAATATTTCAGACGATTTTTAATAATATATTATGTAAACGGTATTTCGTTAACTTTTTTAAATGTTATAATGAATATTTTTCCAATTAACCAAATATTTATCTTTATAAATATAATATGAAAACTATTAACGTCTAATGACTTAATTGTTGAAACCGTAAATATATATAAATATAGAAAAAGAATATTAAGTTTTTTTTAATAATATTTTTCATTTAAAGATGAATCGAATATCTTTTGTTTCCAGTTTCTTTTAAATTCCAGAAATCAAGAAAAAAATTGTGCCATGATACTGATTATTAGTCATCGATCTTAAATGTTTAAACAATTGACATATGGTCTTTTCTGATCTTATTTATAAAAAAAAATATACAGACATCCGATGGAAATAAATAAAGCATATTATTCTTCTTGATAACTATGAGTATTTATACTACCATAAATGGTTCTGTAAAATTGAGGATATGAACATTTAATAAGTCAATAAGTGTATATCTACTATATTCTGAACTGGATAATAATGAATTTCACTTTTTTTCTCAACAACATTTTTGTTTCTATTTTAAATAATTTATCAAATTTGTTAGAGCAAATACTAATAGTGTGTTAAAATTAAATAATAGTTTTCTTTGCAAAACTTTCTCGTGCGTATCGTGCATAATAACTCAACAGGACTGTCATTCAATACATCACCTACCGCTAATTGTTTAATGTAGCATACTATCTATATAGTATCTACATTATTTTTACGCGCTTTCAACTTTGTTTTCTATTAAAACAATATGCAATGACATATAATTAGATTCATGTATATGTAGATGTAGATGATAGAATACGCATGGCATCGCGTCAACTATTTCACATTATTAGTACTTACGTACATTACAAAAAAAAATGTCCAACGTGAGAACAATTCTTTTATAATATGTAAAATATATAAGGATGTAATATACTGTTACATGGTTATATTTCTGTAGATTTATAACCTAAAACATAGTGAATGTCCTTTAACTATTTCTAAATGTTACATCGCTCACTATCGACTAGTATGTAATGTAGCAATCGACTTGATATGACATACGAATGTATTATGCACCTACTATAAATTAATTTGTTAATAAAATATCATTAAATATTTATATTTTTCCTATGAAAATATAAATTATATAAATATAATATTAATTTTTTATGTAAATTTCTAATTAAAAATGTTATTGTAAGATAAATACCTGTCTTATATGTTAGTAAAAAAAAGGGAACGAGTAAATTAATCATTAAACAAGTGTGTTTAGTATTCACTAATAAAAGCTATCAATTATCTAAGATTTATCCTCGTATCATGTTACTTAATACAAAATTAATAACAAACAAGTAATAAATGAATAAAACGTAATAATCGTTTTAATAAAAATTTAAAAATATATAATTTATAGTATAGTTAAAAAATATCTAAATGAAGTAATTGTAACATTTTGTTTTTTTTATATGAAACTTTGGTTCTCGTATAGAATCTAATAAAATTTGAAAAACTTATATTTCATACTGTTGAATATACTGTTTACAGAAATATTATTTTTCTTGTCGATTTCCTTATTTCTTTGTTAACTCATTACATGTTTCACAACCTATGTCACTTACTACATGTCTTATATTTTGAGTAATGAAGTATTATTAAATATCCAAGCAATGTATTAAAAATTATTAAAATATCCTTATAATATCAATAAAATATAATGAAAAATAAAAAAAAACCTAAAAGTTTTTCATGGAGGATTAATGTATAGGTACCGAAAATGTAAAAATATTTGAGACTGGTTTCTATACAAAAAAGTTCATCATATACAAAAAACACTTTAAATATAAAAAAAAAAAATGAAAAAATAGTTATAAGGATTTATATTTTTACATAAGAGAAATTTAATTTAGGAAAAAAATTATCTTCTTCTTCTTGGCCTATTAATACGGACCATTGAGGTCCTTTGCCGCTTTCACAATAGGAAAAAAATTAACATTTTAAAAATATAAAAGGATAAATTTAAAAAAAAAATTTAAAAATTCACAATTTAAAAAAAATAATAACAAATTGATATAAAATAAAGATTTTATTATACATTTCATGGTTAACTTTCAACAAATACTAAAAAATAATATTATTTTAAAATCTTTTTGTACATTTATATTATTAAATGTAATTTCCTAGCTTAATTTTTATTACCGAGAATAAAGTAATAATTTATAGAACTTTTATTATAGTCAACTTGACAACGAAAAAAATTAAAGGTCAAAAAAAATTAAAATCTTAATATTAATAACACTTAATATTACCTCATGTAAATTCATAGTATGTATATATTTAAATAATTTAGTGAAACTTTTTCTAATCAAATAACATTTAATTAATTAAGATACCGACATAAATGTTTTTTACCTAAATTAAATGTAACTTTCACTTAATTTTCAAGCTTTTTTATAAGTTGATTCAAGTAAGTATATTGAATATTAAGATATTTTTTTAAATGTTTTTTTCTAGTAAAATTTTACTATAATTTTATTATGATATCTGTAACATATATATTTGTATAGAAATATATTATATAGGTACGCATAAAATACTTATCGAGTTGAATTGAGTCAGATTCCAAATCGTTAATATTTTGCCATTTAAGTACAATTATCACTAAAGATGTTAATCAAAGCTATTTCCAATTGTTACCTTAGATTATTTCGGCGTAATTTATATTAATTGTAAAATAAGACGAATCCAAAAAAATAAATATCATTTTACCAACACAACGTCTATATTGTTTCATAAATTGAAACAATAATATAATATTTTCAATCAATGGCAGGAAATGAAGAAAATTAAAACGAAACCCATATTATTCATTAACATCGTTCTAATATGTACGTATTACAGAAATTATTTAAACTGAAACTCCGTTCTAGCGTGTCTTGAAATATATTGGCGAAGAGCCTAAACTCTTTTCCGGTTTTTTATGCTCAGCGAACCCTACCCGGGAAAATTTTAAATCGTTTCTGATCGGTATCTCGGAGCAGAAAAATAGATAAAGGTAAAAAAGATTGACGAATCGGTTTCGGTTGGGTACACTATCATGTAATGATTTTATTGGGCAATAACAACGGTCATACGAATATTTTTGTACTAATTTTTTTTGGCATAAAACGAATTTTAGCATTTGAAGATTTTACTATTACCATTTTTAAAAACAAAATAAAGATCAATGGTTGTATATAATAATTATCACAACTATAATTATTATATTTACAATCGGTTTGTAAAAGTATCATTCAGATAGAATCCATAAAAAATTTAAATTGGTAGAGTTAGTGAACGGCCAGAACTGATGATCCGTTTGTATTATTATTTTTATTATTTTTAAGTTTTATTGTTACAATAGCATTCATAATTTACATTTTTTAAAAAATAAAATACAATATTACAGCTACACTTATAAACGCAGCATGTATAACTTATCAGTTTTCAAAATACTAAATCATATAAATCTTTTCATACCATTTTTATGCTTACATGCTTAAATGTCCAATTTAAAAATATATTCTAAAGAAATAAATATTGTATTTAAACTTAAATATGATACAAAATTAAAATTTAAAATGTTTAATAAAATAATAAAAAATAAAATAAAAATTAATAAATGGTTACTATTATTAAACTATATTACGGTGACTAATACTCGTAAATTAATACATAAATTAATAGTTTTTATAAATGATTCGTACGTAGAAATTAATTAATTAATGCTTAGCTTGGAGCATTATAAAAAAAAAATTGAATTTAAAAAAACTTGAATTTGAATTTTTTTTTTTCAAATAAACATTTTAAAATAAGGTATTACGAACACATTTCTGAAATAAAATTAAAAAACATTGTCCTAATTCAAATTTCGCTAAACATTTTATAGAAAATAACCATAATACGCATTTTGGTATTAATGCAAGTTTAGAAATATTAAATATTCAAAATAACATTTACATTAATTCCGTATAAGAAAAATTATACATACACTATGAAATAAAAAATAATTGATTTAAATAGTATTTTACTTCAGCCAATTTTAGATAAAAATAAATAATAACTCAAGTGTTATTATTTCAAACATATCGATGTTTAATAAGAACAATTTTTAATAATTTCTCCTATTAAAATAAATTAGCTCGATGAAAAAACGACAAATTTTTCTCAAAATATTACCTATTTTACTTTTTTGTATTTAGTCTCGATTTTATTGATTTTGTATATATCTGATGATGAATTTTTAATTCGAAACCCGTCATACATTATAAATTTTGTAATATTTCAGGTTAAAAATTAATTTGTTTAAAAATGTAATTTAAAAAAAATCTAGAACGGTTAGTTTACACATGCTTCATAAAAAATTAATGGCTAAAAAAAAATAATAATAAATCAATATAGTAAACAAAACGGTTGATTTATTTTAAAATGTTATCGAGTTATTTTTATATTACTCATTTAAATTATTTTAGAGTAAAATATTAAAGATTAAATTCATAACGTCTTGCATTAAATTTATATCTACTATTAACTTCGCCAAGCAACCTATAAAATGAAATAATTAAATTCTTAAAATATTGTCCTAGGACAAATCAAAATGACCTTTACATAAATCTACTGTGGAATGTTACTTACCCTGTAAGTCTGTGACATATATGCTCATATATTTTATATGAACTAAATATATTTGTGCAATTCCAGGACACCAGGTTAATAATACAATACCCTATCACCTTTTTCGAAGGCTATTACAAGGAAATAGTACTTATAATCATTTATAATAGACTATGGTTATTATTACTACTATTATTACTTGCCTATTGATGCCCATAAATATCCCAATTAATATGATACAGCCTTGTGATATTTATAATTATTATTTACCTACATAATATAATTCCTCTTTCTAGTTTCTATAAATTTCATAAATGATAATTCTCCTTACACATTTTATTTACTCCAAGAAGATAAAAAAATTACTAATCTAACTTTCATGAAGTTTCATTTTATTATTATTTATTTATTTTTTATTTTTTAAGATTCAATAGTCACTTCAAAATTTCAAAATAATTATTATAATTTTGAATTATTTCTTAATTTTCCAATCATCAAATATACTTTTTATGCCATTATTATTGTTTAGCCTTCAGACGTTGAAATAAATTATATTATTTTTTCATATTTATTTTCCTCAAGGTTTATGCTCGTATTTGTTTTAAAAAATCAATACAATTTGGATTTTTGTTAACTCATTCATTTAAACTCCAATAACATTAAAATCCTGAAATGTTTTTCGTCAATAATAACATAAATAAGCAATAATATATATTCGAATTGGATTTATTTTTGTTCAATGTAATTTAAATTTTACCGAAAATTTTACTTGTAAATTTTGAGCCTGAATTAAAGAAAAAATTTGAGTCGCCCCCTAGAAGTAAGTTTAAATACGCTCCTGGTCTATCGCCCATAAATATTTAAATATATAGGTAACCATAATTTTTTAAATACTATGAAATCGGCGAATATAATCAGTTGCCCTATCCTTTTAAAAGTTGGAATGACGCACCTGAATCAAATGTTTAAGATAATATTGAATTGACAAAATAATTTTAAATAATAATTATTATTATAGTAATATTAAATTATCGGTTGTCGGAGCTACATCGACTGTCTGATAGCCACGGAAATCGGTGAATTACAACAAAGCATTTAAATACTTAATACAAACAAATGCTTTTCCTCATTATAATTATGTAGGGGTTCTTAACACTTTTAAAGCTAAGAAGTATTGATCTTTCTTTTTGCAAATAGCAAACCATTGATTTGCTTATAGTTTAAAATTAAAATTGACAATTTAATTACAATTATAATACAATTATTTACTTTGAACAATTTCTAGTATACAAATCATGAACTAAATAAAAATTAAAATTTTAACTCATAGACTATATCAATATTGGTAATTATTGAGAACTTCTAAAAGAATATTCTAAAATCAATAATACTTTAATTAATTGTGAAAATTGTTATATTAAATTTATAAAAAATGAAAAATATGTATATATTTAAAGCGTATTATTCCAGAAAATGTAGAGTGATCGAATATTTAAACTCACTTCATTCCATTTAGTACACAACAGTGTTGTATCTTTTACATATAAAATTAGATGTAATATTTTTCTGATACAAACTGAAAGGTCACCAGTCTATATAATAATAAAATTATTTAAAAAGTGATAAACTTCCACGAATTATATTTAATTTTGGGATATAAAATATAAAAAACACTTTTTTTAGTTATTAGTTTTTTGTTTAAAAATTACATGTGTATTTTAAGTGTCGTTAGTATTATGATATTTGATTTTATACCCATAACTACTGATTATTATTTATATGCATAAAGTAATGTAATTAGTCTGTTTTAATTGATCGAAAAGAAAGTAAAAAAATATTTTTTTAATACGAATCTATTGATATTTTATCGGTTATCTTCGAAAAAATTCAAAAATAATTATAAAAACCATTTTAAATATTCGATCGTCTGTCCATCAAAAAATTGTAACTCCCTCGATTTTAAATCTGTAGTAAAAAATATAATAAATACTAATGCTATAATATTATTATTAGTATACCTATCAAATTATTTTCTCTGCTAGTTATTATTTTTTTTTTTATTAGCTGTATGCATACCTATCAGTGTTTATAATTTTGATTTAATTTCACTGTATTTGTTAATTCAATAATATGTATAAGTATATTAAAATTATTGCTCAACTTTTAACTTGTTCAAAATTCTCGTATTATATAGGTATAAAAATTATTGACTTGGAAGAAAGCCTCTAAAATTTAAATTAAATTAAATTAAAGTTTCAATTTACTCAAAACTACTTAAAACATTTAAAATTTTCAACATACAGAAAAATCTTTTAATTGATATAAATTTTAATAATTCAATAACTAAAACATTACATTTTCACAAATTATTTTATAAATTAAATTACAAAAATAATCCTCATTTCTGTAATCTTCATTCCATGCGTGCATCAATGAACAACACGTTTGTTTAAATTATATCTTATTCATTAATTTCATTCACTAACCAGATACTAAACATAAATCCAAAAGTTATAAATAATTAATGCTATAATATTATTATAATAAATAATATTGAAGTAAGTATTACTTAAAAAAAAGGACAGGAAACAACTCAAAATATAATAAATTAAAATAATATATTTGTTAATAATAATAATATTTTACTAAAACTATAAAGCAAAATGAGTTTTAAAAGTGATAAGATAAAAGCAAAGAAATTAATATAAAATAAAGACTGTATTACTTACAAATATTTTATTTCTGTATAAAAATGTTCTTCCATAAAATTCTTCCAATCTAACGTAGTTTGAATACTAACCTTAGCTTATTTATTTTTTTATTTGTCTGCTGACTTTTTAAATACCGAATATAAGTATATAAATAAAATAAATTTAAAATAAATCACTTGTCATGATCGTACATATCGCTATGCTTTGAAAAATAGTATAAAATTTGTTATTAAAAAACGAGCAAAAGTATATTTTTCAAACACCACATAGATTTATATAATTATTCCTTTTTTTATATTTTTCTCTTACATGGGGGATGATTTGCAAAATAATTTCTGTACATTTTCTATAGGTATTAAAAAAAAAAAATAATTAAGTTTAAAGGTATTAAGATTTTGATTTTAAATTGTAGATACAAAAACATTTTTAGTTTTGCTTGAAATACAAGATGTTAGAAATATAAATTTGTAACAAAATCCTATTATACTAGAATACAAAGGCATTATACATATAACTATAATATTTATTTAATGTAACTGTATAATGATTTTTAATTTATAATTATGAAACCTAATTCGATGTTATCAGCTAATGAATCGGGGAATATAGTTTTTCATACACATAATTAAAAGCATTCGAATTATCATACAACGAAATAATAAGCTTTTTTATTTGTTTCAAATCATTTGAAATGCACTGCATTTCATTGCATCAGATGACTTTAAAATTTAAATATTTTACTTATTAAATATTTTGATGTGACATGTGTCTTCTAAAAAATAAATGTCGAAAAATAATAACAGTATAAGTTGCTGACACTTCAAACATACGAAAAAAAAACTTATTGCAATATATGAACTAATACATCTATATTGTACTCAAAATAAATTGGATGCCTTGAGTTATTGAACTTATTTTTATTTTACACTATAACATAGTAGTTATGACAATACTGTTATTTTATAACTATTACTGTATAAAAACTCAAAAGTAGTGTCAAGTATATCACATTTTTAAGTTATTAAAAGGTCTATAATTATCGACCTATACTAATTGTAAAAACTCTTCTTTTTACTTCACACATATGAAAGAAAGATTTCGGTTTTTTTTTAACTATAATAATTAATACAAATTATTATGACATAATACTAGAACTAATATATATATATATATATATATATATATATATATATATATATATAGACTAAATTACTTATATAATTTATGGTCAACCATCACATTTATAATTTACTATATTATGGATATTGTAAAATCAATAAATAGAGTGAAGAAAATTGTTAAAATTTGTTTAAAAAGAAAAAAATTTATATTTCTCATTCGATTTTTAGCGATCACAGCAAACAAATTACACTTGTTACGATATTTTTTATTTTTAACATTGTTTAGCTTTTATCTATTGTAAGTTCTTAATAGTTGAACCCTTGACATGATGAAAAGCGAGATGCTTTAGATAATCGACATTTAGGTTACCGGTGAAAAGAAACAATCACGAAAAAAATTGATAAAGGAAAAATCTGGTGGATAAGACATCAATTTACACAGTGTAATATGTTATTAGTTATAGATGTAATTCACATACACACACCCATAAAATATTCTGTTTAAATTAAAGGTTGTGTCTACCTATGCTCACAGAATATTTACCATACATACCCTCTCACTGCGTGCAGTGTATGGTGGTGTTTATGTAAGCTCTTTTGTTATAAAGTTCTGACGTCGTTACATTAATTATTATTACTATTATTATACAACTGAAATGGTTGTGCGTACAAAATGCGCACACATATAAATATATATTGTTTATGTGAGTATTAATATACAAGCGTATTGTGAAACGTATATTTCGCCGTTACTACCACTGGCCGTTATGTTATCGGGTCTTATGGTCTTAAGTCTCATGGTAGAGTTATTGATGGCGTGTAACAAGCGAGTGGAAAAAAATATTAAATTTAATAGAAGTCAATTAATTTAACTGGTCAGTAGTGTGATTGGCGTACGCGTCACGTATCTTTATATAGTAAGCCACACGTTTTATATGTGCATACCTGTAGCTGTATAGTTCACCCGTCACACACGATGTAGTGATGATGAGAGGAAGTGTAGATTAGAGCAATGTTTCTCATACTTTTTGTAATGGTGACCCACAAATCCACTGCTTATTGAATACGCGACTCACCCCCTCCCCAACAATAAAAAATATATATATGTGATAATACGGTATTAATAATAATCATAGTGCTGAACCATAAGCCAGATGGAGGTAATCGCATGTCGCGATCCATAGGATGGGAAACACTGGGTTAGAGGTTGAATGATAATGATTTTTCTTCCTGACTCCATGACCATCTTTACAACATTATTGATCGGTTAGGAAACTATCTTTCAAATATCAGAGGTGAATCTGGGTGAAATTAAGAAAGGGTCAGGGTGGCTAAAGAAAAAAATTTATTTTGAAAAAAAAATTAAAAATGTAGTAAAAACAAGAGAAGTTTTTGCCGATATAATCGATACAAATGCACTAATATTTCATGTTCAAAGAATTCGAACCAGAGCAGACTTAATGTAGGTACGCGAGTGTGGTATAATGTTATGTAATATTGGTTTTACGTTACATATTTTAGATGTATTTTCGTGAATAAACATAGAAAATGAAACGCTCTAAAAGTTTTTCGTATAGTAAAACTTATATAGTACGCTATATTCACAAGTAAATTCTATAATTTTTAACCAATTTTAAAAATCAATGGTATACGACGAAAAACGGTGAAACATACATAACTACGAGAGTATATTATACATTAAGTAATATCGATTTTGATTGTTTCGTAATTCGGATAAAATAATAATTCCATACACCTAAGTGTTTAAGACTTTCACCGATAATTATATTTTGTTCGCGGTGTTGTACTGGTGGTTAGGTCAACGGTATCGCCGGAGATAAAAAATTATCATTTCCGGCTCCGAAAAGGAAAACGCGCAGCGGCGACCGCGGGTCATCGCTATAATTATTGGACGGGGATTTGTATATTGCATATTAATACATAATTGCAAACACACCACGACGATAATTTTAAGATCGTACATCGGCATAGTAACACTTTATTATTACACAAACTATTATTATTATTATAATTAATTATTATTAATATTAATATAATTATATTGTTTTCACGTTGTCTTTTTTCCCACTTGTTAGTGTGCGTGTGACACACATAGCGCACAGCGCTCGACAGCGGCGGCGGCGGCACAAACACCGCGTGCGCACTCTATGGTCGGAGGGGACTCCCCCTCTCCGGACGACCGCGTGGATGCGACACAAACACACGCGCACACGCATACACACACACACACACACACACACACACACACACACACACACACATCCCGCGCATTACATGTCGCGCGCGCTCTTCGGCAGGACGTTTCGGTCGTGACCGCGTCCCGTTCCAGTCACAATCTCCTCGCACTCCATATTATACCGTGTTCGCGGTCCGTTCGTCGCCTGTGGATAAACCACGACCGCGATCGTTTTCAGAAAAACAGAAAACTTACCCACGTCTTTTTCTTCCGCCTACACCTTCTTCAGCCTCGACCAGGTCCCGTAAGTTTAATTTGCTCGTTAAATCGTTAGTTTTCGATTGGAGCGGTTTTTTTTTTTTTTTTTTTTGTCGACCTCCTCGTACAAACACACACATAAACATTCAACCGCGCGTACACCTTTTATATTTTTTGTGTTCTAACGAATTTAAACCGAAATCGATTGTTCCCCGATTTTTACCGCTGAAAATGTCGGACTGACTGTACGTGTTGTTTTGCGTGCATCCAACGAGTGCGATTTTTTTAATTTAATACATTCAATATTATATTTGGTAAACATCACTGAACATGATACGTCCATCGTCCACGAGCACTACGAAAATCGTTAAGGTAAGAGACGGGGATCGGCACGTGAAAATAACTCAGTAATACTATGCTCTACGCGTGGTACAAACGTATACAATCTAACTGGTGAGAAATATTTGGTGTTCTTATCCTCAATGTGCACGTGCACACACACACACACAAACAAATAGATGGGAAATAAAAATCCATTTTATTTTCAGTTGTTCTCGTTTCCTTAAGTTTGGACGCAATATATTTATTTAATAGAGCTTTTATTATATTCGTATTGGCGTATCGAGTGTGAGCAATTCGTTTCGCCATCCTATTCCAGTTTAAATAAACACGGTATAATATTATACATCGTATTTACTTTAAAATATAAACAATATATAATGTATACAAACTACGAACTTAAATAAATATTCGTAAAGTATTATGCAATGAGATCTTTATAAATCGGCAATTATATTTAGTTGAATAGTTAATTTCAATGAACCTATGTCATTATATAAAAAAAAATTAATTTTTTAAAATCAATAATTATAATTTTATCGATTTGAAAATATATCTTCACTGTCGTTATTACTACATTTAAAGCACATTTTACTCATCTTACTCATAACTAAAATTATTATAAATTTGTCAACTAACATAAAATTGAGTTTAAATTGCAACAGAATTGATTTATTACCAGTTAGCAGACTTCGGTTACTAAACTTGAATAGGTGTCCATTTATTGATTTACTATTAAATGATTCAGAATACTCCTATACGATGATTTAACTTGTAATTTAACCTAAAACCCATATACTCAAAGAATGAAATATCACGAAGAAAATCCTACAATAACAGTTTTAAAATTTTAAATAATATTTTAATAAATTGTAAATAGTACTTAGTTTTAATCAATAGTAAAATAAATAACAACATTTTTTTAATGATATGATCACAATTTATCAATGTTTGAGAATTATTTAGAAAAATTTATGTAATAAATATTATCTTCTTACTAATTTAAAAATATTTTGTATGTATTTATATATATAGTTCACGTGTGTATTAGAAATAAGTTACATCACTATAACCTATTTTTAAAACTCTTGGTTAATAACTCAAAATTTATTCTGGTGATATTATATTTCATACAGTATATTAATATGTATAATTTCAAGTAAGTTTGACAATCAATAATATCTTAGAAAGTGATAAATAAATTGACAAATTTAAGTTTAAGTTGTATATATGTAATCAGTGAACGAATTCATTACAGTGCGTTTTCTGTCTTCGTCAGTTTCAATTACAAGATAATCTCTACGAGTTATAGTTTTATAGTCTTAATTTAAAAGAAAATCCGTCTAAACTGATTGAGTTGGCAAAATAAATTCATAAATAACTTGGTGGTAAAACTTTGAAAATTGCCAATGATTTAAATTTTAATATTTCATAACAAAATATTGTTGGTCGATATTTTTAAACGACGGATTTAATCTTGTGTAAGATTACTTGTTTTTAATACTTTCATAATTTATTTAATCTTTTAACTATACAAATATATTATGGGAATATATATGGAGGAAAGGAAGAAATTAGAAAGAAAGATACCCATTTTTTTTAAAATTATATTTTAAATAACCTCAATCGGCTTAATATTTAAATATTAAATTCATCCAATCGCTCAAAAAAATACTAAGAATACCACCGATATAAATGTACAATATTTAAATACAAATTATTAGTAATATCGTAATTATTAAGTCACATATACTAGTTAAAATACTCGTTAAAATATTTTAATATTCTATATCTATTTTAATTGCAATTTATTGGTTAGTCATGTTCATCTAATTTATAAACTTTGTTAATTAATTTTTGATAAATAACTGTAATAAGTTTAATTTATTACTCGAATAACACACATCTAATAAATAGTTTGGCATAGTAATGCATAATATTATTATAATATAATAAACAGTTCAGAAAGAAAAACCAAGAGATAAATATTTGTAAGTGTAGACAATAAATAAAACCATTTGTTTCCGGGAATTAAAAACTATAGTAATAAAAATAAATTGTACACCTTTATGCGTTGACTGTAATGAAATTCAATAATAATTCGAAATGTTTTTTATATTGTCTTATGTTATAATAAATCAGCTACATCATAATAATAAAAATATATAGATAAACTAAAAAGAGTAAAAATCGAATAATATTCTCGGGGGTTTGTTTTTTCATGTAAATTTGTTAAAAAACTTACTGTTTTGTTGCAAAGAAAAAAGATAATTATTAAATAATTGTATGAAGGATAAAACTTAATTCACTTTTTGTCCTCTTAAAATAGAAACAAAGATATAATATATATTATTTTATTCTATGTAAAATCTTCAATTAGTATGGACTATTGTGCATTTATCTCGAAGCTCTTATTGTATATTATATGGTACAAAAAATCTTAAATTAAATCAATTAAATCCTCACTGTATTTTTCAGTAAAATAAAAATATTATAAGTAACAATATTTCCTTTGAGTATATTTATTAATTAGTTTTAAAAGAAGAAGATAACATTTTCCCTCATTAAGTTTTCACGTGTTATGAATAAAATAATAAAAAAATGTTAAAAAAATTAAAAATTAGTAAAAGGTTAACCTTCGTATTTTTATACACACATCAATATATAAATAAATACTCCTGACTAAGCATTTATTTATTTTATTTATTTATTTAATTAATTAAGCTACTTTATTGATACTATATATATGAAACAATTTTATATTTTGGTCGAAGAAAAAGAGTTATGTAATAAATTCTTTTTTTTAAACACTTTTTATGATACAGTAGGAAAAAAAATCTAGGAATAATTTTCAAGCATAACCTGTAAAAATTGAAAATTAAACAAATTAATATTAATAATTATCTCCTTCGAAACGAGATATTTTTTTAAATGTTCTCATTATTTTCAAGAAGTTTCAAAAATACCTGTTTATCGACAGAATTTTAATTTCCTATGCAATATATAACAGATCTCAAACAATTATCTCGTATAAATTTAATATAAACTAGTGTTAATCACTATCTTACGTTAATTTGAGCAAAATAAAATGAACACCTTATATTTAAAATTTGGTGCTATTCGCTCTGACTTTAAAGTAGTTTTCACTATATTAAAGTAATTGGAAATATTTTACATTCAATGTATACTTATTTTTGATTCAATGCCAAACAGAACACTTTAAATATGAATCTATTTTAAATAAATTACTTAGTTTTTAGCGAAAGTAGTTATATTGCATAAAAAAGTGTTCATGAACTGTTAATGAGTGAGGATGGTTATTGCTTATTGTTTTAATATGGCATGTTTCAAATGAGAAAGAAAGATTTATACCTCAACCGCCTTGAGTCTTGCAAACACTATCGAACGAATATCATTGATTATATATTTAATCAATGCAAAAACTAAATGACAAAAAATTAGCAAATAAAACATCGATAAATTGTGTTCATCTAAAATTCATAACCAATAAATAAGAAGCAGCAGGTTCATCATTGTATTTTTTTCAGAAAATGTTTTATAATAACTCATTATCTTATAAAAATATTGTATGTGCAGATATTAAACACTATAGTAATACTTAAGTAATCTCCACATCACCTTATAATTAACTATGAATTTCTAACCATAAATTTTATTTCAACCCAACTAATTATTTTGTTTACTGTTTATGACCAGTTGGTAATTTTATAAAACATCTTAACTACGTATAATAGTATACAATTACATAATATTGTATAAAATATTTTTAATCTAGGCTCAATGTGTATAAAGATTCAATAATAGATTTAATAGTTTCTATACGCATCAAAATAACAAGTTTTAGACATTTAATTTCAAAAATAAAGTTTGGCAAAAAAAATGTATACATAATAAATATATGATTATTACAAGTATTTTATTTTTATATTATAAATAGGTTAACTGGAAACAGGAAAGAGTGAAGAGTGTATGTCCGTCTGGCGAAATCATCTATAGGGTTGAACACAAAAAGTGAGAGAAAATATTATAAAAACTTTTTATAGTTAATATCATAATATATAATAGTATACATATTCGGCACATGTCTTACCTCAGTACGTGTGCGACAAGTATTTTCGGCGTACATATATATTTTGTCCATTTTATTCATCTTCAGCGAGGACATTGCAAAAATGTCTTAATACACACACGCATACTTGCACACACTCGTACCGGGCAGGGAACACGTAGCATGTATGCTTAACGGAACAGTGACACGTAAATTTCGAAAACTTGATATATCCTAGACAAACGTGACAGATATGTATAATTTTACTCAAGATCTTTTGTTTTCGTATCAGCCACACAAGTCGTTTTATCCGTCGCAACATTCATTTACCATTATCGTTTCGAGTATATATAATATATAGTTTACTGAACTAATATGAATATACATATATTAGTTCTAGGAGTCTACACTTGGATAAATAAATAGCATGTAACCTCACAAATATTTTTTATGCATGGGTCATGTGAGTAGTTTATGTTTAAGAATAGTATTTTAAGTACAGCGATTATGGATGTGATGAACAGTGATAAAAAAAAACAAGTTAAAAAAATTACATTATTGTTAATTTTTCGTTTTAATTATCAATAACGAAGAAACAAATATTCAATAATCATGATTTATTATTTAATATTATTAAGTTAACACTCAGTCCTCATACTTAAAACTTAATGAATACTATTTACAAACTAGATATAGGTATGAATAATCGTTTTTAAAATGTATTATGTATTATGTACAGATATTAACTGCAGCAATTAGTTTTCCTTGCTAAAAATATGAATTTGTATTTTCATTAACTTTTGTTTATACACGAAATTAGTTTTGTCAGTAAATATTAAAACATATTATTTGATAATTTAACTTATGCTTTTTTATATTAAATTTATGTTTATTATTGAAAGTTTTTTCGAAATAATAAAATTTTAATAAATTATTGATTAGATACTGGTAATAATCGACTATAAATGTATAATTATATAGTATTAGTTTTCATTTAAAATGAAACCATAATCTTTACTTTTTTAATAACATTTTATTGTCATTTAAGCATTATTTACATTGTTAAGGAATCATTTGAACGTTTTACTATCATGAATTTTGATACTATACTATAATAATGTATGATATTCAATTACATACAATTAGTAATTAATACTCAATAGTGATAGGTAGTATGCTAAACAAATTAACCAATCATTAAAATTAATTAACTTATTAAAATATATATTTCTGCAACTAATTACAAGAACACAGAAAGAATTACGGAATTAGAAAATATATTAAAAAAAGTAAAATTAATAATTTTCAACTAAAAATAGTTAAAATCAAATAAAACACTAGTAGTAGAAGTTCAAGTGGCACGACATTTTTGAAATATTGCGTACCTAGATGATAACTAATTTACACATATTTAAAGGTGACGACATATCACAGCATTCATAAAATCAATCGTCTACAAAGCTCGAAACTAACTAAACTGTTTTCTAATTAAATCTAGAAAACATGCAAAAATTCGAATTACACTAACGAATAAATGTTAAAATACATTTATTTAAATTCACGAAAAATGTTATTCGAGTTTTAATATAACTCTACTGAAATAAAATTATAGATAATAAAATTTTGTTTTCAAATGTTAAGTCTTTGAACTTTTTTATAAATATATAAAATAAACTTGCATTAATTTGTTAGTCATTGAAGTAATTATTTCAAGTTTTATTTTATAAATTCCCTAAAAAAAGTTCAAAATTTTCATCATTTCCAATAACTCGATTTACTATCTATTATTCTATGAATCAGAACAAAATTTTATTTTGTAAAAAATTGGTGTATTTTTTCACTTTTAACATTTCATTAGATTTTTTTTTTTTTAGATTTAGATAATTTTTGGAAAATATACTTACTATAACTACTTAGTGAAGAATTCAGGAAATGACTAAATAATAATAAAGTAGAAATTCAGTCATATAATAGTTACTCAATGAATATTTTAAAGTACTTTTACAACCAAAATAAATCGAAATATACATTAAAAAAAATTTAACAAAGAACAACTAATCTATTCGCGAAAAGAATATATATTTATATTACTCACCATTTTTAAAAATCTCAAGAATCATAAAATTTTAATTATCGCTAATTTCAAATAATAGTTTTCAAATTACAAAAAAAATATTTTTTTTAATTTTATACACTTTTGTAAATTTATTATCGATGTAAAAATCATTTAAGCAGCACATAAAAATATCTCGTTTAAAAATTAAGCATACACAGTTATTATTGCATTGTATGCTTTAAATGTATAGTTGAATTTCAAATTTTTTACAATTCAATGCAATAATCATTATTATTTTCTACAAAGAATTTTGCGTAAAAAGTAATTGTATTTATCAGACGTGTGATAAATGATAAAACTGTTCACATCACCCGGATAGTCATTTAAATTCTAACTACTCTTACACCTTAATTAAATATTTACATAAGTTTTTGTTTATTTATACCTATGATTTAATATTTATTTTTTGGGGTGAATATTTTTATAAATTGATGATAACAAACTTTGTTTGAAATACTCTCAAAATTGTTATAATTTATTTACATTTTCACCGACAACAATTTGTTGAATATCCCATCCTAATTACCGTCTATTTTTTTCTATAAAAAAACAATATAATTGTACTATTACTTACAATGTTACAATAATATTTTATTGATATCCATGTGACATTCACGTTCTTTACACAGTTAGTTTAGATTTTCAGTAAAATATCTTTCTACTTGACTGCTATTCGTGTTATTCATGCATTTTATAAAAATTATTTGTAGTTGATATTGTAAAAAAAAAGGATTAGTTTAGTACGTTTAATGTTATTGAATAGGTTTAAAAATAGCTCGTGATTATGATTAGAAAAAAATCTCTACCGACTTTATGGATGACTTCAATTTTAAAATTATTAATATGAAATAAACTTCATCATGACTTTGATATATTAATTGCATTTATCATATTAATTAGATAAAAGTTTTGAGTTAACGTTTGATTATTAAACAAATTGAATAATTCTTTAGTAAAAAAAATAATTTAGCATACCTTGGTTCAAAGAATAAGAAAACTACAATTTATTAATCAATTATCTTCGTTTGGAAAAAATATTTTTTCCATTGATATTTTGAATATTTAGTTTTTAGTGTAACAGTTTTAAATGTAAAAGAATAACAAATTCATTATTGGCATAAAGCAAAATTATACAAACATGGTATCCTTGGGTAATTAATGTTTAATATAATCAGAATTATAAAACTGCTCCATCATAACTATTCCTGCATACAATAATACTGGAATACTGTAAAATATTTAATAATATTCCTAATAAATTTTTTGTGATCTTTTTTCTTGTGTTCTCTTATTTGGGTTATTTTGATAAGATCGCTAAAGTAAACAATTATTTAAAAAAAAAATGTTTTTCAAAGGTTTACCGAAAATAATAATATAATGAATGTGATATTTTATATTTAGCTGAATTCAAAACCTATTTTAATTTAATAACCAACTGTATGCAGGTTGAATATTCTATTTAAATCAATCTGTCAAGTCAACATAAGAAAACGAAAAAATATGAATTTATTTTTAGTAACAAAGTACATTGGAGGAGACTAAAATAAATAAGAAATAAACTTCATAAATAATATTTTGGTGAACTGCGTTGAGATTATTGGTTAAAACTAGTATATGCTTAGTATACTAATTACATAATCAATTATTTTTTAACTAACAAATTCAAAGTAATACTTATTTAAAATGTAAATACTGGTACGTAATACTTTATTACTGAATTAAACGTATTTAATAAAAACGATATTATAAAAACAAAAATTTGAAGTACTAATTATTTCGTTAGTATAATGAGTAAATAAATAAAATTATCAATTATAATATTATTTATATTAGAAGTCCAAAAAATATAGTTCAAGTATATCTATAATACATTTTTCAAAATATATTAGCAACGATGAATTACGAATAGAAAATATATTTAATTATCACATTTTCATTATTTTTTCACATAAAAAATCTTACAAAAAAGCTATTTTTGAAACAATTTAAATATTTATTGAAAATTGACCCCCTTAACAAAAATTGTAAATTTTAAAACTATAAATAAATTTATATGTGACATAATATTTTTATAATTTAATGTGTACACTTTCAAAAATGTAATCAATCGTCGCGTCATAATAAAACATTAACATGTAAAAAATTATATACATTAATTCGATTCTTAACAGGTACACGAGAACCTTAAAATAATTAGGCTATCGAACGATTGAGAACATTTAATATTAACAAAAAATAAACTGCTAAGCAAAAAAAAAACCCAAAAAACGATACGATTGAGAACGAATTTATGACCAACGTTGCCATAGTTTGCCATATCATTTATTTGGCTTTTGAAAAATTCAGTATACATATAATAAATATTCTTGAAAAAAATCATAAACTAATAATTATAATCGTATACAAATAAGCGCCTAATAATATGTAATATATAATATGAATAAAAAATTAAAAATATGTAGGACTTATAAAAATATCTAATACCTGTATAGTGTATAATATACACTATATTTATAATATACACTATACAGGTATTAGACATACACTGTATATATATATATATAAAAAAATTGTAAAATAGGTACAACTTATAAAAATATCTAATACGAATAGACGAATAGTTGTGTGACGACTGCAAAGCCTAACCGTCATTCTCTCGTATCTGGTATCTAATTTACTATTAACATCCAGCTAATCCGATAAAAACGCGATAAATATCAGATTATTGTGTTCATATTATCGATCGATTACATTTGGCAACGTTGGAAAAAAAACCGAGTATTCTCAATCGTGTTACCAAAAATAACGTTCTCAATCGTATTTTACCGAGTGATTAAAAGCTATTACACTCCTAATTCATAATGCATTATATCTTCGATTAAGTACACGTTATTTATATTTTTAACTTCAACTTTCTAAGTTAAAAGTGAACATACATCACCAATTATAAATAATATATAAACAATTTAAATGTTTTTTTTTTTAAAGTTTATTAAATTTGCTGTATAATATACTGGTCGTAGTAACTTAAGATTATAATTTTAATATTCATAATACGATATTTAATATATAAGTAAATGTTATTATTATATATCCATATTATTCACTTAATAGCAGATGTTAAAATTAAAAATACTAAATAAATTTCCAATCCTTACTTTATTATAATAATAATAACAAAACATTATTGAATAATAGAGAAATTATTGTATGCTGTAATAATTTACATCATTAAATATTTAATTCCAATTTAATGTTCAATTTTATAATTTCTCTAAAGTTTTCTTTTCATATTTAATCATCAAAGCATTATACACGCATAAATAATTGTTTGTGATATCATGTACATGATATATTATAGAATTATTAATGACCAAATTGTAAACATGTTCTTATTAGTTTTAAGAAGCCTAAGATTATTGTTTTTAAAATAATAACGTTTTTAATTTTTTTTTAAGTTTGTTTAACTTTAAATTGATTTAGGTATAAAAAAATAACTGAAAACTAATTTATTTCCTTTTCGTTATTATTAACACATATTAATCATCGTTTATATATTTAAACAAACGTATAAGTAAAAATATAGTTGTACAGTAAAACCTTGATTTCAGAACCGAACCAAAACTTTGACGGATAATCGAGAATATGGTTAGGCGAGCAACAAATATTTTTTGAAACATTCATGCGTATTATTTATTATTTTTCAATCATTGTGACATGTATATTGATACAATTAGATACTATTACTTATTAGCATATTATTTATTTATTTATTTTTAAATTTACTATACATTTATTTAATACTTACAATTACATAATTAACCATTATTGTTCTTTGAAAAAGTCAGTTAATTTTTTTGTTTTAACATATTACGCTAGTTCGTAGAAATTAAAAATTTAATTAAGTAAGAAATTAGATCATAGCTTTTTTGGCTACCATATCTCTAATTATTCGAAGCAATTATAGCTGAGTCGCATCGGCTTCAGTTTTCTGTTCAAACTACTTAAAGTTCTTGGAAAGCATGGATTCTGCTTCAGCGTGTGTGGTTTTTTAAGCTATCCTGTGATAGTATTAAATGAAAGCTCACCATTAATTTTTTTATGAAATTCCATTACCTTCACTTGAATGATAGGTCCTGAAAAAGGCATTCTTTGAGAATGTATTCTAATGAATAACTGATAAATGATGGACTAGGCTGTTCAAGTGATAAGTTTTTCATAGTTTTCTTAACTATCATGTTACCATCAGAATTTTGTAATTTAGAGATACATATGGCTTTTGATTTTATCAGCATATAATTTATATAATTTAGTTGTTCGACTAGCATCGTAAATCGATATATATGTTTACTGCATTTTCCCCCTTCGTAAATGCATAATAATCTCCAATTTTTTAGAGAAATCAAGTACAACACACTCATTACACAGGTTTTAATTAAACAACATGAATCCACTAGATATTGCACTTTTCGTGAAATAATTGGTTACTCCTCACTATTTACTCCGTTCATTGTTTTTTTAAGAGGAAATACACAAACTCAACCCGTATACATCAAAATACATCAATATACAAAACCAGTAATGGTTTTCTAATGTCAACTTTTTAATAAGGGTTTTGTATTTACCTTGAATTATAAAATAAATTGGATTTTCCAATATTGAGATGTTTTTTATTAACAGACAAAACTTGGTTCTAAAAGTAAATGTTTTAATTTTTCTATAAAACCATGTTATCGGATATATTAAAATAGTCTCTGATTCGCATACATCGAAAGCAACCATGACATCTAATAATAAATTCTTAATAAGTCAGAAAGTTGTTCACATAAATCGTTTCACGGTTTTCAATAATTTTATTTCTTGAAAAAAAAAATTTTTTTTATAATTTATATTATTGTACACTCACGTAACGTAATATATTATTTATTCTTGTATCCCATCACATAAAATAATTAGTGACAAGAATTACTTTACTTTTTACGATTAGAGTTGTGTGTAAAGCAAATTAATTACTACCGTTTTTATAAGTGTATAATTAAATTAACTATCCTGTGTAAAGTACGGATCTATATCATTCATATGAATGCAAGCTAATATTTTTACTTCACCTATCTAATTATTTAAATATTAATACTTCATTTCGATTTATTTTATAATAATTATGATTATTATTAAGTTGTTATGATGATTGATATAATTTCATTCTATAAAATATTCAACCTTAATAATACACATTTTTATGAATGTAATTAAACAACTGAAATTATTAAGTTATTAACTAAACGTATAGTTTAAATTTTTAAATTTATTCTTGATTGGAAGTAAATTTTCTTGAACAAATACAAACAAGGGATCAATGAATATATTATAAGTACACATAAGCTTTAGTGGCATAATTATTCACCAAATAATAAAACGTATTAAAGCAAATATTAATTAAATAATAATCAATAATAATAATTACCAATTGTGTAATTACCAAGTAATATAGGATTTCCAAATTTACATATATAATATATATATATATATTCCATTATATTGAAAGTAACGCTCTATTTTAAAATATTTGTCTTTTTTTTTATCAACAGCTCCTGAGAAATAAACTAACTTAAAATGTATACATCATAATCATTAAAAAGTGCAAAATAAGTACTTAGGTTTTTAGTTCTTAAAATGTATTCATACTATTGTTTACAATATTCAAATATTCAAAATCTATGATTAAAACCAATCAGTCCTTGAAGTCAAGATAAAAGTGTATATATATATATATACGTGTGTGTGTGTGTGTGTGTGTGTGAAGTTTTTGTATATATATATGCCTGCACGTGTTTGTTAACCCGTATACTTCGGAATCTGTCGGTGAGTTGAAAGTTGATTTGGCAACTATCCCGTTTTTAAATTAGTCCTTGGGAAGAACGGAAGTCTCGGTTAATTTATTTATCTCGTCAAAGTTTAATCACCGTGGTTTTTTTTATTTTTTTAAGGTCTGGCGATAATAGTTCTAAAATAGTTTTCCGAGTTTTAATCGTAATTATCATACTACTCGATGGTTACCTCTGTTGCTTCCGAAATCGGTCAATTTTTTAAATTGAATTATAATATGGCAATAAAAACGAATGGAATATTTTATCTGATGAATATATACGGATCCCCGCTATTTCTCCTTGGTTATAGTAAAATACCGAGAAAGATATGTCAAATATATATGCAATACTTAATTATATTGAAATATTCAAAGTAAAAATATACCACAGTGTATAATTGAATCTGAATTAATAATTAATACAAAGTTTATATTTTCTGTGTTATCAGGGTAATTGAATAACTAGAATTATTTCTGAAAATTAGTACTAAATTTTTAGTAGAAAAATAATTACTATCGATTTCATTATGAAGTATGGTTTTTTTTATTTGATTCTGACATATATTCATTTACTAATCAATAATGTAAGAAAACCATTTCTGCGATAAAAAAAGCGTCTAAACATTGTTTTTTCCATTAGATTAAAATTTGTTTGAGTTTTTCATATTAAATAATTAACTATTCATTATCTTGTATTTATTTTTAAACATGTCTAACCGTTTTTAAGAAAAATCAAATACATGGTAAAATAAGTGTACTCGTTTAATAAACATATAGTAACGACGTCAATATTATTAATTTGGCAGCAAACAAAAAGCTTCTCATGCGCATAAATGTTCGCACGTTTTCGATATAAATAAATATTGCAAAATGTAATTATTTACTGTTAACTTATGACGAATCAAAAATTTTTTCATAATTGAGCTCTAATTGTTATTTGATATTTGACCAAAAATATTTTATTGTAAATAATGAAAACTTAGAAATAAGTATTTTGGCGTTTAAGCAAAATGCAAAACAATTAATTATAAAAACAGCATCAAATATAAAAATGTAAACCATGAAATTTTATTATTATGAATTTGTATACTACGTATTAAACTGCAGTTACGTATAAAAAAATTTAGTCCTACGGATCGATACTCATAATTCTGTTGTTAAACATTAAGCACCAAAATGTTTAAAGATTACAAACAAATACATACTGTATAATAATATACATATAGTACAATAGAAATTGATGAAGACTCAAAATGCGTGTTGTTCAAAAAAATTATGTATTTACTTGCCATTTAATTTTCAATCTTTAACCATATATTATTATTATAAATATTATTATTCGTGTTTCGTGAACATTTTTAGGTCTTAAACATTAAGTATATAATAAACTGTTGATACACAAATATTAAGTAGTGGTATCATTTTTAACACTGTGTACTCACTATAATATTCGGTTCTCATAGACACTTTTTAGTGACTGTTATGGTTCCGCGAAACCGTTATCGAATACCTAAACTAACTCTACGTTGTTGTTCGAAAGTACGGAAATTTTTATTTTTATTTGCAAATCATGAACACGAATAATAATAATTTACTTATATTTATTTTCGGTCGTCAAGAAATCATCTGTAAAAATGTAAACATTTAAAAAAAATTCGCAGAACGTAACAAACATGAATGTATTCTAAAACTTGACTGAGCGCTATTGTCAATGATGATTATAATTCGTGGTCACGAAAATATGGGTAATATACTATATACCTACTACATATGATTATATACCGAATAGTCGTATTACCAGACATAGGATGTCATGTCATACTTATGATACAGTACCTATTTATTTGTTTGTTCTTTCCATCAGCGTTGTTATTCATAATTTAAATTAATTATAAACATGTGTATTATATAAATAGGTTTTGTCGCAGATTATATTATATTATTTTTATTTATTATAATTTTTAAAGAAAAAACTCGAAATTTTACTTAGTCAATAAATTTAAAGTTCTAACTGATTTTATAAAAAATATTCTACGATTTTTCATTTATTTTATATGTATAATATGCGTAAATTATAGTTACAAATTATTATAAAAATAGTGTGATTTGTAGGAGAAATGTAAATGACACATTTTTTTTTTTATTTTATGCACACGATCACAAGATAAATTAATAACTATGTAATGTATTCAAGAACTCTAACAAGCACCTATCTCCAAACTATATGACTAGATATTTTCTGAAAATAAGTTCAATTGGCATACACCAGTACAGATACTTTGATTGTACTCCTTAATATAAGAAAATAACAATACATAATAAGTTTTAACTTATGAAAACATGTTTTTTCACTTAGACAATATCGTAAAAAAATTAATACATTTAGTTAGGTCAAAAAGATTTTAAACTTTTATGTAAAACTCTGATTTATTTTTTCTGTGTAAATCATTAAAAATCATGAGATGTATATTGTTTGCATTTTACATTACATATTTTTTATTTAAATATTTAATATAATTTAAAATAGGTATTTAGTAGTCAATAAATATGATTTTAAATGTACCTATATAAATTAAACTTAATACAAAACTAAATTAATATCGTGTGTATGTTTTTATACAATTTTGTAGCTTAAACGTTAAAATCATACGTTTGACCTAGACTGCTGCCGTAAAACGTAATTGTCCTTGCTTGCTTTTTTTGGATTTTTAAGGTTCGCATGTTCGAAATGATGTGGGTTCAAGGATGTATGCGTATGTGTGTCTGTGTGTTTATGTAGTGTAGTTGTACTACACTGACCGACTACTGTAGATCGTGACTCTAAAATAATATCATGCTGTTGCCCAAACAAGTGGTTTTTGAGAAGGTAAGCATTTATACGATCACCGAATTATATAGACTTTCATAACTGAAAAAAAAAATGATAAAAGATTAGAAAAAAAAAACCTTGTTTGAAAATAATTAAAATAATTTTTGTACCGTCTATTGAATGATATGTAACTCCAAATTATTTTAAAACATATAACACGAGGTCATTGCTTAAAAAATTGAATAGATCATTAAACATTTAGCACAAAAGGCATTTATATATATCATTTTAATTCAAAATTGGTGGTTTCGAAAAAAAGCATAACATTACATTATACATTAATAACAATAAAATGCTTTTAAGTGAAAACTAATTTTTTATCTATATCGATTTTATTTTATATTGCATTTATTTATACAAAAATTTTAAGGTAATGCATAGATTAACATTAATTTGTATAAAATAAATGATCCACTTGATACATTTTACACTGCATTAGTTTTATAAAATATGAATTTATACTCCTTGTACTAAGGAGGATACAACGACATTCCTACCTTGGTATGGATATAATTGATGAGTGTTTTTATTAAAATATGTGACGCTTGTTTATTATTATTGTTTTTAAACTAATTTTTTTCAAACTTCTTAATTTGAAGTAAATATTTTACTTATTATTATTTTTTTACTTAAAAAACTGTGAATTCAAAAACATTGTTAAAGAAATTATCATTATTTAAGGAGATTTATATCTATTTCATTTACTATAAAGCATTTACCTTAAGCTTTTTGTAACTAACATTAAGAGCTTAAAAAGCTAATTAAAATATTTATATATTATGATAACACTGGAGTATAAATTAAATGGTTTTTATGCAATTTAAAAGCGTATATGACATTACATTTAACAAAAAATATTAATAATTGTATGGTTTGAAAACAAATTACTTCTAATATTTATAAACATATATACATATAACAATTCCCATTTTAGATTATGATTTATACAGATATTAAATTAAATTCTATAAATCCATTATTACTCATGCGTAGTTGAATAAAAAAAATAATTTTCAACTACAATTTTCACGTCAGTAAATTGATTATATTATTGACGTATTTTACATTATATTGGAAATATCCATAAAAAATCATGAAATTAAGTTATTTTATGTGATTATACTTTAAAAAGTATGAATATGTTTAGTCCCTATTTTCGTGAGACCTATAGAAAAAATAAATATTGATTACGTCCATTATCTCAGAAGCTATTACAATAGATATATCTTTTTGGGCTACTCTGTATACATTTTACAAAATTATTTTTATTTATGATTTAATCTTAATTTTGTGTTTAAACACTTGAAAATAATTTTTATTCAAAATAATTAAATATTACTGCTAATCACGCACTATAATAATAATTCAGTAGTTAAGAAATTAGGAATTCTATATTTTTATGCATTTAAAAAGCAAGGTTCTCGTGTAATCAAATACATCAGATAGTTTATTTGAAAGTTGTAAATAAATAATATTTCTGTAATCATATAGTTAAAAAAATGTATCAAACTGTTAACTATTACCAGAATTTTAAATATAACTATCAATGGATATCAATAATATATAATCGAAAAGTATTTAATTAAATACTATGTACACTTGACTCTATATGTTTGACGGGTATTGTATATAAATATTTATTCGTTCAGGTTATTTTGTAAATCACAAATCATCATAATAATTTTTATTCATGTATTTATAATTAAATAAGGTTTGCTTGTTCTTGTAACATTTCTAATTTCTGGTTTTTATTCTCGATATTTGTACAGAAATAATAGTTAAATTCATAATTCATATGAAATTATTTCTTTTAGAATGGAATCTTTATAATTATAATTTGCTGTCAATTCTTGTTTATGATTTCTTATGATCCAACACATAAAATGCATAATAAATCTTTTTTCTTCGAATGGAATTTGATAACTTAATGATTTATTGCTCGATTTCAATGTCATTATAAATATACGACAGCATGAATTATAATGTATATTCATAGAATATTGTGTTTCAGTATAATTTTTTCGAGTACTATTCTGTCTATAAAGCCGTTGTCAATATCTTGTTACATAAAATAAGTAAAAACAAAATTCCCATAATGGTTTTATATTCCTGTATTTTATAAACGCTGAGAATAATATATAGACTAAGGCTACATGTATTTATATCATTTATAACTAACACAGTGCGATGAGAGTTTGTATTATAAACCAACGGTTCAAAATGTCTAAGATGTAAACATTATAACATTACAACGTGATACGTATATGCACATATAATAATGATAACAGTAATTTATGTTTACGCTTATTATTGTAGGATAACCTAGGAGTAGCGATCAAATTGAAGACATACGTTAAACATTAATACGAATAAGTATACTTGGATGTTGTCATATATCAATATATTGTATTAACACAACACGAGTCTCTATTATAAAGCGTTCGACGTTGTCTAATAATAATCGGGTCACAGGTTGAACATAATATAATATACAGATAATCCTATGTAATAATGATATTAAGTAGAATAATAATCATTATATCGTTGTCGCCATAATTTAGTATTGTTTGTGCTATACCTAATTACTACTACTATTAATACAACTACTACTACTAATACTACTACCACAGCTATTCTTTCTAGGTAGTACTACAGCTACCACTATACTAATATAATCATAATAATAATTAAGATAGTACTAGCAATAATAATTATCATCTTCGACAGCGTGTTATCCCAGAGTATACACAGTTGTGACGGTGAAAACCTATTAATTAATACACGTTACGTAACCTCGATGTAAAATGGCGTAACACGCCCTGCAAACGTCTCCTGGCGTGATTGATATCCTTTTACATACACCCGCTAAGCGCTACTACGGATGCATAGTCGATATGGGACGCTCGGCCGTGGTGAGGGGGGAAGGGAATGGTGGTGCTCAAATTCAAATTCAATAGTTCGTCTCAACCACGTCGTAGAAACGTCCGTTACCCGAATAAAATAATAATCGATTTTGGGGTACACGCAAAACAAGTCAATTAAATATCGTGTCAACAATGTGACGGGCCCTGTGCCCCGCGACGTGTTGGCAGAATATCGTAGACGTAAATGTACGCTTCTTTGAAAGTACAGAACGTATCTAAAGCTTCCTCTGTGGTATCTAAGCCATCTGAGAATGTTGTGCGTATGATATTGACCCGCGCCGTGCGGTGCTATGCGTATCATTTTATGCGTTGTCCACTATGCGCGTTCTCGTATGTTTACGAAATGAAAAGCAAACGAAGATTAGTAATTACGTTAAAACTTAATTCTCGCACTAACAGAAAAATATATACAAAAAACAATAAATTACGGCTACGTGTTGGGGGTCGGCTCAAAGTTGAATTTACGCAAATCTCATTGTTCAGTCCAGCACACGCGTATTAAACTGCTGATTTGGCAAAACGAGCACAGGCGTCAATATAGCACACACACATTATGACCACGTGTTCCGTACTAGCATTGTTGTTTTATGTTTATGTTCTGCACAACGTATACTCGTACGTAACAGTATTTTAGGAATGCTTCTAAAGGATATTAACCTGAGTAGCTGAGTTATATAAAAAGATTTTTTTACTCGTTGAACGTCTTGTAACGCGGTTTATAGCACATTTAACATGTAAGTAACGTACAACAGGTATAACTCCCGAATACCTATATATTCATGAAGGCATTATTAAAAACGTAAACAAGTATTATTTTTGTAAATCAAACATATAATTACCATATGATGTTCAATCGCTTTAATTCTTGTCGTGTAACTCATTAAATAAGTATGAGTGATTCAGTTTTTAGTTAAAAGTTCTAAGTTACTTCATACATCCATACAACTACTGTATTAAAATTTCTTTTAAAAGTATAAATATTATATTATCAACTATGTTCCTCGATGCATAACATAAATATATACTCATATAGACAACATTAATCAAACAAATAATAATAGTTAAATGCAATTATAGTCTAATTATAAAACAATATTGTTTGTTTGTATACTTTATGAGATGAATGGAGGATTAATAAAAAAAATAAAACACCTATATTACTTATAATATTTTACAAAAAATAACAAATTCGGTTGCAATAAATATTATTAACTATCAACACAAAATTATAGCTAGAGCATTATAAAAATAATTTTGAAAATCTGTCTTTTAAGTATCATAATTAAAGCCAGGATTTTTATGTAAAAAATGTTATTGAAAATGTATATATTTATAAAGACGAAAATTCAAAAACATACAAAAAATATGCGAAAAAAATCATTACAAATATATTACATCGTATAAACTATTTCAATTTAATATTATTTACAAATTATGAAATAATCAATTAAATTAATAAATAAAAATTAATTAATAACAAAATATATTAAGTTTGGAACAAATACCAACACGAAGTTTTCTTTAATTTACAGTTGAATTTTCATTTTTGAAAATGCCAGCAACCATGTGTACAAGCTTAAGTTGCGGAACTCGCAATGCTGCGAGTCAATGATATACAAGAGCAAGTCAAACTGACGAGCAACACGAAGCGCGGAATGAAGTTGAACGGAATCGATGGAATCGAAATCAACAACATAGAAATATGAACGTGAAAGTTGAAACTGAGTAATTGACATTTATCAGATTGAACAAGGCAAAATTGTGTTCTGAAGAATACATTTATCTACGGGATGCCAATAATGGTGGTAAAAATGCACAGAATTAGGTAGAACAACTATTCTCCCAGAAACATACGTCGGAGATCCGCGACGTATGCATGAATACGCTCAAGATACTATATCGTATGTACGTCATTGGGTTTGTTTATAACATTCACATGCAATTCACAGTGGACAAAAATTAGACAAGAATTATTTCTTGGCCAATCACCCATTGGTCGCTACTACATTACCGCGAAGGTTTTCAAAATAAAGTTAAAATAACTAATGGACTTCATTGTTAAGCATCGCGTATTCGGTTAGACTGTTAGATGTATTCAGTCTAGTGGCAAAAACGCGGATTGTCACAGCACACATTCTCATTTAGTTGGTAGAGAGGATAAAATCGAATGAAATCGACGATGTGATATCTTCGGAAATTCTCTATAGTGATGAAGATTCATTTTTACATGAAATTGTTACAAAAAATGTGATTCATGGTCCCTGTGGAATATTAAATTCAAATTCCCCGGGTATGGTTGATCAAAAATATTCAAAATGTTTTCCAAGATAATAAGAAGTAGAAACTATTAGTTAGAATGATGGTTATCCACTTTATCGCCGGCGATCCACTGATGACAACGAAAGGTCAATAATAGTCAAAGTAAATCAGCTGGTACCTAATTGAAGTTGAGTTGGGTTGTTCCGTTTTCTCCTTTACTCTCAAAAACATTTAAAGCATACATAAATGTTGAATTCTGCGAGTACGTAAACAATGGTAGTGACATGGCAAAGTTGCTGCTGAAAATTCAAACGATGGATCACTCATTTTCAAATGTAATGCTATGTCAGTAGTAACGAGGTGATGTAGCATATTTTTTCATTTCTAGTGAATGAAAAACACCCCACTGAAGTTCTTTTGGCTGGAGATCTGGAAAATGATCAAAGGTTGTACTTTACAACGGAAAACGTATTACAACGAGTTAAGAGGCCAGTATCCACGATATTGACCAGCTTCTTTGAAATGTGCCAGAATGATGGATTTGCTAGAACACTGCTTAAATCCGAAATGCCACGATATTATACCTAGAATCAATCGTTAAAGAAATGTCAACGATGGAAACAAGAACAGCCAGTTCTAAGTTACCCTTAAGTATTTTCCACTAATGCACTAGGACGTCTTTACACAGTCCATCCCAACCAAGACGAGTGTTTTTATTTGCATTTACTGTTAGTCGATGTTCGTGGCCCAACATCATTCCAACATCTACGAACTGTAGTTGGAGTATTGTGCGACATATGCAGAAAAGCCTGTTAACTTGGGATTGCTAGAGAATGACACTCATTGGAACCAAACACTCGAAGATGATGTGATTCCGTCAAATGCTAAACAAATACGAACATTTTATATACATGCTTCCCACCAACACCGATTGATTTGCGTCTTAGAACATCAAATGCAAATTTGCAAATTAACGATGAAATGTACATTGAAGCCAGTGGCGTATCCTGGATTCATTTAACGGGGGTGTTTTAAAATTTAATAGACTTATGGTAAGTGGGGGGCTCTGCCCCTCCCCTGTATTAAATTAATAAATACCATGTATTTATATAAATTATTATATAACTGAAAATTATTATACTAAGACAGTATATATAAAGTATATGTAAAATCTACAAGTTGTATACAACGTTTATTCAAACTATACTATAAACTTGCAATTTGGTGAAATACAATAAAATACGGTCGATGGGTGGGGAGGATGTGTTTTAATACCAAAATCACTCCCCTAAATAAACCCCTGAATTAAGAATTCATTTTAATTGAATACATGTGCTTGATGCTTACTAAGAAAGAATTAATACATTAGGAATGACAGCGTCCAATCGCCCATTGCACGACGAATTTAATCAAGAGTTGAGACGAGAAAACCCAATATGATTCCAAGACATTAAAAGAAATTGCTCTATGAAACATTCCTCTTTTAAATGAGCAACAAAAATATGCATACGATATGCTAATGAAAGCAGTGAACGATGGAACTGGCGGATTTTTTATCTTTAATGCTTCCGGGAGGACTGGGAAAAAGTTTTTAATATCATTGATTTTGATAACGAGTCGATCGCAAAATGGTATCGTACCTACACTTACTTCATCAGGTATTTCAGCTATGTTGATAAAAGGCAGTCGAACAGCTCATTCTGTACTCAAGTTACCATTGAACATACAAATAAATGAAACATCAACTCGGAATCTTTCGAGAAATTCTACGATGGTGTTGCAGCAGAGCAAATTAATAGTTTGAGATCAGTGCACGATGGCATACAAAAAATCTTTGGAAGTATTAGATAGCATGCTGCGAGGTTTACGAAAGAAACAAAACCATTTTGGTGATGCAATGATTTTATTGGCAGGCGATTTTCGCTGAACACTACCAGTAATACTACGTTAATCAACGCTAGCCAACGAACTTAACGCATGTTTGAAGTCATCAGTTTTAATAAAAGACGTTAAGACGCTCAAAATAAATATGAACATGCGAATCGAATTGCAGAACGGCCAATCTGAAGAAGTTTTTTCCAAACAATCGCTCAATACTGGTAATGGCAAAATACCTGTTGACTTATCGACTGTATACATCATATTTACTACTAATTTTTGTCTCTATACTGAAACCGAGACCGAACTCATCGAGAAAGTTTTCCCAAACATAGCTCAAAATTACAAAGATCATGTATGGTTGAGCGAAAGAGTTATATTAGCTGCACAAAACGTTGATGTCAACGAAATTAATTTTCAGATTCAAAATAAGATGGCTGGCAAATTAATGACATCTATCTAACGGAGTTTTTAAATTTTCTGGAATTTCTTGGATTACCACCTCATAATCTACAATTAAAAATCGGATCTGTAATTATTGCGGAATATAGACCAACCACGTCTTTGTAATGGCACCCAAATAGCGGTGAAGAAATGAATGAACAACGTCATCTTAGCTACAATTTTTAAAGGAAAGTACAAAGGCAAAGAAATTTTGATTCCACGGATTCCTTTGATTCCGAACGACATGTCATTCGACTTTAAACGGTTGAAATTTCCCGTGCGGCTAGCATTTGCAATGTCAATAAATAAATCTCAAGGACAGTCGCTAAGTGTTTGTGGCATTAATTATGAAAATCCATGTTTTTCGCATGGCCAATTACGAGTATATGATGCCTGTTTCCATGTTGGAATACCAACAAAACTATTTATATATGCGCAAGAAAAAAAAAATAAAAATGTTGTATATCATAAGGCATTAGAATACCAGTAATAAACATTTTTTTTGAAATATTTTTTTTTATTAATTATACCAATTCGAATTCAATATTCATAGTTAAGACAGGACAACGTCTGTTGGATCAGCTAGTTATTTATAAATTATACATTTTTCATGCAATTATATAGAAATATGCAAAAACAAAAACTTTCTATAAAAATCTATACAGTGCGAGACGCCGACTCTTGTAATCAAAATTAATCTAGGTGAATTGTATAAGAATATACATTTCGTTAAAAATCTGGCCTTAATCATAAGTAGGACTACGATATCATACATTATTACATACATATAAAAGTAAAGAAAAAGTGAAATAAAATACAAAATAAGATATAATTTAAACTTAAACTTTACGACGTTGGTCACATCTCAAAATTTCATAGCGGATTCACGTGGTGCTTTAATTCGCATGATTATTAGGTAAACAATTTGAATATTCATGATTTTGGTGAAGGAACCATAGCTATTTTACATATATATATATACATATATAACCGTGGTTTCTTGTTTATGGATGGAATGATTTGGTGAGATATTTTATTTTGAAGTACAACCTTTACTCAATCCTTAAAAAGAAAAATTAAAAACTTTTAAATACACTTGGCCACGACTGATAGGTGTCCAGATTGGAAGTGATCTAAAACTACTTCACTATCGATTTGTGAGTGTATTTTCTATGCATATATATACTGAAGAATATGTGTATACAACACCAATCGATGATGGTTGCAACTAGGGCTCACGGAACTCTATGTTAAATATAATATAAGCTATGTATTTCACTCACTCTGTAGGCAGCATACATAGGTCGATGAGTATACAACGCAGTTAGATCTGCACGCAATGTGTTAATCACAGAAAGTAGGTACCATTTTTTTTTTCTTCTTTAAGCACTAATATTTTGTTACAATTAATTGCTAATGAAATTTGTGTGCACATATTATAGTTTTAAGTTTTTTGTAAAATTAAATTCTATAAATTACTTTTTCGTTGATTTCATTTTTGTTGATCTTTATTATTTTTTCAGTTAATTAAAATACACTTCCTCCTAACATACGTTCCCAGAATATATTTTACCCCAACGGTTGTACATATACGGAACGAATCCTAAAAATAACCCGACCTGCGCCTATATGGTGATCAAATAAATATTCTTTGTTGTTTTAAAATCGAATATACCTGACCAACGTAAGTGTTTAGTGTCTGGTAAGAGAAAACCAGTCTACGTGCAATCTTAAATATCCTACGCAGTCACACGTTACAAAGTTTACTCAAACAATGAATACATTTTTTTTTTATCAAAGTAAAAAATATCCCAGTGACATAAATACATAATATACCACGTTGTGCGTTTCCAGAGTAAAATTCTCACTTCTCCCTCTTCTCCCGTATCATACGGGCAAGTATGCGTAATAAAATTAAAAAAAAACCATCATTTAATATGCCTACGCATCTGACGAGGTCAAATTGTCATCAGAACTTAATAATAAAAGTATAACAATATACGATTACCCATACATTATACTGTAATGGAATTATTGAAATAAATCGAATTTTTTTTATTTATTTTGTATGTTCACGGACGACAGTCATGTTACTACTAAGAACATGGGCAATATACTGCGTGTTAAAACCACAACCATCTTTTGACGAAAGGACCTTCCTCACGAAGGTTTTAGGAATAATATTTTTTTCATCCCAACCAATAAAGCTTATACTAAAGACACACAATGGCTTACGAGTCTAACAACATTACATAAGTTATTTAATTTTAGACGATTTGCATTTGTCGTATAATAATTAAAGTGTATTTTCATTTCTCGCGTTAATCGGATGGCATTATATAAACAAATAATATTAATCAACGACACTGAAAATTTGAATTCATAGTGTTGGAATACATAAAACTTAATAGTCGTGTTTACCGATTCATTATTAAAAAAATAAATAAATAAATACTTGAACAAAAATAAGAGTTTGTTGAAAACTTTTTTTTCCATAATCCCAAGTACATTCAAACAAAAAAAAAAAATACTATGCTCTTATCATTTAACAGTAGTAATCTAATCAATGCGCAAAAATCTATCCTTTAACTCAGAGATCTTTGACATTTCAGAAAATAACTATATTCAAAATGTTAAGGTAGTGGTGATGAACATCTAAATGTATTAAAGATATTATATTAGAGTATATACTAAGAAAATTGTATTATTAAATTTGATTAAAAAAAAAGAAGAGAGAGAGCAGGTAAAATATAAGTTTATAGTGATATTTTTAATCGTGATCGACGGGTTGGCAACCTTTACTCTAATTAAGCTATTTTAACTTTTGTAACGTGGTCAGGGATGACCAGTTAAATATATGATATTCAAGGAAGGTTTTCTAGTCCTTGTGAATATATTATTCCGTAGCTCGGGAGCATAAAAGGAAAGATCTTGATATTAAAAATAAATGTAGATTGATTTAGTTTAGTTATTATTATTTAATATACATATATAAATAAGACTTACGGACTATGGACTACATCAAGACAATATGGAGTTCAGCTACATCGAAAGAACGTCGTGGCAGAACTGCTGCGACTTAATGTAATATCGTAAACATGTAAATTAATGTGATGTCTACTCAGCAATATCCATATTACATGAGTAGACATTAATAATATGTAACAATCTTTACACTTTCAAAAACGATTTTATACATAATTGAATAACTGAAAAAATTTAAAATTTAACTATCCTAAATAGAAGGGTAGACAAAAAGCAAATTCAATAATTTTAGCTTCTGAGAATATATCTATTACTAATTAATACATAATAATTAATAATATAATACTTAAAATATGTGTACAAATAATAACAAACTTGAATAATTGAAAAAATTTAAAATTTAACTATCCTAAATAGAAGGGTAGACAAAAAGCAAATTCAACAATTTTAACTTCGGAGAATATATCTATTACTAATTAATACATATTAATTAATAATATAATACTTAAAATATGTTTACAAATAATAACATTATTAATTTGATTATCTTCAATATGTAGGTGTTAACTTTGTTCACAAAAATATACAAGTGATTTTTTAGTAACGTGTCAAAGAAATTTGACTGAAGCTTTAATCAATGATGTTGAGTATAATTGATTGATACGTTATGTTTGAGATTTGGCATTAATAATAATTTAATAAACAATGTCATTACATTTAGCATTCAATTGTTAAATCAGATAATTTATTTCCTTTCTGTTTATTTGATTTATGTTTAACGTCAAAGATTATAATGTATTGTTATTTAATTATGCATAAAATAAATATTTTATAAATTTAAAATTTAAATTTTTATAATTATTTAAATAATTTTCTATACTCGTTTGCTTGTGATTAATATTTTCTTTAACAGAATTTATTAATATAATTATTTATTTCTATGTGTATGTATCATTATATTTATAAAATATTAATTTTCAATATCAATTTGATAATTTGATTTTTTAAATGTAATAATTCAACAAATTTATTTTTCGAATGCATCTCATCATCTTCGACGTAACTTTTAACTCAATAGTAATTTAAACAGTTTTTCCATTTGAAAAATAAACGCAATTTTTTAAAAGTCTAATTCTTTTTAAAAAAAAATTATACTTGCAACATAAATATGTTTTAAGTTTACATGCATTTGTCACTACATAAGTAATAATTAAAATCTAAATGTTGCAATAAGGGTCATAAGAAAAATGTTAATTCAGCGCTTGTATTTTCATATATATTTCTGATAAACATAAACATTTACACGTCATATTTTAAGTACACATAACAAAAATATATTTTTGATGCGAGTATGACGTACCTATACGTTTTATATTTAAATAGTTAAATTATTTCGAGTATGCGTTTGTGTTTTCATTCGTAGCAGACAAATTCAAAACCACGAATTTTGCACGAAAACTATTTCGATATAACGTATTGTTATCCACTCTAATCAATCAATCACAGTGTCAATAAAAGATGGGACCGTATTATCATTTATTATTCGCTTCAACTCTGACCACAATCTAAAAAAAAGAATCCCTATCACTATGGAAACTCATATTAACTGTTATGTACGTCTGAAAAACCTTAATCATATGTAATTTACTTAACGATTCGATAAGATCTTTGATGTAATGAAAGTCTATAAATATTTGAGATTTGTACGATAAATATTTTCGATTTTCAGGTACTTGAACTCAGTACCAGAACTTCGCGGTATAGTTCAGTAAATTGTACATGTGATTACTAGAATTCCTTTTTTATTTTTGTTCATGTAACTGCATATACATATAATATTCGATTATAATAAACGACAAATCTTATGAAGCGTTTTAAGATATAAACGTAACACTACATTATATTACATTATATTACGATGAAATAATTATGCCAACAAAAGTTAACAGCATTTGATAAAAATCAACTGGACTGTAATTTTTAAAATAATTGGTTCATTAAATTTAAACATAATATTATTACTTATAAAAGTCGAATTAATTTATCTTCTTTAAATTTGTTCCTTTTGAGTTCTTTATCAAAATGTATTTGATACAAAATCAAGTAACTTTGATTACGTACTATATCTATACAACAAACTGATATGAAAATATACTTTCTCCAATATTTTTGTCTCTTTGATTTATTAATTACATTAATTGCTGTTCACATTATATTTATTATTTGCGATACAATTAACTTCAAACTTAATACTTGAAAATATTTAATTAAAAACTGCAATTCAATTGAATGACCTTCATTAGATTACTGTATTAATGTACTATACATGCTCTTAAATATATTATTATAAATACTTTTACAATTTTTTTATGTAAAATCAACTGCACACGAATTGCGTCCCAAAATACAAAAATATACATCGCGATATCCGAGTTGCGTCCGCAATATTTGCACAACACACCCGAGTTACATCCGCGATTTTCTCGCGACATGTAATATATATCATTTATGCATGGGGATAAATTTTTGTTTGCCAATTTTTTAAAAAAGTCATGTTATAATTTTATTTTTAAACTCAGTCATAATGTTTTTAAATAATTCTTCTTTTTGATCATTATTTATTAATATATATATAGGTAAATAGTATTATATAAGCTGCAATATTACATAGTGAATGGTGTATGCCGATAATGTCGAAAACTAAAAGTGTACCTATAAGACTTTATAGAGTTTAATAAGTTTTATAATTATATAATATTTCAATGTCTTTATAATTTATACAATTACATCTGACTGAAATTGGTAAAAACATGCAAATTAGTGTTATAAATTTATTGTTTTAATCAAACATTTAAATACTAAAGGTCCAATAGATATATAATACATTATTTGATATTTGTTGTAGTAATAATTATTTTTTATTAAGCTGTTTATTATCGTTATTTTTTTTATTGATTTTAGCTTTTGGCAGTAGTTTCGCTAGTGTTGGTATACATATAAAGATTATTAATACCCGGCTTCATCTATCATTAAAATTGTTAAATTATTTGACTGTTTGAATGTTGGTGTTGTTTTATGTTTTAAAGAAATCAATTATTAAGTATTAAATTAAAGACCAAAAAAATAACATTTTTCATTTTTAACCACTATTACCATTTTTTCAAATTTAGGAAAATGAGTTACTGTGTATGTATACTTCACACATGTGCAGTTTTTTTTTTGTGTAAACCTATCATACCTGTTAACTTCAATATGTATATAATAAAAAATAATAATTTATGAAAACAATTTCATAATAAAACTTCTCTATAAAGTAGATTTGATGTATTTCCTATTGGTGCCAAAATAACTAAATTTGTGAGCATACTGAATTTGGAACATATCATATAAAATTGTCCATGTGAAAAATAATCTTTTCTTCTATTAATTCCTACAATTTTCTATGTTTGACCTTATAATTTATTTATTGTCAAAGCAAAACATACTTTGGCAGGTAATTGCATTCTCTTAAATTTGAATAGATAATCTGATGATATCATTAGTATGCGATGAATAAAAACTAATTAACCTTTTGCTGATCCACTAATAATTTCAGCTTCTATCAGATTTTTTTGAATACCAGTAATACTTAGACGTGTCTTATTGCACAATTTTGGTGAGCTAAGATTTCTTAGAAGCATTATAGGAGTACCAAATTTAATGCTAATAAATATGGTGGAAATCCAGAAGTGTTGAGTGAATTGAGAAATTCAACTGGATAATTAACTGCATCATCTAATCCCAGTAATGAATTCATTGATCCGTATCCCATATTTTTTGCTTGGAAAGATTCCAATAGTATTTTGTCTATAATTCTTAAAAAAAAAAAAAAAAATAAACAAGGAATAAAATCATTCTTTGAATGTTTTTCGTGATATTTTTTAGTATTAACTAATACAGAATTTAATAAATTGCGATCACCGTTTCAATTGTTTATTACTACATATTAGATGTAATATCGAATCCCACAACTTTTATTAATTGACGAATTGAATCAGAGTTTGGCTGTTTGCAATCTGCAAACAAATATTAAACTCAATAACCTATAATACATAACTTTCATGAATATTAAATATAAAATCAGTTATATCACTGGGTCTGTATCAAATTCTCGGAGATTGTGATATTTTCAATTAACCCGAATACATTTTCACGAGTTCGATGCTACTGCATATTAATCTAATTTATTTGTTCATAAAACTTATGACAAAAAGTAACCTAAGGTCCATATTATTTCAAGTAAATAATTTTATGCTATGTATATTTAAACTTTACATAAAATATTTAAGAATAACTCATATTTTTGTTCGTAAATCATATTAAATCTTTTTATTTACGGAATATTCAATGGACATAATAATAATTTAATTTTCAAATAAACGAGTACACGTAAATATATCTATTTTATAATAACCATACCAATAACGTAACCATTTTTATCGGTTTGGTACCCAATTGTAAAATATACGTATTTATTATTTGATAGTAACAAATTAAATAATAACAAAAATTAAAAACTAAACTCTTAAACAATAATATTTTTCACTGTACGTTCTATACTATAATACCACGGATTGTATGTCTGCATGTATATATATATATATATATAATTATGTGACTTATCTAAAATTACAATATTTTCTTGAATGATATGTTCACTACCCGCGTATAAGAGTAAATATTCGACAAGTAGTGCTTAAGCAGACGTGAAATGTCTTGTAAGTTTAAAACCCTTGAAATATTAAAGATTAAAAAACTACTTAAAAAAAAACTTATTATTATTTGAATGCTGTACTATGTAGTTAAAAAGAGTTAGTGTGTATATACGTTACCAAATCCTCGATAATCCGAAGTAATATTTTTCTGATTTTGTGCATTCTTACGACTTATACATGTATTTAAAAAAAATATCATGACACACGAATCGGTTTAAATACACTGTACATAAAGCCTTCTATTCGAAATATTGACGACAGATACAAAAATCCATAGTAAAACTAATACATTTTTCGCTTTACACAAAATCTAAAAAAAATGAAAGTTCCTTCATTCATCAATAGCTTACCATAACGTATGGTTAAATTTTTCAAAATTATATTAAAATAATATATAATTCACAAACGACGATTTTAGTATGAGTATTGAACTGAAATCTCATTTATGATAAGTAACCAAATTAAAATATTTAGTTTATTAAACGGATTTTTAAAATTAAGTCAAAACCAATTTCCTAAATTAATTATTTTTTTCAACCTAAATCGGTTTTAAGTAAATAAATATTTTTTCTAAGAAAGTAAATAGAAAAATATATTTTTGGGTCCCCCTCATATCTTATTCGCTGCACCACGTCATAATCATACCTTATCATCATTTCCTATCGTAAACTACCGTCATTATAACCTACCTCAACCTAATTTCACCACCACCACTACTTATTATACAATCTTAATTTTTTCTTAGTCTTAAGTTCGTATTACATTTTTTTCCAATTTCCTTCGCCGTCATTCCACTACTATCTATAATCTATATACAGCAACTTGTTAATTATTTTATTAAATATTATAATTTAATAAACTTATATCATAAATTCTGATCTCTATGGACTTACTGTACTCAAGTACGTAAGAGTGATTATTATAAGAATTATACCATTCACAAATAATCATAAGCGTTTAAAATTGACTAAATTAATCTTGACAACATGCGATAAATATCTGTTCGAGAAATGATTTATCTGAAAATTATTTATTCTCCAAGGAAACACTGAATTTAAATGTTAATCATAATATTACCTAATGCAGTGTGTAGGTGCTAAACCAGAATGGAAACAGATTATGCTTTCTTTATTTAACTATGGCTATAAGTAAGGTGTATGGTTCCTTATGCATTTGAATAATGTAATAAAAATATCATGGTAATTTTAAAAGTTTAAAGATAGATAAGAAAATACAGTGGAACCTCGATAACTCGAATCGGCAAAAAAAAATTCGAGTTACCGAAAATATTTTCTTATTTAAAACACAAAGAGTTCATTTTATAATTTTATTTATTTATATGTTTATTAATAAATGTATAATGTATGTAGGTATGTATATATTATGTATATATATATATTATCTTATAAATTCGAGTAATAACCCAAAATTCGACTAAAAATATTTCGACTTATAGAGAAATTCGAGTCAGCAAAATTTAAATTATCGAGAAAACTTATCACACTTATCATATATTGTAAGGCCGGGGCCAAGGTATTCCTTCGAATTATCGAAAATTCGACTTATAGAGGTTCGAGTTATCGAGGTTCCTCTGTATATTGGATGGATAATTTTATTTTTTACAAATTTAAATACAACGTACACTAATATGAAATAAGATAAATGTTGCCAAGTATAATCATAGATTCATCAAACAATAGTTTATACTTTCACTAACACTATTTACATGCGAGTAGGTATACTTGCCCTTCGTAGGTCAACATTTAAATTTGTGTTTGATACATTGATTGAAGATAAGTTATAAAATGACACATTAATATAATATTTTAATGAACTAAAACTGACATGTATCCTTACTCTATTTAAACAGAAAAGAAAAAAATTATTCTTATCGCATTTGAACAGAAAGGGAAAATATAGTTAGTTCTAGTATAGTAAATATAGTTATCTACCCATACATAATCGATTCAAAAATACCTTTGAGTAGAAAAATGGATTTTGAAACAAAAATGGTCGCTTTCACTTGAAAAAAATGTCTACGTATGATGTCAATAAAATAACATTTCATGTTTTTGTTTAGTTAAGTATAGTTATCTTCTTGGACGTAAAAAACTCTAATAAATAAATTATTCCTAATGTCTTAGTTGCTATTAATGTAATAATATATTCTACGAAATAATAAGACACTAATTTAATATATAGTATAAGGTGTGTAGGCTACTGATTTATATTTTGATGTAATGTATTATATATACTAATTTTAACCTTTTTTCAGGTAATACTTCAAACATCAAAAAGAACGTACACTCAAACAAATATAATATACACGTATGTATGTTTGTATTATTTAAATTGACTCTTGTTTTGATGGATCGAATAAAAAAAATTACTCGCAATATAAACACAGATGTGAAAAGTTAAAATCGAAACTAGTGAAAAACGTAACGACAGTAATAAAAACGACAAAATAATGAACGGTGACGTACTGTTTCCGGGTCTTTCTCGTCTTATATACAGCAGTGGCTTTGGGAGAAGATAAAGCTATGTTCAGACCTGAATTTTTTTAGAAAAAAACTATACTATTCTATATTCGGAAAAAAAATAAGATTTGATATTAAAAACATGTTAGGTTTGTATTGTATGTAGAGTACGTAGAGCAAAGTAATTATTATTGAAATATATGTACAGTAGTCGCCGTTTGTAGAACTTACTATGAGATCAGATAATTTAAGTTTCTTTACCAAATGAGTCCATAAATGAAAAACACAAAAAAAAAATAATACACATATTTTCTTCCGATAAATTTAATATAATTAAAAATATTTATTGAGATTTTGACTACAGTTATACAAAAATAAGTTAACCTATTTATATTAGACTTGTATTGACCTATATGTATAATTATAACATAATGATTAAACATAAATTATATAATGTATAATAATAATAAAATTGGTAAATTGAATAGAAAATTATAATTTAAATATGTATCTATTTGTATATTACATAATGATGATACATACCATTAATTATTGATAGATTTATGTATCCAATTATTAATTATCTAATTGTCAAATGATCCCATTAACCGATGTAGTGATTCTAATAGACGGATTTTCAGTATAGGTGCAAATTGGAGGACAACTTATTTCGAGTCCAATAGGCAAATGCGATGTTAACTGTGTGTCCAATTAGCGGCCACCGCTATATATTATAATATATTTTGACGCATTGAATTTGAAGTATAAATAGTTAGTTTTTAAATTTTATCTAACATTTTGTTATGTATGCCCTCTCTATTTTAGTTCCCAAAGCCGTCCCATCATATATATTGTGAACGCACATACATACATCTAAAATGATATTATACATTTCGTGAGACAATTAATAATTATTCCTATCGATTGTTATTGCATTATGATCATTTCCATTAACGTGGATTATTATAAAATTGGAGTCTCGTATCCCATCGTATACTCAGCTGCGTGTGCTCATCAAACTAAAAAGAGATAGACAGTGGCGGTGGCGGTCAACTACTCTATTTGTTAAGGAAATTAGGTCACGTCCGTCTGGTCTCACTCGTTGTATACTCATAACCACGACGGACGTAGTTGGGATGAACGCAACATCATTTTCAGTTGCTATGAAATATATTTTTAGATCGTCTTAAGGACGAGCATAAAATACGCCAAAAATTTGTTTTTATTTTTACACAGAAACATGACTACGTCTTAATAACCACTAATCGCATTTACACTATCAATGCACAAACGAATAATCTATCGAATTAAGCGTAGCGTATACAATGTAAACGGTTTATAGTTTTCATCGACATGGTTTCTTCTCATCATTTTTAATTGAATATATTTGTTTAACATTATATTCGTAATTAAATTCCTGTTTCCAACATTTTTATGAACATAAGTGAAAAATATAGTTAATTAATTAACCAACGCTAATTTTCAGTCCAAATTCGTATTTTAAAAATCTTTATATCGCATCAATATCAATTAATATTGGTTTTGAAATTTGACAGTTTTATATTGTAAATTTTTTAAATTAATTAATACATTGCACTTTGGATTGTTACAGATAGCTAATTACAATGCTGATAATGCAAAACATATTTTTCCAATACATCTTGTTCGATAGATTTTGGGATTAAAATAATTTTTTCGCTTCGCACATTTAAATCTACGACAACTTTATCTAGTAAATTCACTTTTTATAAAACAACGATAAATGAGTATATTTTAAAGAGTAAATAAATAATTTTAATCATTCTGTAAATTATAAAACAATAATTACACTTGTTTAGATTTTTTCACCTTTCTTTTTTAATAACGGTAGTACTTTAAACTTATATGTTTTAAATATAACCGTTATACTCAATAATTCTTCAGTGATAAATTATCAATATTATACTAATGATACGTAATATTATACTAAATTTAAATATTTCAAAGTATATCATTTTGAACAATATAACGTCTAACCACTCGATCACATTATTATTTCCAATATTAATTCTTTGGTATAAATGTATGCAGTACATTTCGTATTATAACCAATTGTAGATCTCAAATGCCTTAAATTTAAATACATGTGATTTTTTATATCAAGATGGTTATTAAAGAAACCAATGTATATGTAAATTTATAAAAATAAAAATAAATATTATTACATACAATAATAAATAATAGAGAATCCACATATTAATTCACGGATTATAAACAACTAGCTAGTATATTACATAGATACCTTGACGGAAAGACCCCTATATTTATTGTCATACTAAAAAAATTTAATTCTAAAAACTATATTAAATTGTAATTACTCGATATGTTCATACGTACGTTCATTGTACTGTATTTACCTCTCTCGTTTTACATATTTTAGATAAAAATAATGATAGTTCAGTTATTAGACGTTTTTGTTCAATATTACATTATTTTAAATATTGTTGCTCTTGCCAATGACATTATTAATAATCAACACTCCTAGTTGAAACACTTTCTAAAATAACATTAATTTTAATCTATCTTGCTGAAAATCAGACCTCATTATTAAAAACTTCCACAGATAACAAAAATTAAACACCTTATTAAATCTATACAAATGTTTTTACAGAGTTAAATCTTAATAATATTACATTTATTTCTCGATTATTATGATACATTAACTATACGTATTTAATGGCATAACTATAAATATATCTTTTGTGAGCTGTAGAGATAATAAAATATTAGGTTTTAGCATTCATTTTCGTATTTCTGCATTATTAAATTATGGGATACAAGACGTATTATTCATGTTGTATATTAAATACTGTTATAATTTATTTATTTTTGAGGTGTACCTTTTTTTTTTAATTTTCAAACGAATGATAGTGTTTATACATTTTTTATTTGCTGAAACAACATTTTATGATTTTCTTTTTGGCATTAAATAAATATTCAGCAATTTTAAGTTGGTTTTAATATATTTTTTCGGACAGTTGCATAAAATCCATGTATGGTATTTTAAAATTAATAAATTAATTGAATATTAAAGTTTTAATTGTTTGAGTTGAAATACCATTATTCAAAAATATTTTCGATCCATTAAACTACTTATAACCATGTATGAAATTTTCATTGAATTTATTATTATTATAAATTATGAATAAACAGAAGGCAAGATAAAATAATTAAGAACGTATAGAGATTATTTTAATTATATTCTTCATAAATTAAGACAAATAAAGCGTATTGTTACAAAGCATACACGAATTTAAATCCATAGACCAGTTACCCTAAATTACTACTGAATAAAATGTTTTGAGTTCAATAATCTACAGGATCATGTATAAAAAATTAATGTTTCACATTCTTGTATATTAAAGCATAATTATACGTGTGTTATTGCGAAATCGGACTAATATATATAATTATAATATAATATATAAATATAACTTACTATCACATTTCTCTAACTTAATTAGCAGTAACTACTATATAGTGCTTACGTATTTCAACGTTTTAAAAATAATAAGCAGTTAAAAGCTAAAATTGACACGCTTTATCAAAGAATAATCTATACAATGTATTTTGATCCACAGTGGATTGAATGTTTTTTTTATTTTAAATAGATTCATACCCTCTATATTTATAAAAAATAGCATTTGAATCGTTAAACGTCAAAATGAAATCCATCGACCTATAAACAATGAGCATAAGTTTCGTGTATATGACAAATGTTTTTATTGACATAGTTTCAAATAATTTGAATGACGTCTTATTATTAAAATGTATCCCATCAATGTATACTCGTGCTGCTATTACGCAGCTATCAAATGTATTATCATAAGATGACTTTGATATTTTTTTTTATTATCGTGTTTATACTGTTATGTGTCCAAAACAAGCAAGGTTGACCTACATCGTATCGTGTTTTGTTCTTAAGAAACATATGGTGTCTTTTTTCGAATTGAACAGTTTTGAATTGCTAAACTTAAAATATTAAGCTTTAACTTTCGTTAGTTATCAACTTATGTGATAATTAATTTCAAACAAATAAAGATACTTCCTGTCAAAATAATACGATTTTATACAGAACTGTATGAAAAGGAAACAAATTAACTGCAGACTGTTTGTGAACGTTACATTTGTCACTGTTAAAACGTCTTCAAAATTGTTTTCTTTTCGTTGACCTTCCATGAAAATTGCGGTAGACCCAATATTATGGTCATTTGATACTTATTTCCATTCAAAGGTTTCGTTTATTTTCACTCCATAAATAACATATTATATATGTACAAAATCCGGTTCAAAATCATATGATATACTTAAAAGATTAAAAAAAATAATAATAATAATAATGCTAAGGCCCTACAGAATAAACTATTTACGCATTTATCTTTTTTTATGATTTCGACAAACTCATAATTTTAAATAATTTTAATCCCGGTTGGTTTCTGTCGCTTTTACACCTATATATACTATTATAGTATTAATATAATATTAAATAATATGCTGATATAAATACATAATATACACATGAGCTGTGTATTGTTTTAGACTGTCTCGTAAATAATTGAATGCTTTCCAGCCCAAAAATATGAGAACGTATGTGAATGAATTTAATGGAATGTTTAAACATTTTCTAATACATTTACACATTATAACAAAGTTAGTTATAGAATCACGCATTTCAAAAATGTATTCTACTTTAAAATTAAAATGTAATGTTATAAAAAAAATTAAAAGTATATTGGTTTACGGTAATGTATTTTTAAAATTTTTATTTTATTAACTTGTAAATAACAACATATGAAGTGTGAAAAATATTTAAAAAATAACCTGCATGAATATTTATTGGAAAATCTCATCTAGTTGCTGTACCTTATAATATTCAACTCATTTTTACAACAACATCAATTATAGATTTCTAACCATAAAGTGCATTAATTTTAGTCAGCAAAGCTGAAAATATATACACAAAATTAATTTAATTGAAACCTAACCACATTTGAACAATCTCATAAGTCTGTTGAAAAACGATATTATTACAAGTACTTACAATGTATTGTCAGAATCCTTTTAAAAAGCAAATATTTGTCATTGTTTCTAATTTTTGTGCGAAATCCACCACAATGATTCAGTCATTGATGATTTAGTCTCCTGTATCCTATCTTTTTTGTTTGAAATATATATAATAAATATATAAATAGAATGTATATAATCATACTACTAAACAGCCTCATAGAAATAGTTGCAGGTTACACAAAATATATCATGTGACCAAATTTGACCAAAAACTAATATATACTATAACACTCATGCGTCACATAATAGCTCATTTTTATTAAACCAATTCATGTAATGGATATATTTTGAGTCTTTTTGGGGTAACTATTTAATTAATTGAGAACAGAGAAATAAATGTTTTAAATTGTGTTTTTACAAAAAAAAAAAAAAAAATCGAATCCCACCTTTTTATTTTTGCATGAACTATAAACATAGTACATATCGATTATTCAAGGACATGAATAATTCAATAACACTTTCTTGCCAATAAAATGAATCATATTCGTATATAGTTTAATGAATTAAATTATTCTGATATTATTGTATATAAAACATATGGCATATGTTGACGGCATAAAAACTTTCTTCGGACATTATTACTAAGAATTTCATGCACCATGTGCTCTCAGTCGTTCGATTGTAAAAGCAATGCATTATTTCCGCCATTAGATTAGCTTTAAGTAAAAATGCTGTAAGACATTTTTATTGTTTCTGATTGTTTTCTTTCGAAGACAGCACAATGCTTTTTTTTTAATGAACATTTTCATACTACGCATATATTACTTGTCATGTAATTTTATTACTTACGTTTTTAATTTGAAACATCTTCTATTCAACAATCACATTTACTATTATTACTAATTAATCTTTCTCTTAGAAACTAATCAAAATAACTATTTAAAATTCTATGGTACTTTTAAATATAAGTCCTAAGTTGTTATAGAATACGTAGGTACCTAGTGCAAGATTTACTAGATGCGTTGAACACACAGAACATAGTCATCATCCTTGCACAATAAACTTCACACATTGTGTTATTTTTATTTTATTATTGTGTAACGTTTAGTTTGTAACCATATTTAATATAATAACACCAAATAATTTTAATATTTTTTAATTTAACAAAACACGTTGAAATTGTATTATCTAAATCCTAGAACATACATTATAATATATCATTTAAAATAACCAAGAAGCATATTTTTCATTAATTGTGGCTGGGAAGGGAAGGTCTGAGATTGTATAGAGTAGCAACAAGCTAGGGGAGGGGGGCAGTAAAATAATTTCTCCCCGGGACGTATATATTCTAAATGCACCACTGGCAGTATACACTTGATCTGCGTCCTGTTCCGATTCCATCTTTACTTAGTATCAATGGCATTAATGTATTTGTATATTTTTATCAACCTACAGGATCAGTAAAGTTGGTTCCGTATCTATAGGAAAATTACATAAGCCACCTCTACTCTTAAAACATCACAACATACGGTACAAGTTTTTCGCCTTGTAATTGCAATAGCAGACAATTTTTGACTCATTACTTCATAAGTATGCAGAAGGCTATATTGGCTATATAAGTGTAACCATGTTCAAAAACTTACAACCATTGTGTGATCTATAAAGACTTTTGTGGAGCTCCATGAATATTGTTCGAAAACGCGAACGAGTATACACGACGATTTCCATTTTTGAACAATTAATTAGGCAAATTAAAAAATAAATTAGGCAAGTCTGATACGCGTCACCGAAAGAAATCAACCGACGAATAGCTTTTATCAATGAATAATATAATAGACTGACCATTGAATATAATTACAATATCTTTAAAAGATATGATTATGAACAGGAAACTGTATATAATAAACTATATAAAGACAAATTATAATGATGCAAAGTAAAATAATTCGTAATGCCACTTAATAGAATTACCGCATTGAAATCGCAGAAGTCATCCTTGTTACTTTTGTCGTTCGCTCACCATTTCCAACTAATTATTTATTGTTCTTGATATACAGATAACAGGTAATAATATCTTTAACATTGAATTAACTGAAATTGATAACGGAACATTCAGAAAATTCATTTTTTTATCGATATTAATGTTTTATATTCAAACGTATATCATTATAACGTTCATGTTATGTAGTATGAGAAGCAGGGGCGGATTTAGGTATGTGGTGGCCCCTGGGCGGAATGCATTGTGTGGGCCCTTACACATAAACAAGAAAAAATATTTTTTTACTTATTAAATAACATTTATAATCATATTTAGTAGTTTTCATTTAAATTTACTTTAGAGGGTCTAAAAAGGTTTCTGTATAGCCATTTCACATTTTTTTTTCAATGTTAAACTATTTGGGGATAACAACTTCTGGGATGTCATTTAAATTTTCAATTTCATTGTAGTCAGGCAATTCAAAATTTTCACTCTTATCGAAATTAGCCAATAGCTCTTCTATCTCTCCAACACTAACTGTATCATTTCCTATTTCACTTAGTTCAGAGATATTTCCATCCAATAAATCAAAAAGCTCTACTTGAGTGAGCTTACTCATTTTAAAAATATGATGGTCAATAAATAATTATAATACAATGACGCACAAAACATCCAAAAAGTATAAAACTGTACACACCGTAATACACCGAACGCAGAACAACAAACAAATAAAAGCTTAGTGTGCCGTCGCGCTAAGCCGGAGAGTCCCAATCAAGGCGGTACCTATAAATTTTTTTCGGGAGGGAACCAAAACATGTATATTGTAATTTTATTGAATTAAGATTTTAACTTTTGATATTTGGTTAAAAATAAGACAGAAAAAGATTTGATCTTCTTTTATTAAAATTAATATCATATTTTCATATTATATTATGATATAAAATTAAAAGCAGTCAATGATTAATTAGAGCTTAAATCATTTTTGACTAAAAATATTTATGTTGGTATTAAAAATATATAAGTATTTTAAACATTTGTAAAATATTGAAGAAATTTCGGGGAGGGGTCCAGACACCCTGGACCCCCCCAGATACGGTCTTGGTCCCAATGCACATTCCAATATACATACATACCACTTCATACACGATCTGTAATTTTTCATGTAAGATAATGAAACCGGTGGGAATGTTTCAATAATATTGGCAATTGATAAAAAAAATACGTATGATTTTACCTTATCATAAACATTTAGGCAGGAAAAAAAACATGGATAAATAATTGCGATGTGATTATCAAATTTTTTCACTTTTCTAGTTGTATTTTATATTGTTGGTAACACTTATCCGAAATATTATATTTTATCCTGATCCGAAACATGATTACCAGTTCATAGGTATTTCAAACAAGCATGTAGCTCTTATCATTAATTTACTATCAAATATAAAAATGTATGTACATTACAATGTACATGGTGACTGAAAGGATTAAATATAAAATATATAAAACATATATTATTAAAAGTAATATTTATTCTTCATATAGTAATTGTTAAACTTTGAACTAACCTCAGAAGTGTTGTGTTAGGTTGTGTTATAAAAAACTGTCATTCTTCTAGTTTTTGAAATTATTTCTGTATTTTTATATCTTTTTCTTTTGCCAATTTACGTTTATCTACACTACTCATATGAAATCGCTTTAATTTATGACGATCTTATTCCTTTTTTAAATTATAACACTATTCATTGGTTAATAACTTATAATATAAGAAACAACTAGACTACTGGAGTCTGTAACTATTGTAGGTATACATAACTAATATTAACAAATGTCTGACTTGCAATAAGTGTAACGAACAAATAACGATAATTTACCTATAGACGGATATTTGAAATGTGTATTTTATATTTCCAAAAACTAATCTCAATTCTGACGGTCAATTATTGTCATTAACTATCGTGTTTACTACAACATTTTGGCGCATAATTCCAGACTCACATGTGTATATTATGAAACACATTTACTAATATTCTTACAATTGAAGGTGCACACTAGAGATAGGTGATTCTTTAAAGTGAATCGATTTAAATCGAAAGGATAAAGTCGATTGATTTAAAAATCGACCAAATTGAATCGATTTTTTTTTTAATGTTTATATACATTATATATACATAAAAATGCCGATAATTATGGAGTTAATGGAATAAATAGATCGTTAGCACTTTTGAATAATAGAAAAATGTTGCTTTATTACGTATTCGATTTAACAAATATTTAATATAAATAGAATTTTATTAACAATTACACTTAGTGCGAATTCCCTTAACTGACGCATTTATGTGATCGGAAGTTGTCGTAGTTCCTAAATGGTACTACTTTTCAATACGATTTAAACAATTGGCCGTGTTGGCGACTATATCTGGGTTTAAGTTTTGCGGGTGTATAAAACACCGTAAGAGACTGGTCAGGTAATAATAATGTCGATAAAACACTGAACCAACATAATTTAATGAACTAAAAAGTGGACTGTATATTAAACATAAAACACTAATAATTACAATGCTACGGCCCATTGTCGGCAGAACGCGACATACATTATTTTAATATAATATTCGGCCCGATGCCGATAAAAACGTGACAGTACACGATATGAAAATATAAAAAGTAATCCCGGCGATTACTATAGTTTACAACAACAACTAATTGACTGCGTAACAGAAGAAACTGTGTAAAGTCCGGGGCATGTCGGCCTTTTTATATCCGTAGCGCACGGTAGCTTGAAAATTCTAGAAATTACGCGGCTGCGCCGCCCGCAAACCGGTTTTTTCCCAGAAACACGTGCCGCTGTGCGCCCGGTCGTAGACCGGCGGTGCCGGCGAACTACCCCGAGAATATTTTAGACATAACTATTTCGAACAGGCCGTATGGTGGAAATTCGCCTTAATATTTGATTTTATAATACATAACATACATTATATATAATTATTAGTTGATATTTTGATTAAAGATAAATAAGAGTATGGGAGAGAGAAAAAAAATATACTTAAAAATATATATAAATTACCAAGGACGTTCCAAATTCCAAATTCTGAATATCAACAAATATCGAGAAAAGATGCCCACATATTATATAGTGTTCAAGATTTTACAATAATGGAAAAAATTATCGATGTACCAAGTTCCAAGTGAAAAAAAAAATTTAAATCGAAAAAAATAAAAATCTATTCAGAGATAAAATTGCCCTTGTCGAATCGATTTTAAAATCAATAAATCGTCAACAACAAAATCGATTTTTTAAAAAATCAATTTAAATCGCCCATCTCTAGTGCACACGAACGACATAAAAACCTATCTTATCTAGATTTTTAAACACTGTTCATTGTCAATAAACGCGAATACATCTATTATTAGTTAGTAAAATTAAATTTTTGAAACGTCCAAATAAAGTTCAATATTATTTAATTAAATATATGTAAATATTAGTAAAATATTTTTTGTATATCCTAATTTAAATATAAAATTATGAGGGCCCCTGGGCTGTAGCCCACTCAGCCCTCCCCTAAATACGGCCCTGATGAGAAGCATCACGTTTTTCAACCCGATGATCTTCTTCTAAAACCTAAGAGATGACTCTGCAGTTGATTCGTCTTCAACTGCAGTAGTATAATACTTCACGGGCAGACGATCGCCGAAACTTGTGTTTGTACGAACCATCTCCACCGTGAACCCACTACATTATATAATCTTAGATCGTTAGCTGCACTGTGTATACAGATGTGTGAAATATAATAATCGTGAATCGATCTAATGTCATCGCTGTATATAATCTGTGGTTAATTTATTATGATTTATTTCCTTAAATTACCACAACAATTGCTTCTCGTCCCGCACTGTTTTAATGGACGTATGTATGATACTTTTAGTCCAAAACGGCCAACTGTTGTGCTTTACGAGCACAAACTACGTATGGTAGAAGTTACAGCTAAATCCGGTGCATATATGATAATAATAAACATGATAAACATGCATTCGGATTCGAACAATCTGTAGATATACGGTGCACATCAACGTTTTTCCGGTCGACAATCGCGGGATGCTCCACAAATCGGACGACCCTTTTTCGTACGCGCATAGTACGTATACGGATACCATATAGTACGTATAGCGGACGTTATGGGAGAAGTACGAGCAGAGATCGTATTGCGACTTCAGATATTGTATCGGAAGTGTGAACATATCGTCTTGCCCCTTGTACATACGGATCTACACGGACGAATTGCTTTCACTAACTAAAATTGTTACATAAATATGAATATATAAATTATCATAAGTTATAATGTTATAAAGTAAAGTGGTGCATATATCATTTACATTTATTTTAATTTTTATTTTTAAAATCTCACAATGCTTTTGGGTTTTCTAATTGTAACAAATAACGTTTGAAAAGGTTGATTTAGAAATTACTAAAATACAATTTCAAAATTAAAACTTCATATGATCTGACAGACGGTTCTTACGACATGATCGAATTGTCTTCCGAGTAATTCGTTCTTTCCGAACCCCGGTTTAATTACTCGAGAATGAAATACCTTCCTGCAATTGTTACATCATGCATATACGATTAAATGTACTTCTGGACGAGCCATTTTACATTTATTAATCTTACCTCTTTTAAACCTGAATCGTCTTGGCCGGAAAACGAATTATATTACGGAAAGACACGGAGTGTAGCAAAATCATAAAAAATAATACTTTATCGCCATTCCAATATTTATCGTTGTACATTGCTAAGCCAATTACTGAGGTCACGCCAACGATCATACACGTACACAAACGAGCCGCCGTCAAAACGACTTCGAATTGCCCTGACGTCTACACATATAATATAATATGACGTATACGCCTATTGTGTATGTAACTATGCACTTATTCAGTGTTTTTTTTATTTTTTATTATTATTGTGTAGCTCTACTAGGCGAAACGCACACATTATCTGTCAGTTAGTCTGAAATCATGTTACTTTATTTTATTCTATTATTATTATTATTATTGTATTATTAACGGTATCATACACGTAGAGTATTTTGTGTTTTTAACAACTGGACTCGTTATTGTTTATTGTATACATACTCACGTGCTCAAAATTTTTAAAATAGTTGTTCGAACGGAATTCACACACGTCCAAAATATAATTACTATCAATAAATTGTAAGGTAAGGTTATATGAATAGTTTTTAACCATAAATATGATGGAATGTACGATCGATTTCGTCGTGTGGAGTGCGATTGGATTTCCGAAGGTTTAAAATTTCAAATAAAATCTACATTCTTGTATGTAACGTTTATATACGTATATATATATAAGACCGTAAAACACCGAACGATCTGATTCAACAACAATATTTCAATGACAACGATTCGGTAAACGATTAAAATCAGAACATTGAATCAAACAAAAAAATTATTATTACATATTCGAAATATAAAATTATAGTTTATTAGAACTATACATTTTTATTCATATACCTCCAAAAAAAACTTGATGTATACAAATATTAATAAGGAACAGAAAGGTATTAATGAATTTATGTAATTTAGTTTAAAAATAAATGTTCTACTTAGACGAATTTAATATAACAATAATAATGACTTTTCCGATAAAACATAAGTAGATTTTATATTTTCTTAGTTATTCTATTTATGTTCGTGTAAATATTTTTAATAATTTTTCCAAGTAGCTGCACTTGCTGGTTAAATGTGTGTTTGAATAAAAAAGATTACGTTTAACATTTTACAATTGTATTATTTCAATAAGTATAATAATAATAGTAATAATTTTAATAATTATTTTTAATTGTATTCTATATTCTATTCTATTCTATTCGTATATTATAACTATACATTCAGCACTTAATATAATCAACGTTTAACACAGAATTTGACCAAATTGTTCATATAGGTCATGCAGTTCACTTGCTACCTACCGCAGTGATGTACTCTGGCGGTGGGAAGGGAGTTGTCAAGGAGAGATGATACCTTCTTAAATAGTTTAAAGTTTCTTTTCAAATTATGAAAGGATGACAAAAAAAAAAAAAGGAAATTTTCCTAATAAACCATCATCACTATGAACAAATATTAACATAAAAGGTTAAACGACAAAAACATTATCAAATTATTCTACAGGTGACCTTAAACATTTTTTTTTTTTTTTTTTAATTAGTATATTCCTTTCGTTTGTAGAAAACTTAGGTCAACAATTACAAAACCGATTTTGAAACTATACAAATATTATATCTGGCGTTTGTTTTATAATTTCTAATGGAACCTAAGATAACCAAATGATCAAAGATTTAAGTGCATTTTATTCAGATTATATTGAACAATAAGTTTTTAAAGTAGGAATAAAACTATGGTGTACACATTTGCAAAAATTAAGTGTATATAGTCTTCTAGATGCTCTCGATAAGTACAATAAAGAACTCTTTCTGAATGTATTCAAACTGCTTCAAATGTTTGCAATATTATCTGTTACGTCGTGTTAACCAGAAAGAAGTTCTTCTGCATTAAAAAAAAATAAGATTGAACTTCAAAGTTCTGTTGGCCATTTAAGGCTTAATGGCTTAGTTTTATATCTAAATATCGTGAAGTTGAGAAAGTAATTAAAACATTGGCAAAACAAAACTGTCGTACTGATTTTATTTTATAATTATGTATACTATATTTATTTTATGATTATATATATATATACATACCTAAACGTTTTTTTTATTTCATAATATTTGTTTGTTTTATTTTTATAACATAGTGAAAAAAAGAAATGATTTTTTAATAGTGATCGGCAAAAAAAAGTCATCAATGCTTTTTTATTATGACACCCTCTTTAAAAAAAAATCCTGTGTACGCCACTGACGTACCACGTAAAGAGGTTATTCAGGAAGTTGTAACCTATCTATCAAACGAAATATTCATTCTAAAACGTCTAAAGGAAATAACCTACTGATAAAATCACCCAAATTCCAAGAGTGATATTACAACAACGCATTTTGTGTCTGTACTTCCAACAATAGTTATAACTGTCAGAGAATTTCAAAATGTATCTTGTGTGACATTTTCTTAAGTTGATGGTAACTCCTGACTGTCTTTATTCACTTCGCTCGACAAACTATAAATAATTAACTATTAATATAATATTTAATATAATAACTTAAAGTTAAAACTGCGTAAAAAGCACATACATTTTAAATAATGAAGTATTTCAATTAAGTTAATCACTTAATTTTGAAAAAAATATAGCATTAAAAAATTTCACTACGTCTCGTACTCGTATATTAGAACTAGAGGCACGAAATTTTCAGAGTAAGCAACTGCATCGAAACAAAAAAATTGTGCCTTGATATTTTAAACATTTAATGTACTTATAAATGATATTATAATTATTTATTGAAATTAAATGTATCATATATGTACTACAATAGAGTAATATAAATAAAATATTATGTAAAATTATTTACATGTAAATAAATAATTTTTCTTACTTTATTATATAAACAAATTTATAGATCGTGAATAAAATTGTGAATAATTAGTGGCAGCGCAAAATGTATTTTCTAATGAAACAGTTACGTGTATCAAGTACCCACCCCAAGTAAAAATTTTAAATTCAAAGTAAATATTAAAATTAACGAGTCCAAACAAAATAAAATATAACTTTATATTTTATGCCAAACGTGCAAATTATGTATTAAAATTTTCTGTCGCACTACATACCCACCCCATTTTATTCATGAAACAGCTGCATCAATAAAACCCACATTGCGTCGCCACTGTGAATAATAACATGAAATTACTATCTAGTATTTTTATTTTCGTTATCAATAATGTGTAAGAAATAATAATAAATAGCAAGCACTAATTTTAAATAATTATAATATAGGGGAAATATTATCTTACTATATTGTAATGAAACAAGGACCAAAAAAATTAAAATTATTCTGCACACCAGTAAAAAATTCCCAATCACACATGTAAGTAGAATATATAATTTTTCATAATCATTTGTTTACTATTTAAATTTACGGGTCTTGTAGAGATATTTTTTTTCCACTGCATTTTTTTCATACCGGTGTCTAATTACCATCGAAATTTGGGTGGTGTGGGAGTGTGTATATGCATGGATTAATTTCGTCGAATGATAAATATCTCAAATGATTATGTACGATCGCGAGTATAAATAATATACATTGTGCCACCACTGAACATTAAATATTTCATTTGACACAATCTCTTCGTTCGCCAGACCTCGAAACTATATAATATATAGACACTGCAGCAGACTTCGCTCTGACGCTCTTCTGTGTTTCGCGAAACCTTCGATAACACGTCATCACACGGTGCGTAAAATATTTGACGGCCGCGATCGGACTACGTTTGTAATAGAATAAAAATATAAAATTACGATACACAACTATTATACAGCAGTAGCAGCAACTACTGACTGCGTCTTTGTAAAGTCTCGATTTATTGCGTCGATAAAATAAGACAGATGTTGTAGAAAGAAGAAATCATATTTTTTTATTTATTTTTTTCATACGACCTGTGCCTAAGAAATCTGCATTCGTATATTATTATTAATAATGTATAACGTTTAATACATTTTACCTGAGGGTTTTTTTCACAAACAATAATAATCGCATTACAATAATGTTGTTTACCAAACGTATGATGACTCAATAAGTACCTATCTTAATCGCTGTAGACTGCGACCCATGTGCGTTGTTTTCACCACACGTATCTATGCTTCTTTGGCACGTGGTTCAACGAACGCCACCGTTCTTATTCATAACTTAGTTATTTCATTCGTTAACACGATGCACTATTTGCGTACAAGCAATACACACATACTGTACGTATTCTACTACTACCATATTATTAAAAAATCTGTTTATATTATTTATACGGAGAGATTATTTTAACGCGAACCCGTCGTCGTTCTCGTACCTAACATTAAATATTAAAATATACATATTATATATAAATATTATTTAATATTATTATTTATTTGTTATTCGTTATTTATCATTATATTTTATTAATTGTGTAGTTAGTTTTTCTTATCTTTGTGCAAGTAACTAATTATGCGTCGTATAAATATAGCATTAACTGCGATTAAATATATACCTACGTATTATATTTTAATCGTATTTCAATTTTAATTAATGCGCTTCTCAAGTGTATTTTACTTGTCAGATTTCAATTACGATACTAGTAATAGCAAATTGTTACCGTTAAAAGAAAAAGAAAATTGTACACATTTTTGAATTCGTACTATTTATTACATATCTATTTCCATTATATGTTGTAATTTTTCACAAATTATGTAGCTACGTTTTAAATTTAGTGATTAAAGTTGTTTTATAATATTTATTTTATCCAATATACGTAGTTTACAAACAGAAATAATAATTCAACAATAAAATATGATGCACACTTTTTTTCAACATAAATTTATTTAACATTTTTCGATTATATTATTTTAGTTTTCATATAAACAAGATTGAACTAATTTCTTCGTCAACTATTATATACAAATGTCCAATGTTGGTGCCAATAATTAAATAAATTTCATATTTAATATACTGTAGGCTATAGATGATTCTACAAGTAAAACACATCTCGTCTTCATAAAAATTTTAACTAAATTGTTTTATAAAGCTAATAGCTTACAGTTATAATTAATAATTTTTATTACATATTTTTCTTTAATATATTTTTACTGTTAGTTAAATTAAAATCAATCTATTATCTAAAATGTAAAATAATACTAATTTCAAAAATATTAAATTGTTCACTAAATTAAAATATACTTTTAAATCTCAAAACAAAATTTTAAGTTATAATCAAGGTTATTTCAAAATTATATTCCACAACAAAAAAAAAAAAATTCTAGAGATGTATTTGGTTGATATAAAAATTTATTATTATATATTTGGATTTATTTGGATATTTACATTATTAATATTTGGATTTTCGTATAAGATACACATTTTTACTCAAAAACGCTATTGTATAATAACTACATATGAAGTGAAGATAAATAATAACTATTAAGAATAAAACCAACTGGAGTTCTTATCTTAGAAGAAACTTTATTCTTTTAATCTAATTAAAGGGAATAATTATTGTTTAAATATGAATGAATTAATGAAATAATTTATTAGTAGAAAATAAAAATGTACACAAAGTAAAATAGATAATTAATTTAAATTACTCATTTAACTGCATACTGAGATAATATCTCTTATTATAAAGTAAGAATACTTATCTAAATTTATAATTTTAAAAGTATCAAAGTAAATAATAAAATTTATATGTGTAAAAAAAAAATAATAACAATAATAACATCAGATAAAAAATACTAGATAAACAATAGACATGTGTACATTAGGTACAGAAAAAAATACAATAGATAATTAAAGAAAGTGTATAGTTTATTTATAGCTATACAAATTTAAAAGTTGTGATTGGATTTTAGTAAATTTCTAGTCCTGGGATTTAATTTGTAGTAAATACGATTTTTATACATCTGCGTACAAATACTATTCAATACAACCAGATTCATTTTTTTGAACTCGATCCTTAACATAATTCCACACTAAAAGTATTAATCAAAAATACCAATAATACTAAAAATAAGTTAGAACTGCTTTATAAATGATAAATAAGGAACTTAGGGTATATTAGTATAAGTATTAATACATTTTATTAAAGGATATTTTTACTTACTAATATCTAGTATACTTAATATCTTACTTTACATGTATGTACGGACACAAAAAAAAAATTTAATTATACCTAGTTAATACAATAAAACTGTTTATTTTTTTTAATCTTCAGTATCTAGACTTATTTCTGTTTGATTAATTTTAGCTGAACTTATAACAGATACTCACAAAGAGAGTATTAACATTAAAATAATTAATTATTGCTTGTATAATAAAATATACTAAATAAGATTACAGGGGAAATTCTATATTTTTATTAACTGTTGGAGTCTATAATTAATTAATTATGAACAAATGATTATTTTGGATTTATTGATTTGTTTTTAATTTTCGTGAATGAAACTTGAACAATTAAAATATTATCTTTTTAGTTTAATTTTTGAACAAATTGAAGTATATATATCACTGAAATTTTTCAATAATAACGAATAATATAAATAATAATAATAATAAAATTATAACTAATTTTTCGAAAGCATCGAAAGCCATAATTTATTAAGGGGCGATGTATAGGCAATATAGTATTATATATGCGTTGTGCTCATGTTCTTGTAAAAAGTAAATAACTTTTCAGTGTGAGTATTACTATAATTATGCAAAATTAAAAGAATACATTTTAACTACGAAAACAATATGGAATTATCATTTAAGGTTTTAAAAAATACAAAAGTACATATTGTCTTCAAAATAATAACTTATTAGCTTTTCTATTAAATATATGTAAAAATTTTAAAATGTGCATTTATTCAAAATTAGTTATACAATAAAAAAAAAAAATTGATTAAATTTATTTTCAACCTATTTATAAATATTTAATTTTAATTTTTAATTTATATTTTTACTGTACTTATTATATACTTGTATGTATGTAATAAAAATATAAATTATTTTGTGTATTTATAATTATATCATTATAACATTTAAAATATTTCTTTTAATTACACGATTTTTTTTAGTTAGTAATAACAATTACACAATTTCTTCAATTTGTATACAATAATATCGGGAGGGGGAATACAATTATTGATTCATTAATCGTCAAAAAATAATATTCAGGTTATAACAACTAATAAAATGAAATTAATTAAAATAATAATTCTACATAATCTTAATATATTTTACTATGCAAATTACCATTGTACATATTTTTAAAAGTAAGACATAATGATACTTTGATGTTAATTCAATTAATTTTTTTCCAAAACAGCACAAAACGTGACATGATTAATGGAGTACGAAGGTATCCATTTTAATTTTATAAAACATATCGTGTTTACTATTCAAATATGTGAATACATAATAAAAATATAAATAAAATAAAAATCCACTAACCAATCTACAGGTTGTCATCATTATATAATTTAACTATACTTTATATCATTAAACATATGTGTGTGTATAACGAGTGATAAATATTCTTAATTTATGCATAACGATATTTTAACTTACATTTTTTACATACAGAAAATGTAAGTTATTGCCTAGCATAAAAAAAAAATTTTCATACAGAGGATTTATATAACGATGTTATTTTGTGAATACTGTGTTTTACTTAACAAATAAAGGCTTGAAAATATAATCAAACATTTTATGTACTACTATATGGTCGTTATTGTACTTAGTTATTGAACTCTTTTCAATTAAGTTTGTTTAATTTATAACCCAAAATTAATTTTACTGCCAATTTATTTTCTTGTTAATTTTTAAAAACGTATTTAATACTTTGTTTCTAATTATAAGAAAAAAAACAATTATAGTATAAGTACTCAAATACTTTACATTTGTTTTGTGTCACAGTTTCATTATTCAAACCTACATTAAATTAATTCTTTAATCAATTAATTATCGTATAAGTATTCTTATATTTTATATACGATATGTAAACTGTCTCGTAAAATGAGATGCATAAAAATAATATACGGAGTTTATATAAGATGAATTAATAAATTGAGTAAGTATTATAAATATGTCTATATATATTAGAGGCAGAACATCATCTCAAGCCCTATCCTCACCCGATGAATACTGCCTCTCATAAGATATTTAACCACGCCCAAGAAAAAGTGAACTCAGATTTTTACTATTTAATTATTATTTATTAACCCTATTAAAATTATTATCATTTATTTATTATAATTTATTTGATTATTATTATTGATTATTTTATATTATTATTATTATTATCTAATGATATATTATTATTTGAACTCTTGGTATATCGAATCCTCTGATCACAAAATTTTAAACACTTATAATAAATATCATACTTTACATGAACTACAATGTCTTTGATTTGGAGATTAAAATATTACGAATTTCGATTAAAGTTGGTAATTTAATAACAGTTTTTAAATAAATGTATCATAACTAAAGACTTCGAAGCATAAATAAATTAATAATATTAAAAAAGTATACAGATTATATAGTTGTTAATGCATGTTAAAAATAATCATTAAAATAATTATAAAACATTCAATTTTTCATCGAAATAATTTTCTTTCAAATATTAGTAATACATTTTAGTATCACCAACTAAAATTATCTAATACAATGCGTAATTTTATTATTATCTTCTTTTATTTAACACGACAATAAAACAAATTACATTTTTAAAAGTATATGGGTCAACACAATAGTCAACACTTCATATTTTTTTTATTCTCCATGTCGATAAAAATTGAAGTACTGTTTTTTCGCTATTGGCCTATATCATATTTGTCATTCTGGTAATAACGAGTTAAAATATAACTATGAAGTTGAAAGAACCTAATCGTTATCGTAAACCTTTTAACTTTTTCTTTGTCTCTTTTTTTCTGCAAACGTCTCGTCGATTCATGATTATACTTTATTTGAAACATTAACTTTAAGAATACCAAGATAATTTACACACAATGTATGAAATTGATATTCGTGATGACATGAATAATGCAGCGACGTTTTACATTCAAAAAGCAATGACCACCATTCCGGCAAAATGTACAATACACTTTATTGTTATAGGTAAATCTTTGCTAATGATTCAATGATACAACAATATGCTTGGAAAACAATCTCTGAAAAGTAAAAATAACTATTATTCTAAATTTTCTAAAATATATAAATAATATATAATACTATGAATTATAATAAATAATTTAGTTTCAAGTGTATATATATATATATATATTCACCGCTAAGAAGTAAGTATTCTAAACATGTGAATTATACACTTTTTAATTATTTAATAAGAACTAAATTCAATAGGTATTCAAAAGATAAATCAGCATTGTATTGCATAATTATAGAGGTACTTCAGTCTATATTCAATAAAGAAATCAATGTAATGTGAATATTATCTAGACATTATTGATTCAATTTTGTAACTATAGCTTAATTTCAGTTGCGATACAGTCAAATCGAATATTATGTTCAACATAATAACAATACATTGAACTTTTATTTTAATTGTAATTGAGGTGCTGCTTGTATACTACTGTAATACATAATCTGTTAACCATTTAACAATTTAAATCTCGTCCTTAAATCATTTATTTGATTACCTCATCATGTCATATCTATGAGACCTTAGTTACACCGAAATTCCTTTAATTTTACACTTCAGATTATATGTTCAACAAAATTATAATAGTATTAGTTAATACTATTAGTATTATGTACATCTATATATAGTGATAGAGAGGTGAATATATATCTACCCAAATACATTAATAATTAATGTTGGTAAATACATAAATTTGGATACATAAATTTCCAAATTTTACAAAACACCACAATGATAGTTTAGACCAGGGACTGGAAACTATTGGGTATTTCAGTTCCGGTTCTGGTTAAGGTTATTAAATTAATTATCTTAAGGATTCCAGTTTTGTTTCCAGTATTGTAAAACAGAATAAGGGTGATTTATAAATTCTAAAAAATACTAAGTATTTTCGGTTGTTAAAAATAAAAATTATATTGTTTTATGCAATGATGTTCCCATACATTTTTTTAAGAGTATACTAAGCATACTTTTTTTTTTTAAATAAGATGTTCCTAGCCTTGGCTCTACATCTATTGATGATTACAATGATACAATTTTTAACAATTTTAACATGATAATTAATTAGAATAATAAGAATAAAATAATTAATAAGATATAATTACTAACTAATATATACTATATATGTACAATATTGAATATAATAACATAATAATAACATTGGTAGTAGTTACGCTGAGTCGTAGCTGACTATAATTAAGTAACAGTGACTGATACAATAATAATTAAGAATAAAGTATAACATAACATAATATAAAATATATAGAATAATATATACAATCTAAGCATACTAAAAGTATACTCTGTGTGCTTGAATATATTTACTAATTAAAACTCTATTTTAAAACATAAAAATAAAATTTATCTCCAAATTTAAATTTAAATTAATTTTTATGTACTATGTACATTTTAAATTTATTTATTGTACATTGTTTGAGAACACCACTGGTTATAGATTTTTACCAAACGACAGTGTTTAAAAAAATCTTCATTCACTGCACTCAGAATCTAAAACATTGACATATCATACAAATTTGAATTAATATATTAATATATTAATAAACTTTCAAACAAATAAAAAAAATATAATAATAATAAAATACATAGTCTATTTTATTTTTATGTTTGATATGATACCTTGTTTCTAATTTATATCTGTAAATGTTTTTTAAAAAAAATTTATAAAAAGGTTAATTTTATAGTTAATATATTATAAACTTATATCTGTAATCGTTTTTCTTTTTATCGAATGTACGTATTAATAAATCGAAAAAAATTATATATTTATATAGTCACAATTTCATTAATTTTGTATATAACTGATGTTGAATTTTTAATTCGAAACCGATTAAACATATAATAATACTCCCGGTTACGCATTTATTTATTTACTCTATATATATTTATGCATTAATACAATTTATCAATTAATTACAATTTTAAACAAAAGAAGATAAAAATATTATAAAAAATTGACTTCTATTTTTCTGAACCGACTAAAAAGATATTAATACTAGGTAACCAAAATTAACCGTTTTATAATTAACGTTACGGTTTCTCATTTTTTTTTTAAATAAAGGTTCCAGAACCTGTTCATTTAGGTTCTGGTTCTAGTCCCTTTATTAGACAATATTTAGTTAACAAACGTTTAGAACATTATAATTTCATTTTGAAAAATGTACATATTACCTGTCTATTATTAAATATGATTAATAACTAACAGTTTGCACTTCAAGCTAACTTCACTGTCGTAAATATATATATATATATATATCTTTTAACAATCCATAAAAGATAATATCATTAATATGACCATGTCAATATATTAAGATAATAATTTAAAAATGTATTAAGAAAATATGATATTTAAAATTTTGAATAACAAGTAGAACTATTTTGAGAAAAATAATGTATATATTTATATTATAAATTCTAAGATGGACTAGAAAACCACAAATCTTGTATTTTTTTAGGTAAACATTTTTATAAAAATAAAGCTCTTGTAGTTCTATATCAAACAAACATTGTTATTGATAAAGTAAATTTTTAAATTTTCTAAATAGAGTCGCAATTTTATTGACTTTGTATACCTGACGACGCATTTTTAACACAAAACTCATCGTACTTTACAAATATAATAGGAACATTTCTAATTTACGGGACACTCTAAAATTTGGCAATTTTTTTGGGGGACTTAGTCATATTTTGGGTGAAAAAAATAATGGTGAAATTGGAATTTGGCGCAAGAAATTAGTTTTGAAGTTATAGTTAGTTAAAGTTTATAACTTTATACTAAAACTCTTAAATACTCCTTATGCATATACGAAAATATTTTAAAGCGTTGCGCAATGGTAGCAGCATTGATTATTTATCTACGGAACCGAGTTCGAGGTTAAAAATCGTACAGATTTAAATCAATTTTTGCATTTTTTTTTTTTTTTACGATAATTTTGTATCTGGTTTTGATCTCTTATCCTAATGAAAATTATTTACATTTTTTTTCGAAAAGTTGGAACTGTAATTTTAAAAATTTTAGGACTTCGCTCGTTACGCCGGCCGGCTCCACTCACAAACTCGAATGCCACTTTTCGGTGGGATGGGGCTTCACTCCAAGAGGAATTATAATCTAAGCCTAACCTAGTTTTTGTACAAACGTTGATAATGTTGCGGATAGGATTATGATTTGTATGTGAACCTAAAACCTCGCTGCGCGAGTAAATCACATGTTTCAACCACAAATATAAGGTATTACAAATAAATATTTTATTACACATTTATAAAGGTCTACTATAATTGAAGCATAAAACCGATAGCAAAATGATAAATTCAAGCTTTAAATAATAATAATGATTAAATTAATGAAATAATATTATTGAATACCATGTACATTAAAAAAAAAGTGCAAAAAGTTTTCACGAGATATGGGGGATTTGGAACTCGTAACATTTACTGCCTATAGATATTGCCACTGGGCTACAGCACCACATTCGAAAATTAGGTATGTTCTAAATTATTTAATATAATATATAGTAAATTTGAAGTGCAATAACTTCAAAACTATGTCCGAGCGCCAAATTCTAACTTCACCATCATTTTCAGCGTACTTAACTACATAAGTTAAAAAAAAAAAATGCAAAAAATAAGGTGTCCCGTAAAGTAGAAATATACCTCTTTATTAAATACTTATTAATAAATAAGAACATTTAAATTATTGTTTAACCTGATTTTAATAGTGTACTATTGATATTTTCTTAATTAAATTAATTTAAAATAATAAACAATATTACATTATTACAATTTTATAATAAACATCAAATAAAGTATATACCAGCTATACTTTTGAAAGTGTAATATGTTATTCGCTTTTAAGTGGATTTTGTGGTAAACTATTTCAAAAAACCATTCATAATTACTTTTACTCAGAATTGTGAAATAATTTTGTAACTTTCAGTGTTTATCTAGAAACTCACAATTTAAAATTATACATAGTATGAGTATGTATTTCTACATGCGTACCTACTTTATTTTTATTACATTGAAATAGACTTAGAATTGTAAGCCTTTAAAAATAACAAAGATATGAATTTTTAAATTGGATTTCCGAATTTTTTTTTTTTATGTTAATGAGTTCACACAAGCCGTGTACAGAAAATAATATTATTAATCTTATTTAATCGTATCCACCAATATCGTATAGATATAATCAAAAACCTTGAATCACAACAGCCACTTTGAAAATATAGTGGGTTCTACTTAATGCGAATAAATTAATAACCTTTTTTTGATATTAAGTCCAATTATCAACTAGTATCAACTATAGTAATGTAAGGTATATTGGAATACCAGTATTCGATGCTACAATACCTAATTTGTTTTATCCGTTTTTCCATGACAAGCTTTTTATACTATTTATTATTAATAAGTAATCCATATCTACACGACTAAAGATAATATATGTCAATGATTGATACGAAAATAATTCTTCTTGCAGGTACTTGTTCATAGTTAGCTTTATTATACTCGTTATAGCCAATAACTCGTAATAACCATACTCGTTGTAGACGTATATTTTAACATACAATCATATATGCCGTGCCGGGACCTAACGTTTTGCTTATTGTAAGCAATATCTCGTCATAAGTGATGCTCGCGTTAGTGATTTATAGTTTATACTGTATTAATAATAATTGTATGTATTAATAATAATTTAATTATAATATTCGAGTATTTTGCACAATTTTTATTTTTGTATTTTAATTGCCCTGTCAAATAGTAAATATCGCTGGCTTCTCGCAGGACTTTATGCACCATAAGCCATATAATATTATTATTAAACGTTTTTTGTTGTGCGAAAACTTAAACGAATAATGTTTGTTACGTATTATATTGTAGTATCGAATACTGAAATTCGAATATTCGAATAATTCCCATCACTAGTATCAACTATTGAATAATAAATATGATTTATTTTTTTGTTGTCTGAAAATAATATATTCTCTACAATTTCATTTAACTATCAGATAAACTATTTTCCATAAATTACTAAACCATTTCCTATTTAAATTCGGTGTTTTGATGTTTTAAAATACTAAACTTTTTTTAAATTACCAAGAAATAATTCATTTAATATGTATATCTATATATTATTTATATCTAGTAACCTTAGAGGAAAGCACTTACTTAGATATTATTTATTTAATTGTAATAAGTTATATTACTTATAACATTTGATTTGCTATTTATTAGCTATTTTTATTTTGATATTATTTGTTAAATTTATCATAATAACATAACAATTAATAATTAATAAAAAGAATTAATGGACAAAGAAAAAAACGAATAGAGAAAGTTTTGATTAATTGCCCTTGACACCCAGAAGACCTTGTCTTACCCTATTCGTAAAAAACATGTTTTTATCACATATTATTTGCAAGCTAAAGTAATTCTATTTTATCATTGCTTTTGTCATATCGAACATGTAGGTCATAATCTTAGAGCTTAGACACACCTTTAAATCCACACTAACCAGGAATTCATTTTCAGTCGATCATATATCTTTTAACTATTGTAACTCGTAAAATTTATATTACACAACATATCAAGTGTAATAATTATACTACACAAATCATTATTTATTTATATAATTGAATATATTTTTTAACACAAAAAAATGCAGAACTTCAATTAATTCAAATCGATAATTAGTGCTCAAAGCTTTATTGAAATTTTCAAATACCTAAATAGTTTTGTTTAAACAAAATGTTATCTTTGACGACTATGAACTACCAGAAATATAAATAAACATTAATTAATATGAAATTGATGTCGATAAAAGTATGATGAAACCACATTTTTTCCACAATAAAATATATACATCCCATACTTCATGTAGGTAACCTAATTTAACATAAAACAGATAGGTATTAAATAAAAACTCTCTAACCAATGATCTAACAATGATTTAAACTAACTATTAGCTAACCATATTTATTTTACATGAAGTTTTAAAAATTATGAAAACGAATGAAACTATTCTAAGGAATTAAATAAATTTTCAAAGTTTCTGTTTACATTAATATATAATACACTTTATTGATTTTAGTTACAATCATAGTAATAATCCATATTTTAAAATGATTGAATAAATAAATAAATCTTTTTAATATAAAATACTTAAAGGTTTATCAGTTTTATAATTATTTATATAATATGTAAGCCTTAGAATAGTGGTAGTTTGAAGGAGGTATATTTAAATCACATGATTCACAGAAATATTAGTGGGGGGTTGATTTGTCATATAATATAAGTATAATTGGTTTTGGGTGATACTAGGATATATATTTACTACATGTAACAATTAAATATCCATTACTTATCCACTGAAAACCTATGAATTCACCTTTTAGTAGCAGTCACAATTTTTTTAGGGTGGATGGTGTAATAATATTATTTTTGTGAGTCAAGAAAAAATAGTTCAAGCCACCACTGCCTTTGAATATACGAGAAATATAAACAAAAGTAAAAAACAAAATACAGTAATTATTTGTATACGTTTATAAAATGTATTATGTTCAAATTATTTATAATAAATCCATTAAGTTACTTATTATTTTATTAAAAGGATCAAAATTTAAAATTTTTTTTTAGTTTCTATACTGTTCATGCAATTCTCGCCATGTGATGTGAAAATCATCCAAGTTAATAAATAGATTAAAATTCAACGCTTGGTTGAATTTCTTTTTGTATCAGAGTAGTACAAGCGTATAATAATATGTCATGACCATTATCCAATGCGCCCATGATTTGTCTCCAAAAAAATAATATTCAATCAACAGCGAATATCTTCCCGGACATGATACGAATGTATCTTTGTCGTTAATAATAAAATAATAATAAAAGATAAAAAAAACAAAAAATGAATCTCAAAACAATAAAACAATCAGAAATTGAATAACCCTTATTATTCTTTATAAATTGATTTCCTATAATATTGTTAAAACAATAATTAATTATTATAATAATTTACTATAATTATTAATCACTTAATTTTGGAATCTTCCTCGTTCACTGCGGCTCACACAATTTATTTGTTCCATTTATCAATATTGTTAATAATTAAATTAAATTGCAGACCAAAAAACGCCTGGTACTGTAATTAAATTACAGAGATAAATTTATTGACTGCAGGATTTTTACTCGGAGACAGTTTAATTTTACATAATTTTGTATTATTATGACATTATAATCTGTTTGTTCCGTTTTTTTTTTTTCGAACAACCAATTTATTGATCAAGTCATTTCTGCGTAAGGAATAGATGCGGACGGGTATTTAAAAAAAGGGAAAATGACCTTTTGATTGAATTTATTACGATATGAAAATAATATGGATATTATTAAATTAAATTTTTACATCATTGTTCAGTCTTAAAACCTTTAAAACCGTTGTATTCAAAACCATAATCAGGGCAACAAGATTCAGACCCCCTCCCCCCAGAATTTTTTCTCAAAATAAAATTGAATGTTTTTAAATGCCTATTAATTTTAAAATTTTAAAATTTGCTACTGAAAAACCATACTTTAACCTCAGTCCCCCAAAAAAATATTTTGCCGACTATAGCCTTGGTTGTACATATCTAAGATAACCGACCGAATGAATAACTCTGCACTGCAGTAATACCTACTGCGGTTTCGAAAAACTACTACTGGTGTTGGTATTTCCTAATATGGATTATACTGACTCGCTGTACACGTATTTTATTACGATTCTACCCCTGCCACGTGTTGGCAAATAAATAACTTTCCCTCTCCAGTGCACACTGTTATTATTTGCAATCAAATCATAATTAACTATGTGCTGCATCGGTGTTCACAGGTTGCCGTGGCCATGTGACAGACGAAATGCGTCACACCGAGGTGGTGGGTTTATGGCGGCCGACGGACGCGCCGCCAGGAGCGAAAACACGTGTATCCCGGGCTACCGACCAAGGCGGCTCGCACACATCACACGCGCACAAATTTGTCATCAAGTCCACAGCTATGATCCGTCAGTCCAGTCTTACACGGTTCATCGTAAACAAGAAGAACACTACAGGTGAGAGCCCACGCTGTGTAGGTGCACGCGATTGCGGACCGTATATTACGGTTTTCTCTGAAAAACAACATGTTCCAACTGTGTAAGACATGTGGTGCGTATAGCAGTGTCCAGACGATAATATCCGAATTATTTACTTAAGACAGAAATCGGCGAATTAAGCTGCGGGGGGTCCATTGTTTTTCATGGTGATGTTGTTTAATAGACATGGGTGGTTTACCAAGGATAATTTTATGGAGTAAAGTAGCTAGAATTTTAGAAAGAACAACTAAAGGCAAAAAACTCATTGGGAAAATCTGAAACTAATTTTAAAATGTTTTTATTCGTTTCTGTCACCACACGAACTACAAATCCACCGCCGGAGTGGTTTAAAAAATCGGAAATATAAAATAAAAAGGGTATGTAACCATTTAACCGATTTCGCGTTACATACGATAAACTGATGTCATTTTAAAAGAAATTAGAGTGAAATATTTACGAGTTAGCTCTTTTTAATGCGAAAAAGAACAATTTATGAACACATAATGTTGGCTATTATTTTGAACAAATATTACCTATGATAATTACACTCAATATTATATACGTATGCACATCATACACTATATCACGCGTTATACAATATATTTTACGAATGGTTGCGAAAACCCATTTATAGCTTCACATTATGACTGCTAAAAATTATTAGTTTTGTATATTATTTTCATAATGAAATGTTTGACAGATCTATTTAAAACTCAATTAATATGTCTTGCAATCAAATACCTTATGCGTACGTCTTACAACGTTTGTTTGTGAATTGAGGTTTTGATTGATATTGTTACAACTGTATTGATAAAAAATTTTATTAATGTTATAATTTATCAATATTTTTTACGAATCGTTCAGAATATATAACTCCTGCCTCCTATACTTGTATTTAAATCAAACAATAACATAACTTTACAAGTTAATAAAAATTATTTCAGTATCAACCACATTCCAATAAAAATGTCGGTATTCGCTCAAAAGGCTAATCAATTTTTTACATTCTATAATAAAAATGATATTCTAATTAAAAAATAATTCGACTTAATACCTTTAAATAAGTAATATTATAGAATTGACAGTGTAAAACTCGCAAAAAATCATATCTAATTTGTAAAAGTATTTACGTGAACGTACCATTTAATACAATATTAATTTAGCCATCATTAACGAATGTCCCATGATAAAATTTAACACTTACTTATTTATCCTTTTAAGAACATATTTCATCACCGTATAATAAAACAAAATGCATCGATTTCATTCGGTTTATTGGGATTAAAATTAATTAATCATCTTTTTTTATGAGCAGTCGGATTATGTAATTACTTATAAAACGATAAAACAGTGAAAAATTAAGAATTACATCATTGATAGATAAGAATTGTTTGTAAGGACATATTTATTTTATTATTCCCTAAAGTGTCCGGGCTGTTATCACTTTTATTGAAGTTTACTTGAAGTTCTATTCAATGAATAAAACTTAATTTTTGTATGTTAACATATTTCGAATTTTATTTCTAATTGAAACAAACCAATCAGACCACCTAGAGTAATTACATACCATCCTTAATAAGTTTAAAATATAATCCCTATAAATTATTTTCATTAAATAATTAATAAGAAATCATTGCACACTGTTCTGCAAAAATCATTTTAGCCAGAAGCAAACGAAGGAAAACATTTCGAAGAGAGAAATTTAAAAAAAAATTAAAAATGTTGATAACATGCTTTATTACTCATTGTATAATATATATATTTTTACATTTTATATGCAATTCTTATGGAAAACATTCATATAACTATTAAATTTGTGAGACGTAATTATTTTCAGATATTTTGAGGAGGGATGAACCTCTAAACCGCTCCGAGTTCACGCCTGCTTTTAGCTATAATAATCATCCCATACGCTATATAAAGACATAACATAACCCTATTTCGACTCAATTCACTTTGATGCGTAGCTAACTGGTACCTACTGTAAACATTACTTGAACTTAAATTAATTCATTGGTGGCTCCAAATGACTATTACCTGCAATAAAATAATTTAAATGTTTTCATGTGACCAATAATTTTCAAAAATTTGCATATTATTTTTTTATTGAGATTGGAAATAGATTTTATAAAAAATTTTATAATCAATCAATAATAGTACTTCAATTTATTCATTTTTTTCTAAATAAAATCGTCATTTTTTAGTTAATAATTACTCATAATATGTACCTACTGTAGTTTGAAAATATTTAAATAATAATCTATTTAATTAAAAATAACCATAACTGTTCTATATTTTTTTAAAGATACACCTATATTTTGAAAAAAAAATAGTCTAGTTTTAATTTACTATTGGACTCATAATTTTAATTGATTTAATTACATTATAAACATCAGATATAAATTAATTTGATTTTCGAAAATTTTAAGTTAGTTCTTCTAGATAAATCTATAACACTTTGCATAACACTTGGTAAATATAATACTTAGTTTGTTTTAAGTTTATTTTTACATATTTCTCCTTCAAGTTAATAATTAAATAATAAAATTTAAGTGTCACTAATGAATGGCTTCGTTCATCAATCCTTCTCACTCAAATGTATGTCATTATATCAAATATTTTTATGATATATTTATTTATGTAGATTGTCTATCTCAAAATAAAAACTAAAAAAAAATGTTTGATATCGATAATCCATCGCAATAAATTTTGTTTACTTCACAGCTTAATATTTCTTCCATTTATTTTGATTAAATTATTTTGTGAAGACAAACATTTTTTTAAATATTTTTGTTTCTTAACACTGTACAAGAAATTCCTTTGAATTTAGCCAACCCTATTATGCATGTAAAATTATATATATTTTTTGTCTACAAAATATATCTATATTTATACAGATATTCGTAATTCGTTCACACTTAATTAGTTAATTAATAACATTCCGGTGATGATGCCATACAAGTTGCATTATTTATTTATAAAATAAATTATTAAATTTTAATGTATTATTGTTAAATCCAAAATAGCAGAACCTACCAACTCACTATCAAATTTTAAAGGAGTAATTGCTCCAAAATAATATCTTCACGAAATTGATGGAAAATTTAAAATAAATTTATTAAATTCTAAAATTAAAAACAAAAAATAACGTACAATGTATTTAAGAGTATTAAATTAATTTATTCTGAAAATGTATTTACTTAAAAAATATTATTCAATCTATATAAATAAATAATTTAAAACATCCTTATCTAACCATTTCTCAGAAAAAATTCGCAAATGTCTTTATTTTATAAATATTAAAAACCCGTTTTAATCTAATTTTATATAGTTTGTGTACATCTATTTGAACACTTGAAAGTTTAAGTATTTTATGAATGCATATATACTGAAATTTCTACAAGACAACAATTCTCAAACTGTTCTTTCGAAAATATAGATCTGTCTTAAAATATCCTAGTCGTTCCATAATTAGATCCCATGTACTTTAAAATAACATGATACCAATAAAAATATCTTTATTTTATTAATATTAGTATTTATTGAGTTAATTTTTGTATAGACTTTTGTATGACAACTACAAAGAAGTCTATATAAAACAGTTTGAGAACCAATGATCTAATAAAATATTCTTCATATTATACCTATAATCTAAATTGTGTCACTGTACTCACCGTTTCATAGATAAAATAAAATACAATAAAACCATTTTACCAAAGATACAAAACGATAAAAATGTAACACAATGTTCATTACCTGTTATTATTAAGAACAGCTATCTTATTATGTATACCTATGATATTGTACACGTAATACATCCCTACAACAATTTTGAAATAGATAATATTTTTAACATGCAAACAAATAAAATATGAGTGCGGGTTTGTGTACATATTTTATAATGTCTTTATTAGTATGTAAAATGAGGTAAAAAATAGTTCACTAGTGTTTAAGTGAAATTAAACTTCATAGAATATTGAACCCTAAAAATATACATCAAAATGTTTTTTAAAATAAGGACTAAAAAAAATATTTGACTAACCACATTCATATAGCTTTATTAAATTATTTACAAACAAGTGTTAACAATTTTCGTAAAAATTAAAAAAAATTATTTTTAATAATTTTCGTTTTTAGCTATAATTTTTTACAATTCATGTACGATTATATTGCTGTATTAGTTAAATTTGTAAAAAACATTAAAACGTAAGGTACATTTTGAAAACAATTTAAACTAATTACTAATTATTAACTAAATTATTTTGTAACTAAAGTGACTAGAGATTTTTATATTTATCACTATACTATTATTCAGATGTAAACTTTAAAAAGACGTTTAATATTCCTAAGACGTGACGTGGCGGAACGGTAGATCAATCGCCAGCCGACCAATTTCTGTTAAGTCACTTATCCGATCACTAATTCTCGAATAAGTTAGCATCCAAAAATGTAGTTATTTAGCATACTATGTTTCTATTTACAATACAATTGAATTTGTTAAAAACAACAGTTGTGGTGAAAAAAATGGTTAGTAATTTCGACATTTACTTACACATGTATTTGCTAACTAAAGTAATACAGTTTAAAACAATATTTATCAGATTTTTAAAAGACGGTTTATAGCTAACTTCACTCAACAATTATAAACATGTTTTAATCGAGTTTTCGCGGCTTCGTGCTAACATTTTCCAATATTTTATTGTTAATTTTTCTTGAAAATTAACTGGTAATTTGAAAAATCCTTTAAAATTTATACTATTCAATTATTTTGTTTTGTCGTCAAAAGTTACGAATTCTAAAGTAGTTTTTAGGTTTTTTAAGCTTAAAATACTTTCTAACTAACTTTGAATCATAAAATGTAAAAAATAATATATTTTCAAAAAAAATGTCAACATCTGTACACACGTAAATATCTGTATTTAACACAAATTTAGATAATTACATTTGTTTTCTATGACACTTAACTGTATTATTGAAAATTTTTAATGTCTTATGTTTGAAAAATAAAAATGTTCATGTATATTTTCTTAGTAGAAAGTTAGAAACTATTATTTTCTTCGTTCATTTTATTTCATTAGAATTTTTATACAAATTTTAAAATTTTAGATTTTAGTTTTTAGATTTAACAATATGATACCCAGATCTAAATAGAAAACTAATCTGAAGAATTTTTTTCAAAGCTAAAATAAATGTAATGCCATTCATAATCAATGGTAGTACCTACGTACTTATCCAGTATTCGAGTGCTTTTAAACATTTCTAAATAATAATAGAAACCAAACCTATACAAAATATGTTTTTATTGATTTGAATCAATATTAGTGAATATTTACTTAAAGAAAAGTATATAAAGTATATTTTAACGTTTAAAAATTTGAGACCCAGCTAATTTATTTAATTTATATCGCATAATTAGACGATTAAATAGTTTGCGCCTAGAATATATTAAACAGTAATTTAATAAATATTTTTAAGGTATTTATAATATTATTATTATTTTTATTATTCATTACTAACAAACCTAAATCAGAGATTTATTGAAAACATTTATATAAGTTAAAAATTACGAAAAATATTGTCACGTAGGTACATACCCCACGAATTCGAACAAAAATTAAATCTCGTCTAATAAATTAATGTCCGTTAATCATAAAAAAAACAATCACACTTAAATTCGTTGTTTAAATGCAATTAGCTGACACGTGTATCATGACCGATTTAGCGTGGCGTCGATTTTTTATTTTTTCCATAAATCAAAGTGAAACATTCATCGGTCTTCGACAATAACTACATAAGTTTAGAAATTATAACTATTTGGTATGAAAATAAAGCGGAGACTGATATAGAAATCGATTAGAAAATAGATTACAGTTAATTTTATTTACAGCAGTAATAAAAGGATAGATCGGTCGTCTAACGCTGATGATTTATTATAGTTTGAATGTTTCAGGAAAAATAATAATAATATTAAAAATTTGTTTGCTATCTTCATGACCTGAATACGCCTTCTCTCGCGGCCGTGGCTAGTCGTTGGGGTATAGAAACTTGTCATGGAGTTTAATATCCCCAGTCTAGAAAGTATCGATTATGACTTTGGTGATCGAAGCTATTTGGGGGGGGGGGGGGGAATAATGGATTTAATTTAGTCATTCCCATTAAGAACTACTAAAAACATAACTGTTTACACCGGGGGTGTTGTTTAAAACAGTGGTCTTGAACCTGTGGGTTTTAACCCTATTTTGGGTGACGAAAGCTCCAGAATTAAGTCAAAATTTACCACCAACCCTCCATATAAATCAAGTATATAATTTATGCTTGAATGTAGAACGAATTTTGATAAGTTTTATTCCAGTAGATCAATGTTCCTCAACTGGGTTGACATGGACATAGTGTAGGGGTGACACGAAATCTCCACGGAGAAGGAAAAAAATAAGAAAATGATTAATTTTAATAAAATCATATTATTACCAAAAATGTCGTGTAAGTACAACGTAACGCGTCGACATTTGAAAATTTCCATCAGATGGCCGACCCATTAACACATAAAGGGGGGAGCGTTCAACATCTACGTAGAAATATTGATTTCGGCTTGGTTAGTTCGCGGGAAAACGATCTGCAAATCTTGCACAACCTAACTTCTAAACTTTGTATCTAATTACCGGAGGTTGTTCAGAAATAGTCGGACCGCGTCTTGAGCACATGCGTATCGGCCTTCTAGTTGACACGCCGGGGCGATACCGCTCCAGGAGTGCACTCCGCGGCGGTGTGCCGTACTTGCAAGCAGACGAACCGCGTCGTAAACCCATATGGTGATAACATGGAACGGTGGCGGAGCAGCCGTGCCGCGGCGCGCATGATCAATTTTTGCGCGGGACCGTGAGTACGCGAAAGCGAGCGCCCCCCTCGATTACGTTGCCGGCACTGTTGCAGGTTCCGTAGGTGTTGCCACCCGCGCGCGGTCGACGACCACAGAATTATGTTAAGGCTTCTGTAACATCAACGCCCGGCCGGTACGAAATCCGCTCGCCGTATCAGTACGTCGTCGCTAGATAGCGCACACACGCACGAGCGCAATCCATTATCTATTGCCAATGTTTTTTTTCTCCTCCTCACGGACCCGATCGCACGCGGCGGATACGTAAAGCTCTTTTCTGCACCAAAATATTGTATCAGACGCACGCACACATTCACACTATAGTATACACGTACTCGCGCACGCACGCACACATCGACTCCCGGACGCACGCGAGCGTGCACGCACACATTCACACAGTCACACTGCACTGTGGACGATATTCGCGCGCGTTACTCGAAACACCTTCCCTCACCTCGCCCCACGATTACAGCCACAGCTTACGCGCACACACGAGCACACACACACACACACACACACACACACACACACACAC